>NC_136073.1:189065892-189622577 GCF_964261635.1 Lissotriton helveticus | reverse complement strand
TTGGTTGTGAGGTATGCCAACTTTGTGGTCATTGGTGATTTAAATCTTCACCTTAACAATCCACACGATTCTGAAGCGGCTAACTGCTTCAATTGGTTCCTGGTCCTACTCACTCTGCGGGCCACTTACTCGACCCTGTTTTCCCTAACCTTTCGGGTCTCTCTGTCCTCACCCTACTCCATTAGACTGGATGGATCATTATTTGATCTCTATGAAGCTCCTTGGGGGTGATGTCATCCCGCAGGCCCATCAGTACTGTACCCTCCACCGTCCCACACGCAGCACCTTCCAATTATATCCTGGAATGTTAATGGTCTTCAAGATAAGCTTAAAAGAGGACTAGTTCTACAATACTTAAAGCGTAAGGCGCCAGCAGTGACTCTATTGCAAGAGATCCACTTAACGGGGACAGTTTGCAAAGCCCAAGATAGGTGGGGTTTTAAGATCGTGGTGGACTCGAAGTTTACATCTGGTTCACGCGGAGTGGGAATCCTCCTTAAGAAACAGTACCTGATTCTCATTAAACACACATACACAGACAACCAGGTCCGTTTTGTGGCGCTGTTGTGTCAGTGGGAAGGGCGCATGGTTAATATACTGTCCGTCTACATCCCGCCTGAGCACCACTCTTCAGCATTTCAGGCGCTCAGCGAATTCCTTTTCCGTCTCCCACAGGGCTATTTAATAATAGGAGGCGATTTCAACGCCACACGAGACAACACTCTGGATCGCACACCCCCTCGACAGCAACACCCGGCACACTCTGTCCTGACGGACTTCCTAGACACCATAGGCATTGTAGATATTTGGTGCTTCTGCTTTCCACGGACGCAACAATATACATATCACTTGGGTGCACATAGCCACAATAGCCTCTCCAGAATAGACTACATACTGGCACCAGCAGACGAACTTGGAAACTTTTTAACGGTAGCACATTTACCGAGGGGCATTTCTGATCACTCCCCGGTCAGCTCTCTGTACACTTGGTATTCCACAGCGCAGAGCTGCATATTCCCCATATACCCCAGATACCTCAGGGCACCTGAAATTGGGAAGGGACTGACTGACACTACCAAATACTATTTTAGCAAAAATGCACCATCCGTCTCTTCTCCACTTCTCATCTGGGAGGCGTACAAGTCAGTGCTTCAAGAGCAGGTTGTCTCACTCATTACCCATCATAAAAGAGGGAAAGTTAGAACTGTGGAGACACTTGAACAGAAGGTGGATGACCTGGAGAGAGCCCACAGTCGGGACCCCTCTAACACGAACACTCATTTATTACAACTTAAGAAGCAGGAGTGTAAAGCTCATTTGTGGGAGGCAGCGAAAATGCGACTCTCCAATACCCAACACACCATATATGAAAGCGGAGACAAAGCCGGCAAGCTATTGGACTGGCTTGATAAAAAGGTAAAGGCAGATAGATGGATTGCAGAACTCCAACTTCCCAAAAGTGCCACCACACGGAATCCCCAATGCATAGAAGACCTACTTGCATATCATCACAAACAGATCTACCCTTCCACACTCACAATTACACAAATGGACGCAGAGGAGTTCCTCTTCGATATTAAACTTCCAAGACTAGCGGAGACAGAGTCTCATTTGTTAGAGGCAGAGCTTTCCATGGAAGAAATTTTGACGGCAATCAGTAAACTACAGTCAGGAAAAGCACTGGGCCCAAACGATATCCCCATAGAGTGGTACAAATGTAACGCAACAACACTCACACCATATCTGGTAGCTATGTATGAGGCCAGATTGGACCGGGGGAAACTACCACATTACCAAAGAACGGCAACAATAGTGGCTATTCACATACCCGGCAAACCTGCACTGGAGTGTTCCTCCTATAGGCTCATATCTCTGATCAACACTGAGGCCAATATATTGGCCAAGACCCACGCCACACCTGATGCTGATACATCCGATTGAGTCCGGGTTTATGCCAGGAGAAATACAGGCACCTACACAACGTGTTGGGCCGGAAACATACCATTCAGGAAGAAGCAGTTGTGCTGTCCTTAGACGCACGCATGGCCTTTGAAACAGTCGAGTGGCCCATTCTTTTCGCTGTTCTCTGAAAATTGGGGTTTGGACCGAACTTTTGCTCCTGGGTTAGGCTACTATACACTGCTCCCCTGGTCCACGTAGTGGCCAATGGGCATAGATTGGGAGAGCTTCCATTGCACCAAGGCACGAGACAGGGCTGCCCGCTGTCGTCACTTCTCTTCGCCCAGGTGCTGGAGCCTCTGGCGGCCTGGGTAAAACAGGACCCGGTAATCCGTGGGCTTGGATGGACTGAGAGATATGAGGATCGAATATCCCTATATGTGGATGATATCCTCCTATATATGGCCTCTCCCAGATGCTCCCTGTCCTGCCTATTAGATATCTGTAGCTCCAATGGACGTTATGCAGGGTACACGATCAACTGGGAAAGTCAGTGCTTTACGTCTTGAGGGGTCCCTCACCACTCCTTCCGGCTGGCTGCGATGTAACAATAGTAGAGGACACTTTCAAATATTTAGGGATTCACATCACCCATGACCTGAAAGTATTTATGATCTTCAAGCCCCTTTGAAACGGTTGCAAAGGGAAACCAAGCACTGGCAGTCGCTGCCTTTGCCACTCCTAGGAAAGACGTGCTTTACAAAATGATGGCGCTCCCCAGGTTTCTGTAAGCCCTCCAAAATGTGCCCTTCTTAGTCCCCCAGTCCTACTTCTTGGCCATTGAGGCAGAAATCACTAAACTCCGCTGGGACAATATGCCGGCTCGCATAACTATGGTGAAACTATACCCCACATGGTACGATGGGGTTATCGCACTCCTGAACATACAGACATATTACTGGGTCTCTCAGTTAATAGTGATTAACCACTGGATTGATGTCCCTCACATGGACCCAGCCTATACCCTCGACAGGTTGCAGTTGGGTGAAACAGGGCCTTACGGGGCGCTCTATAAAAAGACCCTGACCCTAATGGACCCCACAAATTACACACTCCAGGTCTGAAATATAGTGCAAAAAAAGTTAGGGTGACATAACATTCACGCAAGCAACAACCGTCTGGGTCACGGACAGGCTGGTAAGATTGGAAAAAAGTAAAGCCTTTAACCACTGGGACCTTATTGGAATATCCAGGGTGGGTGATCTCTGGGTACAGGGAAATATGATCCCATTTATACAGCTCCAAACACAGTACAAAATGGCGCCAACGGAGCACTTCCATTATCAACAGATCAAGCACAACCTTGAAGAGGCAATTCCCCAGACACCACCCTCCCTGAGGCCTCCCCGCTAGAAGATAGGCTACTGACGGATCACATGGACAAAGACCTATCAGAAAATTATCAATAACATGCCAGATCCGGTGCAGAAGCTTGAAGACAAATGGCAGGCAGACCTGGGCGAGTTTGATGATACAGATTGGCAGAGGTGGTGGCACCCCCTAGAGAGGTGGCGATAGCATCTAAATTACATCTTGTACAACTCAAGATCTGCCATAGAATCTACTACACCAGCACTGCTCTCTGTAAGATCGTAAAAGTGGACACTACGCTCTGTCTGCGACAATGTGGGGAGGTTGGTAAATTTTTTCATACAATATGAGCAGGCCCTGCAGTGGTGTCATACTGGGAATCAGTTATGTCCCTTATGATGAGTGTGAGTGAGAACCTAGTCCCTACAGAGCCCAAATGCTGTTTACTCAATATTTGAGATGCAACAGACCTGAATTCGACATTAGAGACCTGGGCTACCCTGGGTATTATGCTAGCCAAGAGGAATATTGCAACCGCCCCCACACTCGAGGAAAGGTGCAAGGGTATGGACACGGCCATGGCGGCGGAAAAGACTGTATACATACACAGGGGATGTCACAAAAAAAAAAATGGGGAGGCTGGAACACATATAGAGGAGATATCTGCAAACTGCCTCTTATAACTTAGGAATGGGAATGATCAAATGCAAATGACACTGAATGTTGTAACGCTGTATATGCAATTGATCAGGTATAAATGCTCTTGTAATATACATGGAAGGTGACAAAGAATGTATACTGTATGTACTGTTTTCGTTATATTGATGCACGTAAAGAAATAATAACTGTGTCTTTTAATCTTACATAAATAAAAGTTTAAAAAAAGAGACAGTTAAATAGAGGTAGTTGAGCAAGCAGAAAGCAATGTTGGTATTTTACTGACCTCTACTGGTCGTTTTCTATCAAGACGGTTAAATAGTGGCAGTTGAACAGAAAAAAAGTCCCTAAGCGGAAGCAGACAAGTCCTAGGGCTGACCTCCATAGCCCACAGAGTACATACACATATAAAGTATATACAATAGTTCTCGAATGCTCGACCTAAAAATAAGGTGCAAACACCATTTGCACCAAATGTTAGTGCAGCACTCAGAATGAGCCTGTTAGTGTAACTTCAGTGTAACCTTGTGAAGTCTCCGAACCGTAGACGATTCTGGGAGTAGTAACTAGGCCCGGGTGGAATTCCAATTAGGCATGAGGCATGAGTAATTAGAGTAATTTTGGTCATTTCGCATTACTCTGTGATGCAGAATTATCGATAATTTCCTGATTTCTCCTGCTTGCATAATTATGTGTAATTTGGGGCGGGGATCATACAGTGGGAGCACATGTAGCAAGCATGAGCAGCATCTCGTAATTCATGTTCTACTGCATTTAGCGCTATTTCTTAGCGCAAACTACATCCTTGTGTCAACTGTGGATGCAAGGGTGCATTTCGAGCTAAGCAAATAGTGATAAATGCTGGGAGTAAGTTGGGGAAAAATCCTACTCCAAGAGTCCTCTTAGCGAGCGCAAATTGACCCTTACACCAGCTATTTGTGTTCTGTTGGATTTATCACTATTACTTAGCGCAAAATGCATTTCGCACCACTTTGGATGTAAGGATTCAATCTTGCGCTAAAAATAGAACCATCGCATTTCCTGCATAATTAATCTTGCTGAATTCTGAAGTAATTCTGTATGATTACACTACACTAAATTATGTCCCCCTAGTCATAGCTCGAGGAGAAGTGATGAAAAGTGCTCTGTACAATTTAACAAGTGAGATTTACACTATCCTCCGGCAGTTCAAGCTTATTGAAATAACCATAGACTGATGGTGTCATTGCATGATATCTTTATCTCACCCACCCTTACACCTTTGCAGCGCAGGAAGGCACCATCCTTCAGAAGAGCTCCCTTCAGTCTAAAGCATGTTGATAGTGGTGAGATGTTCTGGTCTCAGGATCCCCTCAACAGCTTCTAGAGACTGGAGGGTCATTATGCATTACACCACTTCCCAGCAGTACACTCTTTCCGGTGGTTGCAGAGGGTGAGATCTGAGTGGCAGGACATGCCCATAATTTTTAAATTTAAGACTAAGAGTACCCCGTTCCCCTACTTTTTTTGTGAAAAGACAACTGTCCCAGGACAGGTAATTCTGAGAGTTCAAATGCTTCAGCTAAAATGTAAGACAGGGAGTCTTTGTGCTGAGAAACCAAGCCAGGGGGAGACATCTAAAGAAGTGCTCTTGCTAGGGTGCCAGCTTGCTTGAAAAAATGTAAATGTGCACAAATGTAAAGGATGATTGGAAGTGGGTTTTGTCTTTAATTGATGGAATCACTTGAAGCTTCCTTATGACACAGATTTATTATTTTAGAGTTGCATTGCAAGGGGGTTACCAGCTGAACTGTGAAGTGTGTGCTTTTAAAGGACAGTCAAAAAAAATGGCACTTCGTATAGTCTGGGTATTACTAAAATCGATTTATAGGAATCCCTTTTTTATCTTTAATCCTTTTTGCGCATTTTGTAGCAGCCTATTTTATACCTTTTATTTTATATGAGTATGGCAAGTTTAAAATAATGACTTACATATTCACAGCGCTTTCTGTCACAGACTTGAACCTCATAACACTAAACATACAGATGTCATTATTTTCCACTTCACCAACCACTATCCAATTCTGTGGCTCACTAGCTATAGACACAGTTCTCTGCAGTGCATTAACTAATAGGGGTTTTATAATATACAATAGTGCATTTCCCACTGACTGACTTAAATTCCATTTATTTTTCATTTAAGCTGAGCCTTTTTTTATATGTAGTTACCTGAAAGTGAAAGGTCAAGAAATGTATCAGAAACATTCGTTTTTTTGGACGTGCCATTGACACCCCCTCCCACCGCCCCCCCCCTCACTACCCCACCTCCTCTGCACACAGCATCACAGTTCCCATCATTTTTTATGCGTTTCCACTACTGAGATTTTCCCATAGTACATCTGAAATAACCATGAATTCAGTGATGCATATTCAACTGCAGGTGGTACAAAAACTGTAGTGGGAGGTGGAATGGCATTTTATTCAAGGATAGAATTGTCAGCGATCAGAGTTTCCTGGTTGTTTTTTAAATTCTTAAGTGTGTTTGTCGGAAAAGTTTACAAAAAACACACTGACCTTTGAGTTTCTACGCACGATATGGTGTAAAGTACATTATTCATACTAAATCTACAAAAGTTACATACTGCACTTTAAAAGACTCGCCTGGTGACGCACACTCCGATATAGACAGACATGAAACGATATAGGACATACAAGGGCTGTGTACGTTGAGCGATATTCCCAGGCCTCCTTGTTATCAGCTTTTTAACAGCACTTTCTGAGGACAAATGTAGGAAGCGTGCTGCACTGGAGCTGTAGACAACCCCCGTCCACCCTCAGGGACTGGATGCAACTTACAACTGCTCAGTGAATAATTAGCTGTAATTAGCGCTAGCAATTGATGCCTTTGGAGATAGCTTGCCAAGTTTTTAAACACTTTAATACTAATGGATATTTTTCTACAGGAATAAATCGTTATAGAGGAAGCAAGAGCAAATTGATTTTTAAAGAGCCTGTCCAACATTAAATTTATCTTTCAAAAACATAAGTTTTCAGAAGAATTACATTTACCTTGAAGGTGTTTTTAATGTTTCACAGAATGTAATATCTGCTTTGCATATTGTTTGCTATCTCTTTATCAAATATCACTAAAACAGAATTACGGTAGGGCTGGGATTGCATAATTAAATATAATTCTGCCAGATGGTTTGGAACACATTATGCTTTATACAATCATGTGCTAAAGGAAAATATGAGTTCTGTTGGTAGATCTACCCTACCCTAGGCTGCAGGAAACTTTTGTTTGAACAGGTAAGGTGCCAGTACAACAAAGGCCCAGAAAGCAGAGTGGCTTCAAAGGGCCGGAGACTTAACACAATTGAGAGTCCAGCCAGCCCCCTTGATGGGTAAATAAAACCATTCTCACCCGACGTGTAGGGTGAGGGTGTGCAGAAGCCCATGAAATGTGAAAGTGCCAAATATCTCAAGAAGGTGCAAAAAGGGTCAGCCAATGACAGTGGCAGGCGGTATTCAAAGGAGACACCAGGACTATGCTGACTTGTACCAAGGGAGTCTCCCATAGTTTTCACATGTATGTTGTCCAAAAACTCAGTTGTACTGAGAAAGCGTGAACCATACGACAGATGACAACTGCTGTGTCGATTGGGGATTGTAGCCTTGTTGAGGACTACTCCAGCTTGCCTCAAGAAGGGCAACCCTACCTGAAGTAGAAATGCTGACAGGCTGCAACCGAGTGGTCCCAGCCGGAAACATCCATCCCTGCAAGGCGGGTGAGCTGGCGATGTGCCTGTTTTGTGCGCCACTGGTGCACCATGGTATTGCAGAAGGGGCCCCAGATGCCTGTGCAGCTCCTTCTGTAATGCACATAGCACTGGTACACTTGAAGGGCCAGCACTATCTCAAGAGGCCTTAACCTCATTTGCATGAATGTGCGGCCACATGCAAATGTGAGAATTTCTTTGCCTCTGTGCCCACGCTATATTATGGACATGGCAATAAAGGCAACATAGCTGTCACAAGGTGCACTGACAGTGACCCACAAAAAGGTGACTCACTGTGAGTGTGCGCCCTGATGGCAGCCTTCTGGTGGGGGAAAAGGGGTCCCATACACTAATTTACAGGTAGGGGCAGTCACTCACTACACCCACCTGCAAAGGTATCTCTAATCTTTATTTAGGTGCAGACAGGTTGCAGCCTGCACAATGAAACATGGAGCGCCTTTGAAGAAGCTGTAATAGGGTGTACTTTTCCTGTTTGTGCACGCTGCATTTTATTTAACCCCTTGGCCGCGGCGTGAATTCTGCTGCAGCGCTGGGGGGGGGTGAGCGCGGTGCCTCTATGCTCGTGACGGAACCACGCCATCATGAGCCACGGATGGCGTGTGCTCATGACGGCGTGCTTCCGTCACGGCTCCGCCCGCTCACTAATTCGACTGCACAGGCAGGGAATCAGTGCCACGTGGGCGGAGCGGCCGCAGCATGATGGAACCATGCCATCATGAGGACACGGCTACCGTGGCTCACGACGGCGTGGTTCCGTCATGAGCAGGGAAGGGGTTAAAAGCGTGCTGTCGTGCTAACAGGAAAATATGCACTCCTATCTGTGATAGGATGGCCGTAATACAACAGCTACCGTCACAGACTGTTGTCTTATGGTAAATAAACAAATACATGATGAAATTAATTTGCATAATGAACTATCTTTAGCCACTGGGCTATGTTATTTTCTATTGATTACTTATTCATTATATATTTTTTGAAATTTAGATTTTTAATTCAATTATTGCAAATTAATTAATTTTCAATATATTTGTAAGACAACCTGGCTCTTTAAGTGATGAAAGAATGACAAATGGTGTTGAAGTATGCTTAATAGGATAGGCAGTGTCCTCTTATGTATACAATAAATGATGCCGGTATTTAGGAAAAGGGATTATCCCGGTCTTTTAACTATGTCATTTGGAGAAGTGGATGATTGAATTCCTGGAGTGACGGCTCATTCTTTGTTCTTTGTTTGGATTGTCATCGATTGTCATCAATTGTCATCGAATATGTATATATATATATATATATATATATATGTGTTTCCCAATGTGCCTCAAGCTATTTCGGGAGGCACACGACAGTCCTCCTCCTCTCTGGGCTTCACGTGCAGTGCGTTTTCCCACCTGGCATTTCTGTAGCCCAACGCGTTTCTGGGAATTTCACCCGTCGTCAGGGGCTTTGCAACCAAGAAGCACTCGTATTTACACCATATTTACGGATGAACCAATTAATACAGGTCCCTTGGTGGGCGTGTGTAGTCCAGCATCATACCAAGATTCTTGGGACTTGTAGTCCGTTTTAGTGCAATGTCCAATTAAGTCGAGTGTCTTTAGGAATTAAATGCATCCTTAAGCTGCCTATAGTAGGTTGCGGGTGGTTTGGCACACTGAAAATCATCACGGGAGTCCTGTGCTCACGTTTCCAACTTGTTTGGAAACTCTGCCTCGGCCGCAGTAAAGCTGTTAATTACTGCGGTGGATGGTGCTCTCCCACGACCCGGCGGCCGCCAGTAATTAGCTTCCCAATGTGCCTGAAGCTATTTCGGGAGGCACACGACAGTCCTCCTCCTCTCTGGGCTTCACGTGCAGTGCGTCTTCCCACCTGGCATTTCTGTAGCCCAACACGTTTCTGGGAATTTCACCCGTCGTCAGGGGCTTTGCAACCAAGAAGCACTCGCATTTACACCATATTTACGGATGAACCAATTAATACAGGTCCCTTGGTGGGCGTGTGTAGTCCAGCATCATACCAAGATTCTTGGGACTTGTAGTCCATTTTAGTGCAATGTCCAATCAAGTCGAGTGTCTTTAGGAATTAAATGCATCCTTAAGCTGCCTATAGTAGGGTGCGGGTGGTTTGGCACACTGAAAATCATCACGGGAGTCCTGTGCTCACGTTTCCAACTTGTTTGGAAATGCTGCCTCGCCGCAGTAAAGCTGCTAATTACTGCGGTGGATGGTGCTCTCCCACGACCGGGCGGCCGCCAGTAATTAGTTTCCCAATGTGCCTGAAGCTATTTCGGGAGGCACACGACAGTCCTCCTCCTCTCTGGGCTTCACGTGCAGTGTGCCTTCCCACCTGGCATTTCTGTAGCCCAACGCGTTTCTGGGAATTTCACCCGTCGTCAGGGGCTTTGCAACCAAGAAGCACTCGTATTTACACCATATTTACGGATGAACCAATTAATACAGGTCCCTTGGTGGGCGTGTGTAGTCCAGCATCATACCAAGATTCTTGGGACTTGTAGTCCGTTTTAGTGCAATGTCCAATTAAGTCGAGTGTCTTTAGGAATTAAATGCATCCTTAAGCTGCCTATAGTAGGCTGCGGGTGGTTTGGCACACTGAAAATCATCACGGGAGTCCTGTGCCACCCATATATATATATATATATATATGTATATATATCTACATAGATAGATATATAGATAGATAGATGATTGATAGATAGATAGATAGATAGATAGATAGATAGATAGATAGAAAGATAAATAGATAGATAGACAGATACGTGTGTGTGCAAGAATTCTTATCTAGATTGTTGTAAAGATGAGCCACTCCAGTTGAGTATACAAATAAGTCCAAATTATTTGGCACAAAAAAGGTGTGTTTCGTCTTCTCACAGGGTCTTGGTCGCCTGACCATACCGAGAGTTACTGATCTTTAAGTAATTCTAGCGTCCTATGAGACGTGAACCAAACATAGAAAAAAGACTTTTTGTTTTGTTGGCGTATTTACAAAAACGTCATTCAACCTTACATTAGTGTGCAAATTCAAAATACAATGTTTAAACATGCCTTCTCTGTGCAAAAAATATTAAATGAAACATGGTATTGTGATCACAGTGTTTGTGACCTACTGAGCATGTTTAATAATATGACAATTCTATTCGGGGTCTCAAAACCTCTCGTCCTGATAAAGGAGATTATTGCCCTTGTTCTACATACCAATACATAAATCCATTTAGCAACAAAGTGATGGGTTCAGTACCCATAATTAGACTGATCGCTTGGATAGGTGGAACCCATTTATAAACCTTTCTTTTATGTTTACGGTCATATCTCGTGCATCATTGTTGGGTAAAATATCCTCCTCTATATTTACAAAAGAAACTCGATTGTGTAAGTTAGCACAACTTCTTTTTGAGGCATTCAATGCAGTTTGTCATGTCACAAACAAAAGTTCTCTGTGCTGTATTGTACAGACTTGAAAATTAAATGGGTTTAATAACTGTAGATAAATTCATCGCTTAGATCGGTGAAACCTGTTTATCAACATTTCATTATGTGTTCGCAGTCATATCTAGTGCATCATTATTGGGTATAGTACTCCCCTCCATATTGGCAGAATAAAACTTAATCGTATAAGTTAACCGACTTTGTTTTCAAGGTAAATAATGTGATATGCGATGTCACATCCACGACACTCTGAATTGCATCATATGTATGGGGGCACCTAAAAGTGTCATAGTGACATATATCCAATCAATGGCAATCTTAAGACAAATGTTCCAGAAAATCAAAGATTGTGTCATCACTTCTGTACTTGCTTCTGTTAAGGAGAGGCATCTTTCTACAGACCAGCTCCGGTTCTCTGTGCTCTTTAACTTTCTAACAAGTGGCTACTCTTCATTTGCATCTCCTTCGATAGGGCTGTTCTGTCAAAGAAAAACAATATATGTTAGCAGTGGGCAGAGTATAAAAAGCATTCATGAATTTGGTCAAATAGCACACACCCCTGATTCAATGACCTTTCAATGTATGCAATTCACATTGCTCAAAGATCTCAACATTAGTCGTAAACTGACTAATATTGGCATGAAATTACCAATTATGGGAAAAAGGGAAGTGCAGCGGGGGATTTAAAAACATTCTGAACAGGAACTCCATTTTGAGGAGTAGGCTTCTGGGAAGCTATCAGCAACTAATAAATGCACATGCAATTCTTCCTCATTGTTCATCCCTGCTGGAAAGATACTGCCAGCCTACTAAATATATTAAGATTCTAGTCTGCGTAACACCTGGGTTCGATTACCGCCTCTCAGAATTTAGGGAACTGAGTCCAAACCAAATAATTTCACTACTGTCCACTCCCCATTGTGAACCTCATAGAAATGTCTAGCCGTACTGTAGCTAAAATCCTTGTTAGTTATAGCCCTCCAGAGTTCCAAGATATGTTTTTTTACAGGGAAGGTGGTGGACCCTATGTACCATTTGCCTCAAGGGCAAGAGATGACATAAACAACAAAGTCAGTTCCACAATTGATATTCTTTGAAAATTTCCACTGTATGTTGGATCTCATCAGTGTTGCTTCATTGATATTCTCACTGTAGCTACATGCCTTGCACTTACCACATTTGTGGAAACCTCCCCCTCTTTCCAGCCCATTGGTCTTACGAGGTGTCAGATGGCTCTTAATGAGCACATCTTTATTGGATAGCCTTTTTCAGTAAGTAATTTATGGTGATTGATCTAGTTTTGTATTCAAGATGGGATCCTGAGTTCGAATATCCCATCTTTTTTTGATGATTTTTTTTTAAGTATCCTTACTGGGTGCTATAGTTTGTTATGAGCCTTTTAGTGCCATCTTGATCACATGTACCTCGTTGGGGTTAGGTGGTTGGAAAAGGGCTTCATTTCTGTCAATGCTATCTGCCTTGATAACCCTGTCTGTAACATTTTCCTGGAGTACCTTCTCCTGCGAAACCTCTCTATCATCTCTTTTTTGTTTCTTTCATAGTTTTCATTTGAATAGCAAATCCTTTTGGGTAGTAAAAATTCACTGTATGAAATGCTCCATCTGAAATTAGGGGGATGACAGCTAGCCACGTGGAGTGTAGAATTTCCTGCTGTTTCCTTTCTAAATAAATCAGTTGACAGTTTTACATCTTCTACTGTTAGTCTCAGATCTAGAAAATCAACTGTTTCTGGCTGTGTTGCATTGTAAATTTCAAATTGACATTGTTACAATTAAGTTATGTCACAAATGTTTTACGATCACACTCATTGACTTCCCACACAAAAGACACATCATCAATATGCCTCAGTCATATCTGTCCATTGGTCCAGCAAATCACTCCAGAGATCCTGCTTCTTCCACCAGCCCACCAAGAGATTAGCGTAATTGGGGGCGAAGCAGGTGCCCATTGAAGTGCTCTGTATTTGTTTATACCAAACATTGTTGAACACAATTACATTTTTAGTGAGGCAAATCTCTATCATTTGTAGAAGCATGTGTGTGTGCTCTAACGTGTGTATACTTCTTGATTTTAACAAGTATTTTCAAGCTGTCAACCCGTCTCTGTGTCCAATGCTGGTGTAAAGAATCTTTACATCTAGACAAACCATCCAGTGATCCTGCCCCCAACGAATGTTCTGTATTTTCTGCAGATTATCTTTTGTGTCTCTCACATAGGAGCTAAGATCCTTAACAAATATGAACAAAAAATGATCAACATATATGTAGGTGTTTTCAAACAATCTGTTCTTGGAGGACACTATCATGCGCCTTGGAGGATTGACTAGATCGTTGTGCACTTTAGGTAGTAGCTAAAGTGTTGGTGTAATTGGTGTTTCATTTTTTAAGATTTAGTACTCATCCCAACTAAGAAGTTGATTCTCAAACCACACTCTCAGGTGATCGGAAAATCTGCTTTGTAAGTTAGTTATATATGCTTTATCAACCCTTTCATAATACATGGTGTTGTCTAACTGTCTGAGTGCATCCTGTGTGTGTTTGTCTCTACTCATAAGGACAACGGTCCCGCCCTTGTCTGGGGGTTTAATCACAATGCATTATCTTTCTGCAAAGAAATAATCGCCCCCCCACTGATTCTTTGAGATATTTCTTCTTCATAGTGCTTTCTTTGTGGGTTTTAAAATATCAAGGTTCACTGCTTCATGGAATACATCTATATTGTCTTTGGCTATTTGCAGTACATATTTTGAAGTGGTTTTAAACGTAGTCTCACTGGCTATACTAGGATCAAAATAAAAAATGTATGATAATGTGTTGATGTGTGCTGGGTCAAAAGGATCCACAGATGTATAAGTTACATAGCTTTGGATTGGTCACTCATGTCATGTAGTAATCTCAGTGTCTCAATAGCTTCAATAAGTAGGGGTGACAAGGGTCCTCTACCTGATGTATTGCATATGATTGAAGGAACATTTCTCTGCATACTATGTACTTTAAACATGATTGTATGCTTGTCTGTGCATAGTCTAATGACGTGTTAGGACAAAACTCAAGCCCTAGGACCTCTTCCTCAGTCTTAGTAATAATTATCTGTGAGAGGTTGATTACCATCAACTGTGGTTCTTCCCTATCCATTATTGTCTCTTAACTTTGACTGTTAAGTACAGATGCAGGGAATTGATATCTCCTTGCTCCCTCTGTGATTGATGTTTCCATCCATGACGGGTGCTACTACTTACACGTAATTCCAAGACAAGCGGTCTACATGCGGTGCACTCTACTACTGGCATCAGACATGAGGACAGAAGGTCTGTACTTCAAACAATGCTGGAAGCCAACCCTGTGACAAACAGAACATCCTCCTCAGAATGATGGTGAATGCCCTTTCTGGAAAAACATCTCCCACAATGCAGTTGCGGCCTCTAAATGAGATGAGGGCCCACAAGCACGAGTGTAATTTCAAACGCCAAAGCATATATTTTAAATGGGAACTGTCATAACACCGGAAACGTTGAAGGCAAGGATTGTAAGCATTAGCTAGTCATATTTTAAATAAGGCTTTCAGTTTTCCATTTTTACAGATTTTTACAATAAATACAGACAGAAAACAATGTGTTTCCTGTCTGTATTTATTTTTAAAAGCAGAAAACTACTGAAAATGGTGCATCTTAGGAGAGACTCTCCATGCTGTCTTTCAATAATTCCAGACACCAGCTGAGCAGATAGCAAGGACAGTTGAAAAATAGGATGAGATTTCCTTAAATACAAGCATATGCTAACACATATTTGTAGTATAACGCTAAAATGTATCTGTGAGTGTAGTCTTTTGTTATAAGGGGCTGCTTAATCTACTAAAACATGACAGGCATCCATGTATGAGTGCACGTCCAAGAGTTAAATAAACGTGGAAATATTCTATTTTACAGCTCCATTTATTCTCAAAACACAAAATAAATATGGATAAATACCAATGAGTTGGCCAAAAAATAAATATGGATAAATACTGATGGACATGTTAAAAAAATAAATACCATAAAACCGGGAGCCCTAATTTTAAATATTAAGGACAATACAAGGCAATGAATTTCAGATGCAAGAACGTGAGGACTACAAATCCCAGCATGCCTGACAACTGCATAAAAGGAGGCGGTAATTACCATTATTGTAATCAGACTAAAAAACCACCAGGAAGAAGACAGATTGTGAAACGAGCTGTGGTGTCTGAAAATGTCCACAGCTATTAGAATTAGAGAATAAAAAGAAGTTACCTAAATCAGACAGTGGGAGTGCAGCGTTTCTTATATATTTATAGGTGATCGCCAGTCGGTAGTTATAGTTAGGACCTAGTTTCCATAGGAAAAGCATTTTTTGTTTTGCTAATAAGTTTTGCTCCGATATATGATGTTAGCACGCATACTTTTAGCACGCAGACCATTACCACGCAATTTTTACAACGCAGGACTCTTTACCACGAATACCTTTACAACGCAATACACTACAACGCAGGTACTATTACAATGCATACCATTACAACGTAAGTATAGGTAAGTATATAATATGTTAAAATAATGTAATTATTAGTAATATTTTTTTAATTAATAAATTATAATTGTAATATTAAATATTTTAATTAATTATATAAATTTGTATTTATTAATTTGTAAATATATATGTTAAAAATACCCCTGTACCCCAAAACCCAAACCCAACCCTGAAACCTAAAAATACCCCTGTACCCCAAAACCCAAACCCAGCCCTGAAACCTAAAAATACCCCTGTATCCCAAAACCTAAACCCAGCCCTGAAACCTAAAAATACCCCTGTACCCCAAAACCCAAACCCAGCCCTGAAACCTAAAAATACCCCTGTACCCCAAAACCCAAACCCAACCCTGAAACCTAAAAATACCCCTGTACCCCAAAACCCAAACCCAGCCCTGAAACCTAACAATACCCCTGTACCCCAAAACCCAAACCCAGCCCTGAAACCTAAAAATACCCCTGTACCCCAAAACCCAAACCCAGCCCTGAAACCTAAAAATACCCCTGTACCCCAAAACCCAAACCCAACCCTGAAACCTAAAAATACCCCTGTACCCGAAAACCCAAACCCAGCCCTGAAACCTAAAAATACCCCTGTACCCCAAAACCCAAACCCAGCCCTGAAACCTAAAAATACCCCTGTACCCCAAAACCCAAACCCTGCCCTGAAACCTAAAAATACCCCTGTACCCCAAAACCTAAACCCAGCCCTTGTCGTGTATTTCTATAGGTTCTGATTCGATCCCCCTATTCCTGACCCTATTCTGGTTAAACTTACTAGCTAGTTAACTAACAGTCAGCACATGAGGCAAGAAATCCCCCATGATGCAGATACCGTTATCTGACGCAGTCACACTACGGCACAGGAACGTGTTATCTGATTAGGTCATAACGCTTGAGATCTAATTAGACAAGCGATATTCCTCCAGCCCCTGATAAGGCATACGACGTTCTCATAACAAATCAAACCTATGACAACCTGGATAATCCGTGCGGCCATTGTTTTGATTTCACAGAGAACTTTAGTAAAGAATGTGCTAACGAGCAAGTCGTATGACATCTTTATTGACGTACCTATGTCCATCCTTACGTCAATCTCGGCACCTTTAAGGTATAAATATTGCCGACCTTGCCCTATGCAAACACACGCGTGGTGACAAGACGGAGCAGCCATACTTGCCGAAGCCGAGAGCAGAAGCAGACCCCGCAGGCAGCAGCCCCGCCTTCCTGACGCGCTGAGAGACGCGCTGCTATCTCAAGCCGAGAGACCCAGCACCGGCGCTTCTGGGCAGCCCTCGCAGGCAGCCTGGAATATCGAGAGCAGAGAAAGAGATACCATTCCTCATTCATCCTAAATTCCAGGTACAGAACTGAATAACCCCTCCTAGAGAATTCTTTAGTTATTCACTTGGCAAAAACAAACTTAAACTAAACTGTAACTTTCTATTCCCGCCCACGCATTAGACTTAGGTCAGGTACACGGGGTAGGCGTATTTAGAAACACCAGTTGAGTACGTTTAGTCAAATGTATATGTGTATGTAAATATATTTTAATCATTTTAAACATCATATGGCTCAGAAACCATATCAATGTTTTTACAGTATTATTTTATACTATTGCTTCTAATGTATGCACTTTACTTAACTATAAGTATTGCAATAATATCGATCCATTTCTCTTGTACGAGAAAAGAGACTGATCAATAAATAACATCTTTTATTGAACACGCCCGTCTCTTCCTTTTCTCTACATTCTGATGAGACTAAGAATGCACGTACTGACTGAGTAAAATAATTGCCTTGTGCTCACACGACTCTCGAGATTGACTCTTGATTAGGGGAGAGCAAAGTTGTCATGTTCTATGGTTGTCAGAAACTAAATCCCTTCTTGTCTAATCAGGGGAGTTCATCCTTCCTTGAACATTCGAGAAAGTTTCTAGCGAACTCTGAGCTTAGCTGGCAAACCCAAAAATTAAGTCTAGTTTCGACAGTAGTAGACCTAGTTAACGTCTGGCCTAGGCCTTTACTGCTGTAGGTACTATTCCAATGCGCAGAGCCTATTGGGAAAATAGGAGCTACACTACATGGCGCCCAACGTGTTTGGAAAGGGCGATAAAACTAACGTAAGACATTTAGAGTAACTCAGTCGTGCTTTCTCACTCAGACCCCTTCTCCCAAATACTCCAAAGACGTCTGGAGTGGGTGAAAGGTTATTATATCCTCCAAAACCTCGCAGGAGGGAACTCCTATGTATGGTTCTTGGTCTAGTCAACGTTGAAGGATAAAACAGTTCCAAAATATTGTGCACCTAATCTCTGTTTCCATAAAGAAACCTGATCTGCAAATAAAAATAATACCATCCTGTCAGTAAAATGGGAGACAGTGATGGAGAAAGAGAGGCAATTAGATTAGCTACTGAAATAGCAGATGCTGATGCTACCATGCAAACAGCAGACCCGGATATAATACTCATCCAGGTCGCCAAAAGGAGATCTATAACCTTAAAACTTATAGAAAATGGACTGACACCTAGAGGTGGCACAGTCATATTCGTAATTGAGGCACACGAATATCGGCAGACAGAGGTATACTATACATGGATACATTTTCCAGCAGCAAATGCTGTAACAAAGTACTTCCACTATTACAAAGTAGAGGAACCTCCTGAAACGTACACTCCTTTCGAGGAGGTGGAAGTACCACTCAAATTCCAAGAGCATTTGCTCTTATTTGATGGCGCCCTAAAACATAATAATCACATTACAAGGCTCGGTCCTTTAGGAAGACCAGGAGCAACGTGGCCGGTCTTAGCCGGATACACACCACATCCAGACATCGACGAGATGACTGCACCAGAGCTATTAATACAGCTAAAACAACTACTAAAAATTCACAGACAATTAGTTCAGTATGTAATGCGGACTTCAACAATTCAGCCAGCGATTAAAATTCCACAGCTGACCCCTCACCAGGGGAACACAAATAAAATCACACCACAGAACATCCAATCCTGCCTAGGTAAAGTTCCAGCTAAACGGGAACAGATACCATTCTGGTTGGCACAGAAAATCACCCAAATAGAGGCGGTGTTTCCTGACACCACCCCATTAGAAAAGCACAGGATTCTGACTATATGTCTCCCAATGGGAATCGCACCACACATTGAGGACTGTGACACTTGGGGTACGGTCTTTGCTTCAATCTACACAAAAACGCACGGTGTTCCATCCATTTCGGTAATACCAGATGTGCTAAAACAAATTCAAGATGAATACGGTCCAGAACCTGCTTTAACTCTTGGTATGAAATTACTGAAAGACTTCAAGCAGGTCTCGGCTATATTACTAGCCAACATAAAGGGTGAAGCAGCAAACGTGGCGATCCGCCAGAGGTTAAAAGAGACAGATATAGCAGACCAACCAGCTGAAATTGCCAGAATCATAGAAAAATCCTATGAAGAACTAGGCAGAGATAGTCTAGGTGGAATACCAGTAAAACCGCAACTGACTACAAGTCCAGAAAAAATATTTTTTAATAATAATTCACCAAAAAAGAACTGGGATGGAAATAAACAATCCAATCCTAAAGAAAAGAAATTCCAGTCCAGAGGAAGGTCTCCTAGGCGAAGAGAGAAATCTCCAAACCCGAGACAAAGGTCACCTCAGAGTGAACCCTCTGGGAATAGATATAACCTTAGAAATAGGGATAATATTAAAAAACCTGATAGATATCAAGACATTGATACACGTCCGTCTCAATCTTTTCAGAATTCCTCGCAGAAATCGGAAAGAAGAGGACGATCAGAAGAGCACGCCAAGTCCAAAGACAAGGAACCTGCTCAACTGAAAAAGAAATCACAATTTCCAAAAAAGAAGGTAGCCAGTATCAAGGTAGTTAACAATGCCGAGAATACTGAGGACACAACTGAAAAACGGAGAATGGGCTCAGACAATGCTAGACAGCGCAGCAGAGGTGAGCATAGCTCGCAAAGTCCTTATGAATCATCTGGAGACAGTGGACACGAATGAATACCTTCAAGTGGAAACTGCAGATACCAGAGTTAGCAAGCCCCACAAAATATACGAGATAACATTACGTATAGAGGGAGATAAGACTAGGAAAATAAGGGGACTATTTTGGGATAACCTATCCAAGGGCTATGACATCCTTCTAGCTGAAAAAGACTGGCCACCGGAGTTTGTCAGGGAGTGCCCTCATGGCGAAGAAGTAATTATGCCTGCCTTCTCGAATCAAATACCGATTCATAAAAAATACACACTTGCTAGAAAGTGGGCAGTGGCCTTAGCACCTGCTTTATATAAAAATCACGTAGGATGGGATGAGGATTCTCCTCCTCACAAAGTCCAGTTAAAATCACAACCTACTGCACAAAGGCAGTACCCAATTAAGCAAGAAGCTAAAAAACAAGTAAATGAAATACTAGATCAGCTAGAATACCAGGGGGTGATTGAAACTTGCACCTCACAAATGAACAATCCTTTGTTTCCGGTCTCCAAACCAGACAATTCGTACCGTCTAGTTTTGGATTACCGACACCTTAACACATGTTGCAAAACTTTTGCAGTGCAAAACTCACACAGTGCTGCACTAATGAATAACATAGTGCGCAAATAATACAAAACAACCTTGGACATCTCCAACGGATTCTTTTGTCAAAACATAGCACCAGAGAGCAGATATTTAACTGCATTTTCAGTAAATGGCACTCAAAAACAATTCTGTCGGTTAGCCCAGGGGTACAAGAACAGCCCGGGGGTATTCTCAGCGAGAGTAACAGAATTACTACAACTATATGATGATGAAGCATTATCTTATGTCGATGACATTTACTTAACAGATGATGACTTGGAGACTCACTTGAAAAGAGTGAACACCATAATACTTGGTTTCGCTGCAGAGGGTTACAAATTCAACTTCAAAAAGTCCAGAATTGCCCATCTGACGGTCCTATTCTTAGGATATGAGTTATCAAGTGAAGGCAAAAGCCTGGCAGACAATTTCCTAGAGAAATGTGCCGTAATCCAAGCTCCTAAAACACTAAAAAACCTACAGTCAATTCTAGGCTTCCTAAATTTCGGAAGAACTTACATTGCAAATTACGCAGAAAGGGTCAAACCCCTTTACGATCTAATTAAACCAGACTTTAAAAGATCCAGTTGGACTCAAGCACACACAGAAATTTTGAGATCCTTACAAACAGACATGCTAATTAAAACAAAATTAGAAACCCGTGATAATACACGCAACCTTGTGATCCGAGTCATCCCAGGGAGATACGGATTCACATACCTAACCTCTAATGAGGGAGATAAGGTACCAATTGCATTCAAATCACATTTGTACACAAAAGCTGAACAGAGATTCAACAACAAAGGAAAAATTGTTCAAGCAGTTCAAACCGCAATAGCTAGAGAAAAAGACATAGCTGACGGTAGACATATCACAGTCAGAACAGCAGAATCAGCCTTTGAGGCATTAACAACACCGTGTACTTTACCAACAACAACATTGGATCCAGAATGGTTACAATGGGTAAATTCAATCACAACGGACAAAGTATATTACTTCTTTGATCCAGAACTAGAAGAATTAAAAAATCTAAAATATGAAAAAACGTATCCTCTGCCAATCGACATTCTGCCTCTACGACATTACGCCTGTGTAATCTATACAGACGGACATGCTCAACCCTCCGTTTGGGGAGAACATGCATACAATCCCACATGTGAGATTACAAAAGAAGTGTGGCACGGAGGTAAACTAAGACCTCTATTAACAAAATCACACTCAGTAGAAACTAATTCAGAACTACAAACTGAAATATTAGCTTTGAAAATGGCGCTAGATAATGCGGATCGCGAATTCCCGACACTTATAGTGTCAGATTCATATTTCTGCGTCAAAGCATATAACAAGGATTTGCAGACCTGGATTCAGAACGATTACAAAGATGACACGGATGCACCAATAAAGCAGAGACTGCTCTGGGAACAGGTAGCTCTTTTGAAAAAAGAACTACCAAAGACTCACGTGACACACTCACTGAGTCACCAGCGTGATGGCGTTCACGTTGTAGGGAATTCATTGGCTGAAACAGCCGCAGCGGCAGCCAGTAAACCGGCTCCCGTAGATCGAAAAAAGCGTACATTAAAATACATTGACGGCGAAACAGTGCTGGCAGTAAAAACGTCATCAAAAGGCGACTGCTCGGCATTACCGATCAACTATCCACTCAATTACACATACATCATAGATGCAAACTCCATTCCTTTTGCTCGAATCCCTGGAGTGGGGGATAGAGTGATTCCAAACATGGACAGGAGAAACTTGTTAATCGCAGACGCACACATGGGCGAGGGTCTCAGACACCTTAAATTAAAAGATTCTCTGGAAGAATTACAATCACGGTACTGGTGGCCAGGCATGAGCCTGCACTACACCATGTTTGTAAAAAACTGCCCAAACTGCAACAGAGATCGCAGTGGGGAGAGAAGCAGTTTAATACCTCGTCGTATCAAGGCAGATAACATCACCACTAAAAAGAATGGCTTGCGATTAACATATACAGGCTAGTTCCCACTTATAATGTAGATCCACAGCACTCGGCTGACGTCCGGACTGTTATACAAGATTTGCGAGTCTAAATGGCATATACGCTAAGAGCATGCTACGTTCGACCATTTTTTTTTCTTTTTTCTCAGGCAATCCAGCCTGGGGGGGGGAAAGAATGGCCAAATGAGCACAGCCCAGCGGGAATCTTCTCACTTCCTTCCTGAGGGTATGGGATGGTGTAAAGAAAAAACCAAGACAGAAAGCAATCTATAATAGAAAGGATATTAGGTTCGGGAGCTGGGTGGGTCAAACATCTAATAAGTGTCCAACGTAGTCTAAATAACTTGCCAAGAAATTCTCTGAAGGGATTCAGTCCGTACGAATTATTATTCGGAACTAGGATGTTGATCTCTGACCTTGATAGTCAGACTTCAGTGGTAACAGAAAAAAGCTTTGATGTCAAAGACCGTTTGGCTATTTTGCAGGACTTAAACAAAACAAGAAAAGACCTGAGCAACATACAGTTGAAAGAACAGCCAACGACCACTGAAGAATCACCACCTGTCCCAGCAAGACCTGTCTGGATTCCAAAAGTCGGGGATCTAGTCAGGGAGAAGATCGCGGTAAAGAAGGAATTTGGGCCTTCTTACAGAAAAGCAGTTCCTGTATTGTCTGTCAACGGGACAAGATCAGTTGTACTACCGCCACTTGCTGGAAAAAAGGAGAACCGAGTTGTATCCATCGACCTGGTAAAACCACAACATGTGGCCGATAACCAACAGTAGGCCAAGTGGACTCCCAATAAGTAGCAGAACACCAAGGTTTGCTACCAGTACAGAGGTCCTATCAAAGAGGCTCATCACATTCGAAACGCCTACAGAAGAACAACAAGGACTATGCAACAATGCAATAGAACTTAGACCTCTGAAAACCCAAATAAAGACATTTAGCAGAGACACACCAATCTATACAGAAGTACCAAGTGAAAATGCAAGAAACAAAAATCCTGAACCAATTGGAACAATTGACAGAACTGCATCCGGTTACTTCATCAACTTCGATGATTCCTCTGAAGGCTTCAGCGAACAAAAGACACAGCCATCATCAAAATCCTTTAAAGACAAAGCGAAGGAACTTTTGAAACAACTGAAAGAAACATATCTAGTTTCTCCATGGATTGAATTTTGGGTGGGTTTTGGTGCATTTATCCTCATACTTTGGCTCATCATGGTATTTACCTTGGGACGCTTCATTGAGGGAAAATATGCTAAAATGGACACAGCAAGTCAGAACATCAACTTGGTCCTCAAACCACACACATCTTCACACGTCGAGAAAAGAGAACTTTCTTCAGAACTTTCTTCAGCCAACTTCACAGCAATTCCAATATCTGGTGGGGTAGCCTGGGACAACACTGACTATGAAATTTATGGTCCGGTCGAGATCCTGAAATATCCACACCAAATCAAGATCTCCTTGAGTGACTTTGCAAAACCAAACTCATTTGCTGATGATTGGGACTTTGAAAGTATAAACAATATGATGTCTGACTTAGTAATGTCTGCTAAATTTACAAAACATGATTATTTGCAGGGTTCTACAAATTATGACAGCATGTACTGCTATAACCATTATGGTAACCATTTCTTGCATAAATCTGCACAACCTAGAAATGTTTTAAATTTTAATCAATGGGAACATTGTGCTACACCTCCAAAAGGGAGCTCTAGAACCGTGTATGGCAAATATTCATATTTTTCAGGTTTTAACATAACTAATGCTGAAACATTTTATTACAAATTGTCAAACAAGACAGGGATGAAAACCATGATAACCAACACAAAATTGATATATTCAGATTCTTTCTTTGAAAAAATGAATACTTTTGGATTTGATTATTGGGACAAACATGTTGATTTGAAAAGTGTTTGGGGTACAAAAGAATGGCAAGTACAGGGTATAGAAGCTTTGTTTAGAGCCTGCATGATCCCAGAACAAATGATATTTTTAAATGACACCGTTCAACAAACCACCTGTCTTGGCTTAGCCAAAATCAAAGATTTAAATAACCTGTCTATTCCAAAGCCAACAATGTTTAGCAATAACTCTGAAACAGATGAAGAAATAGACATAAACCATATACTTAACCAAAACAGAACACATCCTGATTGGAAACAATGGTTGATCTGGCCCACAGATACAAATAACTGTCAAGATAGATTCCTGAATAAAACACAGGGTTTCAAAATGAACAGGCCAGACCCTAGATATCCCCAAAGACATCACCCAGGGATAATAACAACCTACAGTGTGGGCAAATTATGCCTTCAATGGCTACAGACTTCCACACTGCCTGAAATTAAGCAACACCTAACTTTACTTACTGATGGTGCTGACTTGCGTGATTTCATAATGGGACCACGCAAACAGCGTCAAAAGCGTTTCATAGCAGCCTCTGTATATGCAGCATACAATGAGGCCTGGAAGGTTACTCAAATTGAGACAGCAGAAAGAATACGGGAAATTGACCGTATTAATTTGGAAAAATCACTTTCTGTAGTGGACAATGGGTTAATGACTCTGTCCTCCAGAATTTTTTCATTGGACAGCATTGTGTCTTCAGCAATCGATATATTATCGCAAGACTTACTGTTATTACAACATGGTCAGTCACAATTGCGTTCTATTGTACAGCTTGGCTGGACGTTACAAAATCTGCGTTCAGGCTATGTGCCTTGGCGTTTAATCAACACAACGTCACTATTTCAAATCTTTAACCTTACTGATAGACAAATCGGTATGGCGCAGAAGGGTGCTGATTATACAATCTTGAGCATTGAAAAACTAGAAATATTACCGTTGACAATGTCAGAACGACCTGTCAGTGAATGGATAATCCACGGAATCATAAATATTCCAATCTCAACCTTCAGGTTTCAATACTGCCAAAAATATATACAGGCTGGCATGTACGAGAAATTGGGAAAGGGGTACCTTAAAACAACATGGAACCTGCCCTATTCACATGCATGTATCAGTAACAAAGGACAGAAAGTGTTTCTTAGTGGCATCAATTGTGCTATGTCACTAAGCGGCACGCTTCTGTGTAACGGTATTAGTTTGCATGGAGCCTGTGAAGGGAATTCATACAACCTTTCATGTCACCAGCAAGGCGCACCTGCAACTGAAATAGAACCATTCTTTCAAAGACTCTATAATGGGAGTTACATTCTTATTGTAGACCGCAGATGCTGTAGTCTTATGCCCGGGACTCCTTATCTCGTCACTACGACGGCGAAGGTCAAGTGCTGTGGACGTTCTTTGTTCCCCAGCTCCTTTCCAGACAGGGAGGCGAGGGCATGGCCCAGTTTGAAAATTACTTCTATTCGAATAGACACTTTAAGCAGAATGAAAACAGTGCTTCTTCAGACGCCTACAAGGCTCACGTCATCTAAAGAAACGTATGATCTACAAGTCGCAAGGACGACTGCAGAGATACATACATTATTATCAACTAATTCCCCCGTACATTTCGCGGAAATCCTGAGCGAAATCTTAAATATTTCTGATACCACAGGGGTCTCAAAGGTATTTAAGACAGTATTTTCGATGGCATTAACACCATTCAAAGCCATACTGGGTATTTTTCCAGACTTCGTCCATTCGATTTTTGGCGGACTTCCCCTGATCCTAGGACTAATTGCAGGAATCCTATTCCTAGTCCTTATTTTTCGTTATGGCAACCCATGTCACAGATCAAACTCTCGCGACAATGGAAGATACGATCCTAGCCATTGGATACCGGGACCGGATATCAAAAATCCTGGGACTATCCCGGCTTAGAGACCTAAACATGACTTGGTTTCTATCATTTCGACCAATGTGGCAAAGGTGTGTTTTACCTGTACTAAGGTGTCTGCTATGCGGAGAAGAATGTGTGTTAGACACCTGTCTGACGCTACAATCGGATGCGCCGGTGGATGCAGATACACTGTTGGTTCCTACCAAGGTTCACGCACTGTGCTGCCCTCAAAGGCTGCCAATTCTGATGACGGCATTCCTGGAATCTTCACCACTGCGATTGAAGAGTAGTGAAGTTCAAGATGAAAGCAGCATCGAACAGGTACGACCTTCTGTCAGCAATGCAAATCAGAATGTCAATGGAGACAATCATGCGCATGAATGCATGGTTACCCCTATTTCCGACTTAGAGGAACTTTCCCATGAAGCTGTTGACAGTTTTTTCGAAAGCCTGAATGATATGATGTTCTCTCCGGAACAGAAATAGAGACTTTTGAGTAAACTCGCACACGGCGTTCCCTGAATTCGGCCTTCAACTTTAAAAATAAAGTCACATGAACAATTACAATCCAGTTCACGGACAGCAACTTTTTTCAGCAAGCCCCTAAAATATTTTTCTATATATTTTTTCCCGGGACACTGATTTTCTGCTTAAAGTAAGAGACTATTCCTAGAGAACTAAGATTTCTATTTTAGATACTTTATAGACTTTATAGACTTTAGCTGCCCGCTGGTATGTTCGCAATAGATTTTATGTGATGAAATGGTTTCGACTTTTTTTCTGTATAGCCATATTAAGAGCCATTTCATGTGTATTTCTCATATACCAACAATCAATAATGCATAACAATGCGTGTTCACTTTTGCATTTAATTCATAGCTTAAGTGCATACAATATATATGACTGCAATTTTTCAGTATATTTGAAAATTTCGAAATGCATTTATGTATTTTGGGGTGGTAAGGTATACACTATACTCTATAGTATGTTGTACTATGTTATACTATGCATAGATTAGTAGATATGACCATAGTTAGCGTGGAGTGGGTGTCGTGTATTTCTATAGGTTCTGATTCGATCCCCCTATTCCTGACCCTATTCTGGTTAAACTTACTAGCTAGTTAACTAACAGTCAGCCCATGAGGCAAGAAATCCCCCATGATGCAGATACCGTTATCTGACGCAGTCACACTACGGCACAGGAACGTGTTATCTGATTAGGTCATAACGCTTGAGATCTAATTAGACAAGCGATATTCCTCCAGCCCCTGATAAGGCATACGACGTTCTCATAACAAATCAAACCTATGACAACCTGGATAATCCGTGCGGCCATTGTTTTGATTTCACAGAGAACTTTAGTAAAGAATGTGCTAACGAGCAAGTCGTATGACATCTTTATTGACGTACCTATGTCCATCCTTACGTCAATCTCGGCACCTTTAAGGTATAAATATTGCCGACCTTGCCCTATGCAAACACACGCGTGGTGACAAGACGGAGCAGCCATACTTGCCGAAGCCGAGAGCAGAAGCAGACCCCGCAGGCAGCAGCCCCGCCTTCCTGACGCGCTGAGAGACGCGCTGCTATCTCAAGCCGAGAGACCCAGCACCGGCGCTTCTGGGCAGCCCTCGCAGGCAGCCTGGAATATCGAGAGCAGAGAAAGAGATACCATTCCTCATTCATCCTAAATTCCAGGTACAGAACTGAATAACCCCTCCTAGAGAATTCTTTAGTTATTCACTTGGCAAAAACAAACTTAAACTAAACTGTAACTTTCTATTCCCGCCCACGCATTAGACTTAGGTCAGGTACACGGGGTAGGCGTATTTAGAAACACCAGTTGAGTACGTTTAGTCAAATGTATATGTGTATGTAAATATATTTTAATCATTTTAAACATCATATGGCTCAGAAACCATATCAATGTTTTTACAGTATTATTTTATACTATTGCTTCTAATGTATGCACTTTACTTAACTATAAGTATTGCAATAATATCGATCCATTTCTCTTGTACGAGAAAAGAGACTGATCAATAAATAACATCTTTTATTGAACACGCCCGTCTCTTCCTTTTCTCTACATTCTGATGAGACTAAGAATGCACGTACTGACTGAGTAAAATAATTGCCTTGTGCTCACACGACTCTCGAGATTGACTCTTGATTAGGGGAGAGCAAAGTTGTCATGTTCTATGGTTGTCAGAAACTAAATCCCTTCTTGTCTAATCAGGGGAGTTCATCCTTCCTTGAACATTCGAGAAAGTTTCTAGCGAACTCTGAGCTTAGCTGGCAAACCCAAAAATTAAGTCTAGTTTCGACAGTAGTAGACCTAGTTAACGTCTGGCCTAGGCCTTTACTGCTGTAGGTACTATTCCAATGCGCAGAGCCTATTGGGAAAATAGGAGCTACACTACACCCTGAAACCTAAAAATACCCCTGTACCCCAAAACCCAAACCCAACCCTGAAACCCAAAAATACCCCTTTACCCCAAAACCCAAACTCAATACCCCTAATAAATGTTTTAAAAACAAGATAAACTTACCTATACTTACGTTGTAATGGTATGCGTTGTAATAGTAGCAGCGTTGTAGTGTAATGCGTTGTAAATACATGCGTTGTAAATACCCTTGTGTTGTAATGGTTTCGTTGTAACAGTACTTCGTGGTAAAAGATGCGTGGTAACGGTTGTATACCGTTTTGCTCTGTTTGATGAATCTACATGACATTTTCAAACCTAGTGTGCCAGTTACTTCAGCTGCTGTCTGGAAGCCTTTGGGTGATTCGTCAAGCAGGGCTCCAGAAAAAGGGGGTTCCCAAAACACATTATCCCCATGCAATTTCCTATAGGGGTTTTAGACAAAACTACAGCCCGAAACTGCTGAACGAAATTGAACCAAGTTTGGCAGAAAGCAGGATCTTGGTCCAGATAGAGTGCGTTTTTTAATTTGGAGCAAATCTGCTCAGTAATTTTGGAGTTTTTAAAGTAAAAAGATTTATGAATATCTAGAGCTGCAGATCCGCTGTGGATCCACCACTGTGGTTTTGCAGATCCACACACCAACAGCAATGTTGTGATTGGCTAATGGCATCCTGACAGAAAAGTTGTAGCTGCCATTTTGTGTATTGGGACAAATTAATAGTGATAGAAGGGGTCATGGTAGAGGTACCCTGGCCCCAAAGGAGTGATGGAGGGTATGTGGGGGGAGTTCCTCATGGGCAAGAAATTGCTCAAAACTTTTTTAATAACTCAGGAGGATCATTCCCTTTGTCACAGGCTTTGAATCAGCAAACAAGCACGACCATTGACGCACCCAGATTTAAACATAGTACCCGCCCCAGTGGGCGTGGCCGCTCACACGGCCTTGTGGTACTCATAGTGTATGCTATGATATGTATGCTATGCTCAGCCGTAGAGGAAGCCCCGCTGTGTACCAACAGACGCCAGGTGACGCCAGGTGGTGAACACCGAGATGGGACAGGTGCTGTTATGAGGGCTACAAGGTAGCAGCAGAGCAGCGGTGAGGAGTCGCAGCAACCCACTGTGGATTTTATGACCTTTTATGGACAAATATGCTTGCCCTCTCACTTGAGAAACACTGAGAGCACTACGACTACCAAGGGGCCGTGCGAGCGCCCACGCCCACTGGGGCAGGTATTATGTTTAAATCTGGGTGCGTCAATGGTCGTGCTTGTTTGCTGATTCAAAGCCTGTGACAAAGGGAATGAACCGGAAATGCGTCGGCTAAATACTATGGCTGTTTGGCATCCTCTGTGTTCACGCTGCAGTCCACATTAAAATAATCAGCATTACCTACCTGTGTGGGCTCCTTTGTTGAAGGCAACCTTGTGTTTTGGAGATATATATATATATATATATATATATATATATATATATATATATATATATATATATATATATATATATATATATATATATATATATATGTATATATATATATATATATATATATATATATATATATATATATATATATATATCACTGAAAAAACCATAGGTTATAGACCATATATAGTTAGGAATTAGCATTTAAAAAACCTTATTTTACTCACACAAAACCATTGAAATTCCATATATAGTTAGTTGCACTAACTATATATCGCGCACCCGCAATCCACTGCTGATCATGTCACATATTACATCATTCATGACATGGTCAGTGACATCACTGATGACATCACTGATGACATCTCAAATGACATCACTGATGACATCATCCAGTGACTGTGTGTTTCTGTAAAGTTTAAATATGTTTTACATATTGAAGAATGAGTAGATGTATAAGTGTCTGGACGAAGGATTTAGTAGGTGCATGACTGACTGTATGAGTGAGTGATTAAATGTGTCTCACTGAGTGCATGGGTTAGTGACTAAACTGTCTTAATTTGTGCATCATTATGTCTGTTGTTCTGTAAACTGCTGCATGTGTTGATCAGTAGCTATATGATTAACTATATGGGTTATTGATTGATTGTCCAAGTATGTGTATGGGAGACTGAGTGTGTGTGTGGCTGGCTGGGAGGTGTGTGACTCTGTGCAGATCAATGTGTACTTGTATCAATGATTGTATAAGAAAGTAAGTATGTGTTAGTATATGTTTGAAAATGTAAGGTGCTCTATGTTTAACTGTATAGACAAGAAAATGGAAGTGTGATTGATTCTTTACAGGACTGACTAGGTGTGTGAGTAACTCCATGGATGAGTGGCAGAGTGTGAGTGTCTGTATAGGTGTATGAGTGAATATGATAGTGTTGTAAATATGAGTGATTGTATGTATGAATGATTGTATGGGTGAATGAGTGAATGTGTGTGTAGACGTAGGAATCAGTGAGTACGTATGTAGTAACTAGTATTGGTGTGTCAATGGTTTCAAAAATTATACTCTGTATTTAACACTGGGTGAAACAGAGGTTATATTAAAATGTGAGGAGATGCATTGTATTGTCACATGAATGATATCATCAGTGATGTGGTCATTGATGTCAAATGAGATGTCATCAGTGATCTCATCAGTGATGTCATTTGAGATGTCATCAGTGATGTCATCCGTCATGTCATGAATGATGTAATATGTGACATGATCAGCAGTGGATTGCGGGTGCGCGATATATAGTTAGTGCAACTAACTATATATGGAATTTCAATGGTTTTGTGTGAGTAAAAAAAGGTTTTTTAAATGCTAATTCCTAACTATATATGGTCTATAACCTATGGTTTTTTCAGTGAATTTTCAAGGTTTTGTAAATGCTAATTCCTAACTATATATGGTCTATAACCTATGGTTTTTTCAGTGAATTTCATTGGTTTTTTAACAGCTAATATCTGTAGCTGTAAAATGTATTCTTCTTTAAATCCAAAAATATATTTTATATGTTTATTAATAATTTTTTTTTTTTAATATTTTTTTTTCTTCGTTCCCGCTTCGCGAATCGGGAAGCTTCCCGTTAGCTGACCTTGATGCCGCGAAATAGACCGCGAGCCGGTAAACGTTTCTTTACCGCAACTGCCGCGTTAGAAAACAACATCGTGACGCCTCCCGTCCGCATGACGTTTCGCGTTGTCGCGTGATACGTCATATGACGTGCTACGTTAGCGAACTGGTACGCTTACCGAGTCGCAAAGCACAGGTTTCTGGAAGCAAACCGGGAGGCCCTGCAAAGCGCTTAACGTAAACACAGCAGGTCATGTGACTTGGTAATAACACTTTTCATTGGTTCATTTCACTTTTGGTTTCCTAATGATGTAAGACCAGGTCATATAATCTAAAATGAACACTTTTCATTGGTTGAGAACTATTTTTTTTCCCAAATGATGAAAATCCCTCCTTCTTTCCTCACTCTGACTTTCATCATTGTGAGAGAAAGACCCTTTGTTACCAGTGAGCAATGGCTTCTTTAGTAGCTTCAGCTGGTGCTTCCCCACCACCTCCACCACATCCAAGGAAGAGTGGACCACCTGCTCAAGTTATAATTCAGCAAGAAGAGGAAGAAGAGGAACAGGACGACGAGCACGAAGAGAGGCACTTTTTGCCTGAGGAGCCCAGGACGTCTCACCGGAAAGAAAACTTCATTTGGCAATTTTTTTAAATTCCCAAAGGTCAGAAAAAAGTAAATGCAAGATACGTAACTTGCCTTATATGTCAAGATAGACTGTCCAGAGGTACCGACAAAAAATACAGTTTCGGAAACTACACAATGCATCGCCATATGACTAGGTGGCATCCTAACAACTACAGTGCTGCACAGTTTCGTAACGACCTAGATAATCTCCCTATTATGGCCAGAAGATCTGTTGTACCGGAAGTAACGGGACCAGAGGGCAGGGAGATGGTGCCAAATATTCAAACGAGATTTCAGGAAGTAAAACACGTCTGCGTACATTGCAATGGATTCATTTGCTACGGAGAAAGAAGCATCACTCTGATCAACAGAGCTATTGACTATCATATGCAAGTTTTTACGAAACGCCCCAAATAATAAATACTTTTTTTTTGTTTTGTTGCTCCTGTTGAGCCCTTTACAATGAATCGTTTTCATTGCCCCCTGCAAGAAAAACCCCAAAAAATATAAAACTGTTCAGAAAAATTCAAAAAAAGTAAAAAAATGTTCAGAAAAATAATAAAAAAAATATAAAACAACAAAAACAATAAAAAAAAAAGTTCTTTTCAGAACTACCTCCCCGTTATTAAAAAATTGGTACAATATTTGGAACTGTGCCAACCTCTATTTCTCGTAGTTCGCTTCCCAGTTCGCTCGCCGGTACGCGAACCGGAAGTGAACCAAAAAAAAAAAAAAAAAAAAAAAAAAACAGTAAGTATAAGGGAAGGAAACAGACACTTATGTTAAAAGAAAGACAGCTATAGGGGAGTAAACTAGAGATACTATTACCCGTAATCGACTGCTGATGATGTCACATATTACATCATTCATGACATGCTCAGTGACATCATCAGCAGAGGATTGCGGGTTTTTTGGCAACGTGCCTTATCCACGGTTTAATAACGCTGCCTTTTGCTTTATATAAGTTTTCAAATTGTATGAAATATATACCAATAGGTCGTTATGAACCTTTAGGTAGTGCTTTTCTTCATGAGGTCTGGTCGCTTCCATACACATACAGATGTTTCAAAGATGATCAAGAAGTTTATCTGAATGGAGAGGAATGCACTGAGACGCCAGATCATTCACTAATGTGTAGGCACATACAGTTACACGGTTCATGCAACAAACACCGACCAAATATGGCTTGCGTGTTGCAAGGCACGCCAGTTCCTGCTATCATCCCCACGTTCAAGTTGTTGGAAAATGGTAGTTATTTGATGCTCAATAATGAAGATTGTTCTGGGTTAATTAAAAGTATTCCTTTTATCGTAACAGTAAGTGAACGGGTTATTTGCTGCAGAAATGTTCTATTTCCTCCCACACATGAACATATGGAGTTTTCAATCTGGCCACAAATACCAACCTTGGGAGCACATTTCAACGGCATGGCAAGAATAAAAGCTCTTTTGTCTCAGAGAGAGGTGGCCTTGAGTTCGGCCCGTGAAACTTTCGTGCTTCACATAGCGAACACCCGTACAGAGGTGCAGACCCTTTTAAATACTGATTCGCCTTTGCATTTCAGCGACATGGTTCGGACTATCTTTAACGCGTCCTCCACAAAGGCCCTGGCGCATTTTTTTAAAGTTGTTACCAGTGGTCTCGTGACTTCATTTGAGAAAATCTTTGGAGTCATCCCTGCTTTCTTTCATTCTATTTTTTCCACTCTGCTTCGTGGATTCCCATTTTTACTTGCATTACCAGCGGACGCTCTTGTGCTTTTTTACATTTTTAAATATGGATGTCCCTCCTGTGCAAGCTCCCGCCCTGCAGCTGCTGACACTGTTCCGCAATCGCATGCTAGAATATTATGGCACAATGCCGTTGGCGATATTAAGCACGGCATATGGATTATCTTTTCGATTCTCCTACTTCACCTGTGTCCAGCCTGTATTTCACTGCCTGACCTGTGATTTCGATTGGGCCATTGATTTGTGTCTCTGCGGACCGGTTTCTCCTGACGTCGACTTTAATCAGCTGATGACTCCTATCATTACTCACGTGTTGGTTTGTCCTGGCGAAAGGATTATGGCTGTGGCATTGATGCATGGACTAATTGGTCCCTGGAATTTACTGGCGGCAACACAGTCTTTCTTGGAACAGAGCTTTCTTGAAAACCCACCGAGCTGTCCTCTGATGGTGATAGAGGATCCGGTGCTGGGAGAGCACGTATGTTCTTTTCCGCTTTTAAATTGGATGGCTGAACTCTTTTCGGATGAAGACGGTGACTTCCTATTGGAGGCTGTTGCAGCTTATTTTGCATACACAGTTATGTCATAGACCTTTTTCATGTTTGATATGCTGAGTACTAGCATTTCATTGACAATTCATTGACTTATTTGTCAAATTTTTATTATTTAGCTTGCCTATTGGCTTAAGACTCGATAAAGTACTTGGCTGTTTTATTTTTCTTTAGCATTAAATTTTCCTAGTTTTTAATGTTTTACCTTGCGGACCGTCCACATATAAAGTTGCAATCTGCTCTCATGAGATGGCACTTCTATTATCTTATTCAGTTCGTTTCCGGATCATGGGGAGGTGTCATCTAGGTCCTGGATATCTTTACACCGTGTTAAGTTAGCATGGGCTCATTACCGGTTTAAACGCCATTTTTCCTTTTTTGCAACTTCTGCACACAACACTTAGTTGTTGCTTTAGCTTTCAACCTAGTAGTTCATCGTGGTTTACATGAGAATAATATGTTATTGCTCTACTATCTGCTTTGCTTGTTAAACTATATCTGTACAGCGAGTGCTGAAGTTTCAAGAACAACACGATACAGAATTGTTATGAGGTCTGATCTCCACGACTTCATACTCATAACATAAGTGCAGCTTCTGCCAATTCTGGGCATGAGGCGGGTTTTATATTGCTTTGCCGAACACACATACACAACACTTGATGCGGTTCACATGAAGAGAGAGCTGGTGTATGCTGATGTGATTCCTTCAAATCTAAGACACTAAAGTATGGGCACGCCCTAAACCAACACAAACAGACCTTCTTAGCAAATAATATAATATGTGTATTAGGGAGGGTGAGATATAAGCAGCCGCGGGCCGTGGAGGGAGTTACGGTGGGGCAGGGAGGCGGGGAGGGGGAGGGGCAGGGTGGAGCCCTCTCCACCCTGCCCCTCCCCCTCCCCGCCTCCCTGCCCCACCGTAACTCCCTCCACGGCCCGTGGCTGCTTATAAGTGTTGATAACTCTTATTCATTTACAGCATGTTAACATACTGTCACCATTCGCTTTTTATGTACTAGTAACTATGCTGGTAATTTTGCTACTGATAATATGTGTACTTGTATTATCTAAGATACTACGCCTGAGAAGACGGCATTAGTAAATAAACATTTCAAATACACATGTGTTCTTCTTAACTCCATATTCTGGTTTCTAAGAAATATATAACGACCGACTGTTCATGAGTTCCACGTATCCTGAGGTACTATAAGTTCATATTCTGGATTGTCTAAACATTGAGAGTTTGTTATATCCATTGTGACACTGTACCTAGCTTGCTAAGGGGTTTTTGATTACTAAGGTGAGTTTTGGGGCACCCTAATTCGCCGAGGTTCCAATCCTCTGTCCACAGTTCTGTGTGAGAACAGAAACCCTGCGACAGGGGCACCCCCGACCGTTGCTGGAGCTTCATCACACTTGCGATACAACTCCAGCAATGCGCCACCTTTACGGCACAGATACATCACGCATCTGTGCTGTTTTTGCCCCATGATGCGCCGCATTGTAAATGCAGCACACCATAGGTGACGGAACAGCGGCACAGAATGACTAACACATCCCTGGTGATGCGCCAGTCATCATAAATCTATCCCTATGCTTCTTATCTTGTTAGAGATGAACCGCCATATGTATCATCAAAGTTTTTTGCATTTCCTAAATAGCGAACTTTAAGGAATAAATAGCGATTCTTTACCATTCCTAGTTTGCGATGAGCTATTTGCTAATTACAAATTACCCATTCATTTCCTTCATTTCCATAGGGCGGTTGGACTCACTTTTAGCTCGAACGGCTGAATGGATTTCCACGAAACTTGGCAAAATTGTAGGGATTGGTAGCCCGATGTGCCTTTGCTATGTCTCAAGATATATGCTCAAGTGGTTTTTACGAAAATGAACTTTGAAAAATATATATTGGGCTACATTGGCCTATATATATGTTGGAGCCCAAATGTAGCCCAATGTAGCCCAATGTAGCCCAATGAAGCCCAATGAAGCCCAATGTAGCCCAATGTAGCCCAAAGATGGCCGCCAGAGACAAGAAAAACAAATGTAGCCCAAATATCAGCCAGATGTAGCCCAACTATAGCCCAGTGACAGAATGACCAATCAGCTTCGCAAACCTCCGTTACTCGAAGCGGAGCGCTGTTACAGATATATATCTTTTTTTGAACGTTAATTTCTCAAAATCCACTGGAGCACATATATTGAGACCTAGCAAAGGCACATCGGGCTATCAGTCCCTAATATTTTACCAAGTTTCGTGCAAATCCATTCAGCCGTTCGATTATTATTATTATTTTATTTTTTGCCCCGCGGGGCCCTTTTAAAACCTCCACATCAAACCTAGGGGGTCAGCGAGGATCTACTATGCCCCCTTATGGTCATTTGCCCCTTCGCTTTGGCCTCCTCTTGTCTCTCGATCCTACCGAGAGACAAGATGGCGGCCGCTACGGACTGTTTGGAATGTTTACAGACGCCGGAGAACCAATCAGCTTCGCTTCACAAAGCTCCGTTGCGCGAAAAGTACGCGTACTGGAGCGCTGCCCGGTCCGCTGTTACAGATATATATCTTTTTTTAAACGTTCATTTCTCAAAATCCACTGTAGCACATATATTGAGACCTACAAAAGGCACATCGGGCTACCAGTCCCTACAATTTTGCCAAGTTTCGTGCAAATCCATTCAGCCGTTCGGGCTAAAAGTGAGGCCAACCGCCCTATGGAAAACTCAATGTTAAAAACACGTTTTGGGACCCCCCTTTTTTCTCAACCCCCCCTGGACGAACCCCCCCCCAATTTTCAGGGGCTGCTCAGAAACAAAATGTGCCATTTTCCTGAAAATTTCAGCCAATTCCGTCCACAAACGCCAAAGTTATTAGACATAGAATGTTCAAAAATCCCATAGAGAAAAAATCCTAACTATATATACGTACTGGCGACCGCCAGTAGGTAATATATGTATATATATACACCTCCAACCGGTTACGGTGCACCGAGACGTCCAAAGCACTTTCGCCAGTGCGCAGACACAGAATCACGGTCCAAAGCCAGTCTTTAGGTAGTTTTTGTTTTTATTTTCAAAACATAAAGTGCAGGGGTACACAAAAGAGAACGTCGAACAGACGCGTTTCGGGCGTAGCCACCCTTGCTCACTGTTAGCGGTGAAATGGACAAACCTGCATTTAAATAATATAATGCTAATTTGGAAAAAGCGCGCCCAAATGCGAATAGTAAACATCATGAAAGGACATTCGACTTGTCATAAGAACCAAAATGACATCAAATGTGGCGGCCATCTTTGCTTAGTCAAAAATACTAGTGGATATACTGGATATGCATATAAGAATCCACAAACATAAATCTTTGTTGAAAATGCTATGTACATAAACTGTTGTTGTTAAATGTCAGCACTGTTAAAGCGTTCACCGTGCAAATACGTTAATTAGATATTTTCTGTACAAATACACAATAGTGACAGGCAAAGTCATACTAATTTTCTAAAAAATACGATTTAGTGGAAATTACATGCCTATAAACAATTTTAAAGACCAAAATATCGATTCAATTGATTCTTTATCATTGCCATAATTCCGATATGCACAAATGCTCAAATGTCCTTTGATATGTTCTTGCAATTTTTCCAAATGTTATCTTTTAAACCAATTAATCATAGCAATGATTGTCCATCATAATGAAAACAAACAAATGTTGTTAATAATGGTGAAGGAGTGACTAAGTGTCAATGATCAGTCTTGTTTCGACAACATATTTAATGTGAGGATAAATCCAAATAAACATAAATATGAAGAAATTTAATTAAAAGTGAAATGCATGAGACCTGAGAAATCAATCTTTCTTCAATGGTTTCATAATGATTAAAATTCATTACTTAGGATGTTAAGTCACAACCTATTTGCTTACTGGTTTGACAAAGTGGTTCAGAATCTAATCAATTTATAACATGATGTTGGAACGGGAGTTAGTGTATGCTTCCCTACGGAGTTTTACAATTGGTACCTAACACCACAGATCGTAAATTTGGTGAAATTTGGCATATTTAAAGGAAATTACTTAGATCTTCTCCCATATTCAGACCTCCAGGAGTTTTGCTGTTAAGTCTGATGATGTACATTGACTCCAACCGCCTCAACATTTTCTCATAATCACCACCTTTTTTAGATGTTCTCACAGCATCTATAACAAAGTAATTGAGCTGAGATAAGTTCCTATTGTGATATTGATCAAAATGTCTTGCTACAGGGTAGCTCTGATCACAATTAACAATAGCCCTAAGATGTTGGAGAATGCGTTGATATACAGGCAATTTGGTACTCCCAATGTATCTCAAATTGCATGTGCAAGTTAAAACATACACCGCTAATTCTGTTCTGCAGGTGTAATGAGCTTTGATGGTGATAGGTTTGGGGTCAAAGGGGGTCAGATAAGATCTAGTGTTAATGCCAAAATGGCATGCACGGCATGAGATGCATCGGTAGAAACCCTTACGGGGTGACAACCAGTCATCATTTTTGACCATTTCTGGAGAACTGGAAACCAGTTCATTGCGCATGCTAAATGCCCTTCTATATGTTACTGTGGGTTTTTTAGGTAAGATGTCCTTAAGTACAGGATCGGTTAGGATCACAGGCCACTGATTTCTTACCAAACTCGAGATCTGGCGAGCTTGTCGACTGTAACTGGTGATTAACCCCTTCGACGCTCATGACGAGCTGGGCTCGTCATGAGGTAGCCTCCTCGCACGCTCATGACGAGCCCAGCTCGTCATGAATAATGGGTTTTTAAAAATCTCAGCACTCGAGCAGAATTCCGCTAGCGCTCATGCGGTTAATCTGATGTCATTGCTGTTTTCTGTTGGATTGGTTACTTGAGGGTCCATATGGGATGCTCCCAACAGCGAGTTTCGATCAAGCTTGTTGGCTTTTATCATAGCTTTATTCAAGGTACTGGTTTTATAGCCTCTGGCTTCCAACCGTTTTTTGGCTTCTTTCTGGTGCTGGTCTCGAAGTTCCACCGTACTACATGTTCTGTGTATTCTAAGGAATTCCCCATAGGGGATTGCCCTAATAGTGTGTTGTGGGTGGAAACTTTGCGCATGTAGGATAGTATTTCCTGCCGTGCTTTTTCTGAAAAGGCTCGTAGTGAGAGTGTTATTTACTATCTCCACCAACACATCCAAAAAACTAATACTGTTCCTACTTATTTCAGCAGTAAACTTAAGGTTGGAATTATTAATGTTAATGCTTTCAACAAAAGACTTTGCATCTTCCATACTGCCTCTCCAAATGATGAAAATATCATCTATATACCTCATGTACTTCACAATATTATTGTTCCAGAAAACTGAGTGCTCAACCCTGAGGACATGTTCCTCCCACCAGCCCACGTGGAGCCCCGCGTAGCTGGGGGAAAAACATGCCCCCATGGCCACACCCCTCAATTGTTTATAGACCTTGTTATCAAAAAGGAAAACATTGTTGTGAAGACAACGTTCTACCATGGCTATTAACATAGAATTGTGCTTATACAATTCAACAGGTCTTTTATCCAAATAGAACTTAATGGCTCTAAGGCCATCTGAATGTGAAATACTAGTATATAGACTAGCAATGTCCATTGTCATTAGCAAACAATCAGCTGACCAAGCACATTGGTTGATGTTCCTGAGGAATTCCGTTGAGTCTTTGATATAGGCAGGGGGACTGGTGACAAATTCCTGCAAATAGTGGTCTATATATTTTGAAGTGTTCTCAAACATGCTATTAATAGCAGAGACTATTGGTCTCCCCGGGACCGGTGAGACTCCATTATGCACTTTAGGGATGAAATAAATGTTAGGTAACACTGGATGGTCTTTGTGTAAGAACTTTGTTTCATCACTAGATAAAAGACCCTCCCGTTTCAATCCATTGAGTTCTTTCTGATATGCCTGTTGGATGGATTTAGCAGTTTTGAAATCAATTTGGGCATAACATACTGTGTCATTGAGGTGTCTATATGCCTCTTCCTTATATTGTTTTTTGTCCCAAAGCACGATGTTTCCACCCTTGTCGGATTGTTTGACAATTACTGCTTGGTTGGTTTTCAGTTTCCTCATCAATTCATTATATGGTCTCATGTTGATGTTAGTTGAAACTTGTTGTTTTTTGGTTTGTGTATTCAATGTTTTCAAACCATCAATTATTAGTTCCGCATATATGTCTATAGAGTCTTTGGGCATTATTGGAATGAAAGTCGATGGCAATTTGAATGGACTACCCACAGTTTGTCCCAAATTGATGTCTGCATCATCAGCAACATCTTGAGTACTGTTAGAGGATGTTTCATCTTTGCGTAATGAGTGCATGGTTTTCATTAAAGAAATATCTTTTGCCTGCAAGCCACTTCTTTTTGCGACAGGGACCGTGGTAGATATATATATATATATATATATATATATATATATATATATATATATATATATATATATATATATATATATTACCTACTGGCGGTCGCCAGTAGGTATATATAGTTAGGATTTTTTCTCTATGGGATTTTTGAAAATTCTATGTCTAATAACTTTGGCGTTTGTGGACGGAATTGGCTGAAATTTTCAGGAAAATGGCACATTTTGTTTCTGAGCAGCCCTTGAAAATTTGGGGGGGGTTCGTCAAGGGGGGGCTGAGAAAAAAGGGGGGTCCCAAAACGTGTTTTTAACATTGAGTTTTCCATAGGGCGGTTGGCCTCACTTTTAGCCCGAACGGCTGAATGGATTTGCACGAAACTTGGCAAAATTGTAGGGACTGGTAGCCCGATGTGCCTTTTGTAGCTCTCAATATATGTGCTCCAGTGGATTTTGAGAAATTAACGTTTAAAAAAATATATATATCTGTAACAGCGGACCGGGCAGCTCCCCGGTTCGCGGACCGGGGCGCGTACCAGAACTTCGCGTAGCGAAGCTGATTGGCTCTCCGGTGTCTGTCAACATTCTAAACAGTCCGGAGCGGCCGCCATCTTGTCTCTCGGTAGGATTGAGAGACAAGAGGAGGCCAAAACAAAGGGGGAAATAACCATAAGGGGGCATAGTAGATCCTCCCTGACCCCCTAGGTTTAATGTGGAGGCTTTAAAAGGGCCCCGCGGGGCAAAAAAAACAATATTTTTTTTTTGTTTTTTTTCGTGCGTAGCGCCCGGTCCGCGAACCGGGAAGCGTTCTGGGCAGCGTACTGCAATGAAAAATGAATGAGAGACTTTTCAAATGCAGTATGTTAATTGATTGTTGGTTTTGTTGATTATTTTTTATTTTTTTTATTTTTTAAGCAATTATTTATTATTGTGATTGTGTTTGAAAATGTAATAACATTTCTAACATTTAACTAGTTTATGAATTACATATAAAAATGATTAAAGACTCAAACAATTTTTTAATATTACATACAATTTTATTTTTCGGATTGTTTTTCAAAATTTAATAGAACGTCTAGCATTTGACTGTCCGGTATGTCCTCTTGTTGAGTGAACATAAGTTCCCACATTTGACCGTCATCATAATGAAGTAAATGATCCACAGATTCTACACATTGAACTAATTCATGGTCCCGTGATTCATCCATGAAATCTGAGTCATCATTGTCCTCAATATCTTTTTCTGTGTTGTTCTCCAGAACAATTTCGAAGGAAACATTCTGCTCACCTTCCATTTTATTGCTGTAATTTGCATAAAAAATAAATATATCAGTAGAGATAGGGCACTGTTGGGTTTAAGTTCCGACAGGTACTTGTGAGTTTATAACAGAGAAGTAATCTATGGGCACTGTATGGTTTCAGGCGTGAAGTAGTACTATTAAAAAGTGCCTGTGAAGAAGCCTAAGTAAATTCATAATTATACCACAGAAACCTAAATCAATCCATAATTAAAATAAAGAAGCCTTTCTCAATGTCTAACTCTTACAGAGGGATAGTATATAACTGTCTGAAAATGTTTTCAAATTTATAAAATAATATCTCACCTTCTAAAAACAAGTTTAAGTTGTGAGTGAAAATGATCTTGCAATGTAGTTCAGGAAGTAGTAGTCAAAATGGCTGTGTTTCTCTCTCTTCCTTTATATATATTCAGGTACATAACCAATCAAATGTCAGGTAAAAAAAGTAGAAAATGAAAGTAACATTTTCATTGGTTGTCAATTCCAACACTTCAGATGTGTTTTGTGAAGTAATTTACCTCAGGGTATTTAGAGAGGTCTACAGGCTAAATGACTAAATGGAATTCCAATCAAATTTGTGAAAATGGTAGGGATTGGTATGTAGTATGAGCTAATCTATATTTGGTGAAATTGTCTCCAGTGGCTTTTCTGTGAACTACTTTCCCACTTTTTTTGATGGTGCGCTTCCCAGGGAGCGACCCGGTACGCGAACCGTTGAGCGCCTCGGTTCGCGGACCTTAAGCGTTCCGGGAGTCCACCATTTTGTGTTTCGGTCGAATTAAGATACAAGATGGAGGGTAAATAATGTTCAGAATGGGTAGAAGGGGGCACGGTAGAGTTATCTTGACCCCCTAGGTTTTGTGAGGGTGGCTGAGGAGGCTTATAAGTGCGAAAAAAATACATTTTTTTAAAAAATTTCGCGAGGTTAGCTTCCGGTTCGCGTACCGGGTAGCGCCCCAGGGAGCGTACTTTGTTGAAAATTAGTGAAAAATGTTAGAGTAAAATAATAATTGTGAGTGATTACATGTAGGGTAGCTCTGAGAAGAGCTTTTGGGTTTATGGTACATTTAGGTACTTATAAGTAGGTACCAATGCACATTCTTAAATTCAGAGTGAAAATTCTGTTGCCCTCATCTGAGAAGTGAACTCCATCTCCTCTGTAGATATCTTGCATGTAGTAACGCAAGTTATTGTTGTACAGGGAGCCCATTCCATGGTCTCTCATGTAAGCTGAAACAGATTTGTTTACATGCTTCCTCGACTTCTCAATTTGTGGACAAAATTGCTTGGACCACCTCCATTTCTGTCTTTGGCATATATTTGAATATACCAAGGCAGTCTGAGGAAAAAGTGCCATTAATTGCTCAAAGGTGTCCTTTAAAAGCATTTCCAGACCTACACCAGTCAAAGTGCCCAAGTCATTACCTCCACAGTGCACAATTAACAGGTCAGGTTTGGGCAAATGCATAAAGGTTTTCACCAATGGTATCAATTGGTGACATTTTAATCCTCTGTGGCCAAACCACTTAATTTCCACATCTTGTAAATTGAGGTTAGGTAAATTCCTGTTTTCAACGTACCTTTGAGCCCAGTGAATATAACTATGTCCAACAATCCAGACAGAAAACATGGTGAGAGAAGGTTCTCCTGCAGTCAGATGAAGTGTGGCAATGAAATGGCAGTTGAAAAAATGAGAGTGTAAAATGAAAAAAAACTGTGGAGTTTCTGTGTTCATGAAGCAGTAACAGTGATTGGTGGATTTTGATTGCTGAAAACAGAAAGTTAGGGTGCACAGATGTGTTCTTTGAAAGATGTATTTTGAGTGGTCAATAAAAAATCATTAAATGAAAGAATGCACTGGATATGCAGGTGCACTGAGAGTTCAGAGTTCAATTGCAACATTGTTGTGTGAACTTGCAAACAACAGAGGTCTTCCAAGAGGTGGTTGCCATGCAGATAAGGCAGAAATGGCAGAGGGGGGATGGGTTTTCATTTGAAAAAAAGTGAGGGAAGACTTTTGATTGGGTGACATGAGAGATATGTGTGAAGAATTACAGCATTTCTGTGCTTTTGATAGCTGCAGACTCTGGAGTGCATACCTTTTGCTCTGCTGAAGACAAATTGGTGTGTTTCTGAGACTGTTTTCAAACTCAAAGTATTTGCTAAGGTGAGAAAATATTTCTTTAATTTAGATAGAGAATAGTGTGCTTTAAGGAGAAAATTATGAATTATGTGGCGCAAATTGCTTGTAAATATGCTCCCACCTGTGCATGGAAAATTTAGATTTTGAATGTTTGTGTTACATAGCCATGTTAAAAGTGATACAAACATGCTGCAAAGGCAATCAAAAAACGCTTTCATGTGTCTTAAGGACATTTTAAGTCATTTTCCCATGTGCAGTGTTTTGAAATTATGATTTGAAAATCGTTTTTGGGGAAAAGGAATTGTTTTTAAATTTATGACAAGGACATAATGGTGTATGCTTCTTTATAAGGCAATTGACTGTCCCTGATGTTATTTTTCCCATTTTAATTAACCCTGGGCGTAGTTCGCGTAGCCGCACTCCGCGACGCTACGCGAAGACGCACTTGCACTCCGCGAGCTACACGTAGCTCCGCGGACATGCGTAGTAGCTTGCTAGACCCGTTCGCGCGCCGTTTTTCGTCTTCGGGAGCGCGGTGCGCGTGTTCGGGGCGCTGCCTGCATGCTCGAGATAGCTAGCGCGCTAAGTTACTCAAGAGGTTTGTCCCGCCCGCTTGCGTTCCCTTATTTCCAAAGTGCGTGATCGCGTCAAATATCGCGCGAACTTACCCCCGGCGCACGCGATAATGTTATTCAGCGCGCGAGAACTACGCTACGCACCGGATCGCGGAGTAATCGACAGCTTCGCGTTCTCCGTAGAACGCAGAGTTGCCAAAACTCCGCAAGCTCCGCGAACGGAGCGTAGTTCTTCGCCCAGGGTTAATTTTAATGTAAGACCTTTCTCTGTGGCGCAAATTGCTTGTAAATATGCTCCCACCTGTGCATGGTAAATTTAGATTTTAAATGTTTGTGTTACATAGCCATGTTAAAAGTGACCCAACCATGCTGGAAAGGTAATCAAAAAACGCTTTCATGTGTCTTAAGGACATTTTAAGTCATTTTCCCATGTGCAGTGTTTTGAAATTATGATTTGAAAATCGTTTTTGGGGAAAATGAATTGTTTTTAAATTTATGAGAAGGACATAATGGTGTATGCTTCTTTATAAGGCAATTGACTGTCCCTGATGGTATTATTCCCATTTTAATGTAAGACCTTTCTCTGTGGCGCAAATTGCTTGTAAATATGCTCCCATCTGTGCATGGCAAATTTAGATTTTGAATGTTTGTGTTACATAGCCATGTTAAAAGTGATACAAACATGCTGCAAAGGCAATCAAAAAACGCTTTTATGTGTCTTAAGGACATTTTAAGTAATTTTCCCATGTGCAGTGTTTTGAAATTATGATTTGAAAATCGTTTTTGAGGTAAAGGAATGTTGTTAAAATTTATGTGCGCCATATGCCCCCAAATTTCTTTTTCAGCGGTGCAGCAGGGTGTTATTGAGACACCCCTGCACCTTTGGAAAAATTCCTATTTTGTGATGAGCTAATTGCTAATCGCAAATTGCAACCTACATTCCTATGAGCGTCCTAGCCCATGGAAATGAATGGGTAATTTGCAATTAGCAATTTGCTCATCGCAAAATAGGAATTTTTCCAAAGGTGCAGGGGTGTCTCAATAACACCCTGCTGCACCGCTGAAATGCAAAATAGTTATATGATACATATGCCGGTTGATGTCTAACAAGATAAGAAGCTTAGGGATACATTTATGATGACTGGCGCAATGAAGTGGACATCACTTACTTCATTGGTAGAGCTTTACATGTATTATCTCCTCTGTATTCTTCATCAAGCGTAACTTTAATCTGCAATCCTGAGTAGGCCTCACCTTAAACAAACCTCTGGATAGGCCACATCTTATTGTCATCCTGAATTAATCATTTAAAATGCTAGGGACAGATTTATGATAGGTGTATGCCTCTTTTGCGCCACTTAGAAAACACTGTCCATGGGGAAATGACTTAAAATGTCCTTGAGACACATGAATGTGTTTTTTTAAAACGTTTGCAATTTTTTTGGGTCACTTTTAACATGGCTATGTGACTCAAACAGTCAAAATCTAAATTCGCCATGCACAGGTGGGAGCATATTTACAAGGAATGTGCTCCATGGGGAAAGGTCTTATAATGTAATATGGGAAAAATGACATCAGAGACACTGAAATGCCTTATAGAGAAGCATACACCATTATGTCCTTGTCATAAATTTGCAAACCATTACTTTTCCCCAAAAACGATTTTCAAATCATAATTTGAAAACACTGCACATGTGGAAATGACTTAAAATGTCCTTAATTCAAAATTTGCTATTCCTTATTTTCCAATTGCACTGAAGGATTTGCAAATTTTGCGATTCCTTAAATGCAATGTATCAAACAAAAAATATGTAAAAAATGATATTAAGGATTTGGAAACTACCACCAACTTCTACTTTGTGGTAATTTGCGAATTCTTTTCAAAAAGCATTTTTTTCTAAAAATCAAAAGGTCCCATATGACGCCCATACATGCCCTTAGGGCATGTATGTGTGCCATATGCCCCCAAATTTCTTTTTCAGGGGTGCAGCAGGGTGTTCTTGAGATACCCCTGCACGCTTGAAAAAATTCCTATTTTGTGATGAGCTAATTGCTAATCGCAAATTGCAACCTTCATTCCTATGAGCCTCCTAGGCCATGGAAATGAATGAGTAATTTGCAATTAGCAATTTGCTCATTGCAAATTAGGAATGGTAAAGAATTGCTATTTATTGCTTAAAATTTGCTATTTAGGAAATGCAAAATAGTTTGATGGTACATATGGTGGTTCATCTGTAACAAGATAAGAAGCTTAGGGATACATTTATGATGACTGGCGCAATAAAGTGGACATTACTTACTTCATTGGTAGGCCTTTACATGTATTATCTCCTCTGTATTCTTCATCAAGCGTAACTTTAATCTGCAATCCTGAGTAGGCCTCACCTTAAACAAACCTCTGGATAGGCCACACCTTATCGTCATCCTGGATTAATCATTTAAAATGCTAGGGACAGATTTATGATAGGTGTATGCCTCTTTTGTGCCACTGTGCGTCACTTTTATGATGCAGCGGCGGTGCAAAAGATTTGCTATGAGGCGACAAAATTACAAATTGATGCATTTAGGCAGATGTGTCATGGTGTAAAAAAAACGTACCACATGAAACCAATGCAGCAGTGATGCAAAAGATGCACCATGTCGCAAGACAGGCCTCACTTGGGGCCATATGTATCAAGCTAATTAGCATTCGCAAAGATCAAAATTCTACGAATTTCGGCCTTTGCAAATGTAAATTACACAAATGGTATGTATCAAACAAGTTTGATGCAAAATAAGGAGTAGCAAAATTTGCTATTCCTTATTTTGCAATTGCACTGAAGGATTTGCAAATTTTGTGACTACTTAAATGCAATGTATCAAACAAAAAATATGTAAAAATGACATTAAGGATTTGGAAACTATTGTGGTAAATTGGTGGTAATTTGTGAATTCTTTTCAAAAAGCTTTTTTTTAAAAAAACAAAAGGTCCCATATGACGCCAACACATGCCCTTAGGGCATGTATGTGTGCCATATGCCCCCACATTTCTTTTTCAGGGGTGCAGCAGGGTGTTCTTGAGACACCCCTGCACCCTTGGAAAAATTCCTAATTTGTGATGAGCAAATTGCTAATCGCAAATTAAACCTTCATTCCTATGAGCCTCCTAGCCCATGGAAATGAATGGGTAACTTGCAATTAGCAATTTGGTCATCGCAAATTAGGAATGGTAAAGAATCGCTATTTATTCCTTAAAATTCGCTATTTAGGAAATGCAAAATATTTTGAAGATCACTGTTATTGTTTTACTGTTTGGTAATAATGGTTAATAACATTTTTTAATATATTTTACCACAGATTCAACTGCAGATTATTTCAAGATTTCACCATGCCTACAATAGAAAGACAGAGAAAGGCTGCAAAACGTCAAAGACAGCAGGTGAAAAAAAATAAGCAGCAGTCCTCTAACAAAAAGATTTGTCAAGTCACGAAGAAAGCACCGGGTAAGAGCACAAAACAATTCATAAGAAATATGTGTAGTAAAAAAAATATTACTACAGAAAATGTTTCAGTCCATAAAACGAGAAGGAAATCAAATGGAAAGGAAAGACCAATGAAAAATGTTACTGCTAGAGCAAGAGATAACTCTGTGCATGATAGTAGAAGGAAACAACAGTTTAGGGAGATTCGTAAACGAATGTTCCGCAACAGGATAATTGGCAATTTGTTAAAAAATATTAAGAAACGTCAACAGAAACTGGTTTTTTATAAGAGAAAAAAAAAAGTTGAGAAAGTTATTGATCAGGCATTTGAAATTAAACGTAAGTTATTTATTTTGATAATCAATAGAATTAGGAAGCTAAACAAGGCAATTTATGATTTCAAAAGAAATAGTAGATGGAAGAGAATAGTTAATCGTAGTAATTTTTGTGAAGTTTTTTCTGGAGAATGGATGCATAGTTCAAGCTGTGAGGCATTTTTTAATGAGGAGAGTTATTTCCAGGATAATGATTTGGTGCATGCAGTTGACACCAGTGGTCGTGCTTATGAAGTGAAAGATGGTTGTCCAGTTGAAAAAGAAAAACTTGTGACAACAGAGGCAGAAGAGGTGTTAGGTAATGAGGTTTTAGGAAGACGTGCTAAGGGTCCTGTGTACACCTGAAAGTGTAGTAGTATTTGCAGTGTGCGACAGGATTCCATCAATTTGCTTTGTGATTTTGTACGGTCATTTAATAAGAAAAGTTTGAAGCAGAAAATAAGGTTGTTGCAAGAATTAGATCCTTGCAGAGTAAGAGAAGTGACAGGTTTGCATGGTCATTCACTGGCTTGTCTTTCCAGGAGAGTATGCCAGAGTGTTTTTCATCATTTCAGGATGCTAGCAGTGCATCATAACAAAGTGAGGAAATTAGTTAGAATGTTGTATTATGCTAAGAGTCCAGCAATTATGCTTAAACAATTATGCGCTGCTCTTTTGCATGGTTCTGAAATAGATGTGAAGAATATATGTGAAGAAATTGAGTTTTGTTACTTTGGAAGTAAAGAGGAGAATGTTGAAATTGAGCAAGAAGAAGAGGGTCATGTGGAAGATAGTGTACAGGTTTCCAGTACAGATAATTTCCAGAGGGAAATTGCGACATTTGAGGTGAAATCAAGTGAGAGGCCTAATTTCACTTGTGTGTGTTGTCGACGCACTTATTATAAGAATCAGACTAAGTTAGTGGATTTATATGCAAAAAGTGAAAGGGAAAATAATAGTGAATGGAAGGATTTCGCAACATACTTGATGGTAGAAAATTGTTTTGATTTGGGATTGGATCAACGTGTGTGTAGTTATTGTTGTTGCAAATTAAATCAAAACCAGATGCCTGCTAGAGCAGTTCATAATAATCTGGAATTGGTTGAGATTCCTTCTGAATTGAACGATTTAAATACTTATGAATCTATTTTGATTCAAAGTATCCATCCCTTTCAGGCTATTGTAAGAATGGAGCCAAAGACAGGGAAATTGCCTCCATCAGATTTACAGAGAGGATTAAAGGGAAGAGTTGTTTATTTGCCTCTAGATTTGAAGAAAAACATTAACACAATTGGAGTAGAAAAAGTGGAAGAGGAACCTCTGGTTATCTTAGTTAATGGGGTTCCGACAAAGAATAAGAAAATATGGCAAGATTTAGTAGATGTTAGGAAAGTTAAAAAGGCAACATTGTATTTGAAAAAAAATAATAAATACTATAAGAATGTATATGTTGCAGAAGAGGAAGTAAGTGAGGAAGAGGATAGCGATTTGTGTGCTGGTCAAATTGAGAAAGTAGAACCCTCTACTAGTGAAGAAATATATGAACATTATAGTGTTCATCCTTTGCATTCCAAGGAAGTCATGGGGAATGCTATTGAGTTGTTTCAAATGAAACAAGCCAAAGGGAGTCCCATTAGTGTTTGGGAGGAAAGTTTGGAAGCTCGGTGTTTCCCACAGCTTTTTCCAACAGGTCAGGGAGGAAGATATGATGAGCGACCTCATCAAATTCCTGCTTCTGAATACCGGACTTTGCGATTGTATGCAGGAGATGCTAGGTTTCGACAATGCATTCCTTATTTGTTTCATCTCCTGTTTGAAAGCGATCTGTCTGGACTGTCATATGCAGTGAACCACATCTTGAAAAGTGGTATACACATGCAAAACATCTCGGCAAGTGACTTTATGGATAAAGTCAATGTCCAAGACAGTATTTTGGATTCTCACCTAATTAATCTCATGGCGTGTCAGCGTGGTACTAATGAGTACTGGTACCGTCGTCATGGTGATTTAAAATGTATGCTGAGGAACTTAGGTACTCCCACATGGTTCCTCACTCTGAGCTGTGCCGAGTATGGCTGGGAAGACTTACTTGAATTTCTACGAGAGGCAAATGCTAACGTAGATAACATCGAATTCAAGACACCCGGAGAACTGTGCTCTTTGGATCCAGTCAATGTATGTAGGTACTTCAATCATAGATTTGAAGCTATGATGTCTTTCATCATGAATAAGAAGAATCCACCTCTTGGAGAGGTGTTGGATTTCTTCTGGAGAAAGGAGTACCAAGCAAGAGGTGCTCCTCATATACATATGTTGCTGTGGATCAAGGATGCACCTAAATTTGGAACGGATCCAGAAGACTCAGTGATGAGTTTCATCCAACAGTATTCTACGTGTGCTGTTCCAAACGCAAAGGAGAAGAAAAGCCTAAGAGAAAAAGTTCTGCGTTTCCAAAGCCATCGATGTGGAAAGTACTGCCGTCGTAAATTCCGAAACAAGGACAAGTTCTACACTAAATGTCGTTTCGGCTTTCCACGACCGGTGATTTCTAAAGGAAGAGTAAACAGTTTGATGTCTTCGCTGCGACACAATGTCATGAAGAAATCACCTAAAAACACTTACAATTTGAAGAGGAACGAAGAGTCCAAGTACATCAACGACTACAACCCGGTGATTTTGTCCATGTGGAATGCTAACATGGATATACAGTTTGTGGCTGATAACTGTATGGCTGTGGCTCGGTATGTGACGTCTTACATCACCAAAAAAGAGAAGACAGAATTGAAGGATATGTGGGAGGACATTTCCCATGAAAAGAGCCTCAGCAAGAAGTTGTACATTTTCAGTCTGAAGATGTCGCATTGAGAAATCGGAGCGTACGAATGTTCTGACCGGTTGTCTTCAGCAAGTCTCTATGCCAAGTCCAGGAGTATCATTTGGGCGAGTCTTGGTCTTGCTGCAACGCGTAATCGAGTTCTCAAACCTGTGCGGGAAATTGAGTATTTGGCGGAAAAGGAGCCAAACAGTACCGACATTTTGAAGACAAACATGTTGGATACATATTATCCAAATCGAAGCATTCACCTCGACAATGTTTGTCTGTATGAGGTTCTTCAAAATTACATATTCAAGAGGAACATCAAAGAAGATACTGAGAAAGGAGTGTATGCTGTAATAGGAAGTGAGGGATGTCTGGTCAAGCAAAGAAAATGCCACTTGGTAAACCATCGAAAATTGAGTGGCGAATCTCCTGAAAAAAAGGAGTTTTTCTATTTAGCACTTTTGCAACTTTTCAAGCCTTGGCGTGCAGAAGAGGAACTGCTTGGAGATTTCCTCTGTTACGAAGACTCTTTCAATGCCGCCAAGGAGACCATAGAATGTCCTGCTTTTCCCAAATATGTAGAAATGTTGAATGCGGAAATTGAGCAGGAAGCAACGATTGCAGCCGAGATTGCCAGAGACAGTTCTCAGGACAGTCAGAGTTCTGCTTCATTGAGTCAGGATCCACTAGGAGGACCTGTTATTGAAAATGAAGCTGCCACTGCTATGAATGAAGTGGAAAGAGCCATGGCACATGCTCAAGAGGATGCGGTTAACTTAGAAGAGTTGGAAAGACAACTGAACGTTGAGCAGAGGAAAATATATGACGAAGTTACCATGCAAATTGATCATGGATTAAGTCATGACAAGAAAGAGTGCTCATGTACGTCGTTGAAGCCTGTCCGACTGTACGTGAGTGGAGAAGCGGGAACTGGAAAAAGTTTCCTCATTAAAGCAATTTCATGCTATTTGCAGGAAAGGACAGAGTCATCGCTGTCTTGTGTTGTCACTGCTCCAACTGGACTGGCAGCACATAATATTAAAGGGATTACTTTACATCGTTTACTGGTGCTGCCAGTGGAGCATGACAACAAATTACAATATCACAAGCTATCTGGAGATGCTTGTTTTGAAGTTTCAAGAATCTTGAGGAAAATGAAACTTCTTATCATTGACGAAGTAAGCATGGTTTCCAATGTCATGCTTGCCTTTGTGCATTTGAGGATGCAAGAAGTTCTCAAAACAGAGTATGATGTGTTATTTGGTGGCAAACACATCATTGTTTTCGGAGATCTTCTGCAGCTGACACCAGTGAAAGGGCAACCTGTGTTCAAAATGCTCACGCATGAAGATACCAGGAAGTGCCTAGGCAGCATTGGCAACGTCAATATATGGTTAAACTTCAATTATGCTGAACTGCATGAAAATATGCGTCAGGCGAAGGATGAAGTTTACAAGACTATTCTACAAGATGTTAGAATTGGAAAAGTGACCGAGCATGGGAAAGAAGCTTTACATGCACGATTACTGTCAAATTTATATCCAGAACAAGATGTTGTGCCTGAGAATATTTTTCAGAAAATTACTGAGAAGAAATCTGGAATATGTTTGATGCCAACTCTTGCAGAATGTGCCAAATTTAACAACAAAATGTTGCATTTAGAAAAGCAAGAGATTGTGAAACTGGAAGCTATTGATAGAGTAGAGCATATGGGATCAACAATTATTTTGTCTGAGAATCTGAAAACAAAATTGGATTCATTAGAGAAGAGTATATCTAAAACTGCAGGTTTTGAAAAGACTCTGAATGTGTGCTTGAACTGCCGTATAATTTTAAGAAGGAATTTACATGTTGAAAGAGGTCTGGTAAATGGATCAATGGGTAATGTTGTTGATTTTGTGAAATACAGAAAGAGAGATGGAATTGAATTTTTAAAAATTAAATTTGATGGCATTGAGGAAGTACAGCTAATTGCTCGTTGTTCTGCTAGATTTTTGCTTGTAAAAGACTTATATGTTCGCCGTAAGCAGTTTCCTGTTTGCTTGGCATATGCGGTGACAATCCATAAATCGCAAGGTTTAAGTGTAGACAGTGCATTGGTGAATATTGGCAGTTCTGTGTTCAAGGAGGGTATGGCATATGTGGCATTGTCACGAGTTAGAACTTTATCGGGATTGTACTTGATTGAGTGTGATGTCACAAACATTTGTGCGGATCTAGATTGTGTTAAGGAATACAATAGGTTAAGAAGAGAGTATGCGCCACATTTGCCTCAGTATCCTTTGTTTGAGAAACGTGTGGTAGGCCGGAAACGAAGAAATGAGAACAATACTGGGGAGGTTGTAGCAAAAAGACAAAAAGTCAATGAACCTAAAAGTACAAGCAGAAACAAAAAGGATTCTGTTGAAGATGTTGTTCGTTTTCAGTTTGAAAACAGTTCTGGTGTCAACTGCTATGCTAATGTAGTGGTTAATGTTTTGTTTTCTCTAAAAAATGTAAAAGAAGAGATTGTGGTCAATTCTGATCAAAGATTTTGCAGTTTCTTAAATTCTGTGTTAGAGAAATGTAGCACTGATAGAAGAAACATAGAAAGTGTGTCTGAAATTCGAAATCTGTTAGACAGATGTTCAGGCCAAACACAATTCTCTCAAAATATTCAGCAAGATTGTCAGGAGTTTTTAATGTATATGCTTGATGTATTGCATGCTGAAGGTGTAGATGTAGATCACCTGTTTGGGCTTTCTTATCAATGGCAGCATGACTGCGAGAACTGTATGGTATCAAGTACTACTAGTGTAGACTCAGAAAGATTTATATATTTAACTTTGCCAGACAGTAAATCAGTCTCCTTTAATAAGCTAGTAAAAGCAGCTGATCACAACATGGAGTGTAGCCAATGTAAATCTGAAATGATGTCCACATTATTTATACGAACATATGGCCAGTATGTCATTTTAATGTTCCAACGATGTAGGCCTGATGGAACAAAATTGACAACTTTAATTAAAAATTTTGTAGCTTCGCAGTTGTCAATATCAGGAAGGACTTTTGTAACTGCGGCAATTATATATCATGACGGCCCTTCAATAACATCAGGACATTACACAGCTTATTTAAAGTGTAGAAATGGCTGGTCATTCTGCAATGATTCTGTTTTAATTTTCAAAAAAAATTTGCCGTATGACCTTAAAAACTCTTACCTGGTGTTTTTAAAACCAAAATTTTAGGGAAATAATCTCGGGATGTGCTCTGTGGAATTTCAAGAAGTTCTAATGGCTCCTACACAATTTGGCCTTGAGGATAAGTGTAGTTCAGAGACATAACTTCTAACCATAGGACTGGACGTCATGAAGAAATATGTGCACTTTCAATGAGTTCAGAAAAACTGTTTCTTTTTATAAGCTAATTGAAGCAGCCAATCAAAACATGGAGTAGAGGGAATGTAAGTCTGCAATGCTGTCTACTGTTTTACATTGCTTTGTGATTAAAAGTGATGTAGAGAATTAAATAATTGTAGTAGTCATAGAGGTAGTGTAAGTCTGCTTCATAGTAAGCAGTATCAGTGTCATAGGAAATGTAGAACATGACTGAGCAAGAAGGGGAAGATATTACTATTCCAGGATTGTGAAAATTATCTTCAACATTTTAATTCTGAAAGTTGCGGAAATGCCAAATGACGGGATTGGCTTACAAGAAATCCAAGAGTTATAAATGGCTCTGACCAGATTTGGCCTTGTGGAAAATTGTGGTAGAGAGCAAGAAGTCATTTATTGCATGTAACGTGTTTTTAAAAACGATGGAGATTTTCTTTCAGAAAGTGGCGGGCTGAAAGTAATAACAGCACAAAAGAGTGTAAGCTGTTCATAGGACATCCTTGGACGTCATGGAAAGTAAGTTAACTTTAAGGAGTTCTGAATTTTGATTTCTGATGTTGTATGGGTTTTTTAAACACAATCATTTTGATTGTGTTTTTTTTTCCCCGCTGTTACATGATGAATACCTTCAAGTCACTGTTTTTAGTGAAATTTGATACATTCTGAGAACAGCAAAAATAAACCATTTAACATGTATAATTAATTCTGTACTGTTTGCATTTATGATGTATATGTAGAACTGTGTAGGAGGCATGGAGAAGGTGAGGCTTCTGTAAGTGTCAAAGTTGTTGTATGCAGTGCTGCACTTCTGCGTATTCTTTCATATGCTAGACTACATCTGCACAATGAGATACCTAAGCAAAGGAAACACAAGTGATGTGATTGTGAAATGAGCAAAATAAATTGCACGTATTTCAATTACATCACCTGTGTTTCCTATCATTATGAATCACATTGTGCAGATCAAGTTTAGGTCTGTCCAGGGAAACATAGGAGATTTGGACTTTGTTGAAGAGTGCAGTGGACATGACTCACTTCATTGGTAGACCTTCACATGTATTATCTCCTCTGTACTCTTCAACAAGTGTAAATCTCATCTGCAACCCTGAGTAGGCCTCACCTGAAACAAACCTCTGGATAGTAGACATCTTATTGGCATCCTGAAGCAATTATTTAAAATTTTAGTGTCTTGCGACACTTTTCTGAAACAACAGCAATGCAAAAGATGCACCATGTTTTAAGATAGGCCTCACTTCATCTGCATCAAGATACTGTTAGTTTAAAATGTATATCTTTAGGACTGTGTAGGGGGCCTGGAGAAGCAGAAGCTTCTGTAAGTGTCAAAGTTGTTGAAAAACTGTTTGTCCTTCAATCTTTTCCCTTGTCTTTTCTAATTTTTAAATACATTTTTTAATATTTTTCAAATGTTTGTTCTCTCTTTCACAGATTGAAAGTATAAAAACAAAAAGTGAGTAATTTAACGACAATTATAAGGTAAATATTTTGTACTGTTTTCGTTACATTTCTATCACATTTAACTACTATTAGTTCCACTGCTTCATTTCTTTAACCCTCGGTTTCCTGCCTTTGCTACTTCCTTCATTCCTTTCTCTATTACCTACTTACTCAACTCCTTCCACTCTTTTTCTCAGTCCCTCTCTTCTCATAGTTCCTCACTCTTGTTCACTCACTGCGTCTCTATTACTCTTAGTGTCTTTGACTGATCACTCTATCACTACTTGTTCATAATGCTTTCTCTGTGTAGTTGAAGCACACTAAGGGGAATAGTATGAACACAGCCAATAAAATTATTGCTCTTTTTATTGGCAGAAAACTGGTGCAAAAGTGGTTTTAGTGGCAGTTTTCTGCCACAAAAGCAGCTTTAGCGACACATTTCTGCCAATAAAAGCTGCAAAACTTTTATTGCCTATGTTGATGATATGGCTCTATGTTACTTACATTTCTTTGCTGTTTCAATTAATCTTTTTCTGTTATTTTTTGTTTTCTGTTTTCTATTTTTTCTCTCTGTTATTCCTCATGTTTTAATCTTATTTTGAACATTCACTCACATTCTCCAAGAAACTCTTCTTTGTTAATGTTATACTCTCTTTTTTTTCTTTCACTTCGTTATCTATTTTGTTTTTCACAATTATACCCTCTTCTGTCTTTTCTTCGGTAAATAGATCTATTAAACAGTATCTCTTCTTTACTCCCTATAGCTGTCTTTCTTTTAACATCACTCTCTGTTTCCTTTCCTTATACTTACACTTTTTTATTTTTTTTATTTTTTTGGTTAGCTCCCGGTCCGCGTACCGGGAAGCTAACCCGAAAGCGAACCAAAAGAAATAGAGCTTGCCAGAGTGCTAAACATTCTAGCAATTTTTTTGGAAAGGGAAGGTAGTTCTGAAAAGAACTTTTTTAAATATTTTTGTTGTTTTATATTTTTTTTTTATTTTTTGAACATTTTTTGTTTTTTTTGTATTTTTTGAACGATTTTATATTTTTTTGGGGTTTTTTTTGGAGGGGGGAAACAACAAAAAACAGGCGTTGAAAAGGGCTCAACAGGAGCAAAAAAAATTACTGGGGGCGGTTAGGGCAATCATGGTGTTCATACGCCAGGTTCAGTGCATTGATGCTCATGTTGCCACAAGCTAATAATGCACGACAGTGCATACATAAGTGGATCATGTGCCCAAAATTTTGTTGAATATTTGGCACAGTTTCCCGTGCCTCTTCTGGTGTTAGAGAAACCGGTATTGTTGGTCTGGCCACAGGAGTTGGTCTGGGATTGTCGTGCATATCCCTTAATTCCGCCCGACTGTAATTTAGGGGATGTTTCCTCGTCATGTGCCTGTGCATTGTGTGATTGCCAAAGCTATATTTTTTGTCCGTCCCTCTGGACAATTGTTCCTTGCATATCAGGCAGGTGACATACCTTGCGTTGACCTTTTTTTGGCCACGAGGCATTGAAAAAAACTGCCAGATGAAACTGGCTTTCTTTCTGGAAACCCGGGGCAACTCTTCTAAAAATTGTGGTTCTTCTCCCTCCTCATCCATTTCTTCCTCTTCCTCCTCAGTGTTGGTAAGGACCTGGGGAGGTGGTCCTCTCTTCCCATGAGGAGGTGGTGGTGGTGGTGGGGGTGCACCAGCTGAAGCAACCAATGAAGCCATTATCACACAAGCAAAATAGGTCTTCCAACAAGCAAAATAGGTCTTCCTCTCACAATGAGGAAAGTCAGAGTGAGGAAAGAAGGAGGGGTTTTCATCATTTGGGAAAAACAATACTTCTCAACCAATGAAAAGTGTTATTTTTAGGTCACCTGACCTAGCCTTCCATCATTATGAAACTAAAAGTGAAATGAACCAATGAAAAGTTTTATTAACAAGTCACATGACCTCTCACGCTCATGTTACGCGCTGCGGAACGCTCCCCGGTTAGCTTCCGGGTCGCTCCGCTTCGCGCCTCAGTCCGCGCCCCGGGACACTTCCGGGTGCGCTAACGCGATACGTCACAAGACGCATTTCGCGGCAACGCGATACGTCGTGCTTTCGCGCCGCGGATCGGTTCCGGGGAGCTGCGTTTCGCGCCTCGGTCCGCGCCCCGGGGCACTTCCGGGTGCGCTAACGCAGTACGTCATAAGACGCATTACGCGGCAACGCGATACCGTCACTATGTTGATTTCTTACTGGTTCGCGGACCGGGTCGCGGAATCAAATTGAGCTAACGGGAAGCTTCCCGGTTCGCGGACCGGGAGCGAAACAAAAAAAATATTTAAAAAAAATTATTAATAAACATATAAAATATATTTTTGGATTTAAAGAAGAAGAATACATTTTACAGCTATATATATTAGCTTTTAAAAAACCAATGAAATTCACTGAAAAAACCATAGGTTATAGACCATATATAGTTAGGAATTAGCATTTACAAAACCTTGAAAATTCACTGAAAAAACCATAGGTTATAGACCATATATAGTTAGGAATTAGCATTTAAAAAACCTTATTTTACTCACACAAAACCATTAAAATTCCATATATAGTTAGTTGTACTAACTATATATCGCGCACCCGCAATCCACTGCTGATCATGTCACATATTACATCATTCATGACATGGTCAGTGACATCACTGATGACATCACTGATGACATCTCAAATGACATCACTGATGACATCACTGATGACATCTCAAATGACATCACTGATGACATCACTGATGACAACATCCAGTGACTGTATTTTTCTGTAAAGTTAAAATATGTCTTACATATTTAAGAATGAGTGGATGTATAAGTGTCTGGATGAAGGATTTAGTAGGGGCATGACTGACTGTATGAGTGACTGATTAAATGTGTCTCACTGAGTGCATGGGTTAGTGACTAAACTGTCTTAATTTGTGCATCATTATGTCTGTTGTTCTGTAAACTGCTGCATGTGTTGATCAGTAGCTATATGATTAACTATATGGGTTATTGATTGGTTGCCCAAGCATTTTTATGGGAGACTGAGTGTGTGTGTGGGTGGCTGGGAGGTGTATGACTCTGTGTATAGATGTGTGAGCAGTTGATTCACTAGATGTATGGGTTCAAAAGTGCATGTGGAAACAGCTGTATGGGCGGTTGACTGTGTGCATGAGTGTATTGGTGAGTGAATGGCTATCTCAGTGCTACATGTCAAAGTAAGTACATATGTAAAATACAGTACATGTGAGAGTTGACATATATAAATAACTGTGCATAAGAGCCAGTGAATGTGTGAGTGGCTGTATGGATCATTGTGAACTTGTATCCAGGATTGTATAAGTGAGTAAATATGTTTTAGTATATGTTTGAATAAGTAAGGTGTGTATAACTGTATAGTTGAGGAAATGGAGGTGTGATTGATTCTTTGCATGACTGACTATGTGTGTGAGTAACTCCATGGATGAGTGACAGTCTGTGAGTGTCTGTTTATACTGAGTGTATCTAAGGTTATATAAGAGTCTGAAGAGGTTCATCATAATATCACATGAATGATGTCATCAGTGATGTGATCAGTAATGTCAAATGAGATGTCATCAGTGATGTCATCAGTGATGTCACTGACCATGTCATGAATGATGTAATATGTGACATGATCAGCAGTGGATTGCGGGTGCGCGATATATAGTTAGTACAACTAACTATATATGGAATTTCAATGGTTTTGTGTGAGTAAAATAAGGTTTTTTAAATGCTAATTCCTAACTATATATGGTCTATAACCTATGGTTTTTTCAGTGAATTTTCAAGGTTTTGTAAATGCTAATTCCTAACTATATATGGTCTATAACCTATGGTTTTTTCAGTGAATATATATATATATATATATATATATATATATATATATATATATATATATTCACTGAAAAACCATAGGCTTTACAGACGTTATAGTTAGGAATTAGCTTTTAAAAAAACATAGAAATTCTTAGAAAAAAACTATAGGTTTCAGGGACGTTATAGTTAGTTGAACATTTGACCCTTATAAAACCAGAGAAATTCGCCTGTTATAGTTAGTTGAGCTAACTATAACTCACGTTCCCACAATGCACTGCTGATGACGTCACATATTACATCACTCATGACATGGTCAGTGACATCACTGATGACATCACAGATGACATCTCAAATTACTTCACTCATGACACCATCCAGTGAATGTGTGTTTCTGTAAAGGTTAAATATGTTTAATTCCAAGGTGTATTAAAGAATGAATGCATTTACAAGTGCCTAAAGAAATTATTTCATATGTACGTGACTGACTGTATAAGTGAGTGATTGAACGTGTCTTACTGAATGCATGGGTTAGTGACTAAACTGTGTGAAAGTCTTTATTAGTCTCTCCGTTGGTGTGTAAGCAACTGTATGGGTTGCTGAATAGCTACATGAGTGTCTATATAGGTTATTGATTTGTTTTACATGAGTATCTGTATGGCTCTCTCTGTGTGGGTGGGTGCTTGGGGGAGGTGTATGAGCCTGTGCAGCCTGTGCATAGTTATCTGAGTGGGTGATTCAGTGGTTGTATGGATTAAAAAGTACATCTGGGGAGGACTGCATGGGTGGGTTAGTGTGTGTATGGGTGTGTTGGTGAGTGAATGAATATCTCAGTGGTATATCTGTGACTAACTAAATATGTTTTAAGGCCCTATATGTGAGTGTTGGAGTATTTAAATGAGTATGACAAAAAAAATATAAACCTTTTTGATTTGTTTCTTAACTGCTGTGTGACTCCTTCTTGTTCTTATTACTGTTATTTGGTGGTATCCACCATGATGTTACATTTTGGAGCACTTATAGCGGGAATACTATTATTCTCTCCAGTTTGCACCAACTTCTAAGTACTGTATTAAATTTATCTCAACTTTAGTTGCATTAAAGTGCTAATAATGAAATACTCACACACTTAAAAACCAGACGTTCTGAAAAAGCTGGCAAGTAATTCCCCTAGATTATGGCATGATAATGATATTGTTGAAAGAATATGCTATACTACCGCAATATTAGGCACATTAGCAAAAGACAGCTAGGGGAATTACTTGCCAGCTTTTTCAGAACGTCTGGTTTTTAAGTGTGTGAGGAGACAAGCGAATTTCTATATATTGGCTAGAATGCTTAGGGTAACGTTGTTCAATGAATATGTAATTTTTGTGCATTAGATGTAATGACGATCAACTGATGTTTGTATTCCACCATTTTTTGTATTTATAGTTGTGGTATATAAATAAATAATACCGGATCTAGGTTTGTCTGGACATAGCAATAACAGATAGCTCAATAAATAAGAGTCAAGATTCGAGGTAGTAGGAGTTTGCAGGTTTAATACAGCATAAAGGACAGGAACAGGACAACCTGCACGGGAACAGGATGGCAGCGCTGCCGGGGGCAGGATCAGAATCGGCACAACATTTAATAACAGTGCACAAATATATATACTAAAACAGTTACATTACAATGAATTACAGTAGGCGGAGCAGTGGGTGTGGTCAATAGCAGTCGCGAAAGATAAGGGTGAAAATGGGTGTAACAGGGGCGTATACATAGACATGTGATGTAGACGTAACAGAATATGTCATAAATGGGGCGGAAACATGGAGGGGGCTACCTAAGGAGCCGGGACCTCTAACCTAATGGTGCGCGCAAACTGACAATGACGTGTTACTAGGAGAAGCTGGGGGCTATGAACTCTGTGCTAGGAGCAGAGACTGAAGTCTGGAGAGTCAGGGCGACATGTACCTAAACAGTATCTAGTATCTGATGTTTAGAGAACATGTTGATATAAACTAAGAGTCAGGAGGGGAGAGGCTAACGGACTCTAAGACTGGAGCATGCATTATTCTACATGTAGTGCGTGATGAAGAATATTAAATGACCATTAAATGCAGTATTTCTCTTACATGGAGACGTAAAGGCTAGACAATGACGGAAACTATTGATGCGATTCAGTAGCTTAGGAATGCAGAGAAGGGGGGCTGGACTGATAACTAGAATCATAACATACTCTTGGCAGACTCGTAGGCAGAGCCAGGCTGAGCCGGGCACTGTGAGGCAGGAAGTAAGTGAAGGGTCGAGGATACAGGTGGGGGCTGTATCGCTCCTCAGCGAGGCTCAGGAGACAGGAGCTGAATCTGGTGTCCGGGCCCTTTTGAGGCCTAGAAACGGGGACTTTACAATGAAATAACGTGCACACGGAGAAACGTGGCAACGTAACTTTACATAGGCCTGATACTCGTAGCTTTCACGAGAACTGGAAACTGGCATACTAGTGATGGACACAACTGTAATTGCGTCTTCAATCAAACATGGGGGATACATATGCATATTTAATCATGCACACATAACATAAGATGGAGGACTCGTAGGGACACAGAACATGGCAAAATTTACTTTTCCACATTCCCTCCTTGTCACTACGTTTCCATCAGGAAACATCAATATTCATGATACCATCTATCATTTCATACAGTATCATTTGCTCGTCTCGAGTTTTCTAGGAACACATGATGTAGCACAAATGCCGCAAATCGCAGGGCCACATTGTAAACAGAGGCAGCGACTGAATATGATCGCTACTGCAATACCCAGAAATGACAATACTTTCCATCCCCAGGCGGAAATTATATTCCAAAACCAACCGGACCATGTCCAGGTGCCTGGATCTTGGTGTAACATATGGGCAATTTTATGGAGTCTGGTAATAGCTGAATAAACAGACGGCGCGTTATTAGGAATGAAAATGCAGCAACTAGATCCGATGACTCTACAGGCCCCGCCCCTATCGGCCAGTATGACGTCAAGGACGAGACGATTCTGGAGCACGACAATTCTCATAAAGGATTGTTCTTCGGTTAAGTTACCTAGAGCAGAAGTAGTCTCAATCACTACTGCTTCAAGTGTTCTGGTTAATCTACGTATCAGTTTACTATTTACAACAGTACCTAAGTAGGGGAAGACACCTTTATTGATATCTATGTATTGTTCTAGAGCAGTTTCAGTATAATCGACAATCGGGAGATTTCTCTTGTGTCTAGTATGTACTAGGTGGGAATTCCTATGATAGTCAGGTGGGGCTAGGAAAACTGGTGGCAGTAGGAAGGCAATGTAACGTGTTCCCTCCCAATCGAGGGGCAGACGAACATATGCGGTCTGACCACAAACAAAATAAGAATGACGTGAAGCTTTGAAAATAGATTTCCTACTGTCACTATACTTGACAATAGTAGTACAATCACTATGGCCTACATGTACGGAACCATTATTTCGGACACATAATTCACCTTTGACTGGTAGTACTGAAATAGCAGGTAAGTCTGGAGTAGAATCAGACTGAACATTCAGGACCATGAAATTCGAAGAATAATTACCCTGATTATAAACTTCATTCTCTAGATCTAACCCTGTTCTGTGGGGAAGACCTTGCTTGTCTGGGAAACATGTACTGTTAAGTAAAGACATATCTGTTGAGGATGACGTTAACGTGGACCATGCTCCACACGAACCATTATGTGAAAATGGATAAGGAAAGAGTGGCAGAACTCCCTTCGGTGTCTGGAAAGGGGGGAGTCGACCACACACCCAACAATTAGTGGCATTGCTGGTCTGGTGTGAATAATGTAACATGCGGATAAAAGAGTTATTACGCATAGCAAGACGATAAGAAAGTTCATGAGGAGGCAGATCACTAAACGTGTGCTCTACTGTAACATTAGCAGACTTATTTACACGAGAAACTGAAAAACACAAATAAAATGCATAACTGGTGCAGGAAATCATAATGCTGAAATATAGCAGAAAACATAAAATAATAGTGCAACTTCTAGAGTTCTCACTAACTCTCTCTCTGTGGGGGTCTATTATATACATGTCAGAAACCGGTCTAACCGTTTCACCTAGGGGAGGACTTAGACAATCAAACTGGCTGACTTATTTTACTAGACCTTAGTTTAAGCTTATACTCCTGTTGCGGAGTTTTCTCTAACAGGGAAGGGTTCGTAGCAATGTCTTTTGCGGGACAGTCCTTAAGAATAGTACTTTGGCAGTCTTTAAGATCCTTGGAAATGTTCTTTGAAACAGGTTTCAATCCAAAAAATCTTTTCACATGTGACAAATGGACCCAGCCCTTCCTGCCTTCCAGCTTGACGGCAGTACGGGTGGCCAGGAGGACCTGTCGGGGTTCCTTCCAGCGAGGCTCCAGCGGACTTGAACGATCAAAGTTCCTGACCAAAACCATGCATCCGGGAACGATTTCATGCGGTGCCACCTCGGTATTGTCTGGAAATGCGGCAGCAACCTGTGAACGACAAGAGTTGAGGGCAGACATCAAGGAAGCTAGGTAATCTGTCAGCATATTACTTGAAACATCGGTAATACTTCGAGGTCTAGGTGTACCCCACATATTAGGGGGGCGGCCGAATACGACCTCATAAGGGGACAGACCTGATCTGGAATGTGCGACCATGCGCATATAAAACAAGGCAACTGGCAGAGCTACTAGCCAGTCCACACCTTTCTCTTTGCATACTTTTGCGATTCGGATTTTCAGGGTCTGATTATGTCTCTCTACGAGACCGGCTGCTTCTGGATGGCGTACACAATGGAACTTCCACTGGTACCCTAACAAAAGGGAAACATGTTTCATCAACTCGGATGAGAATGGCTGGCCGTTGTCAGAATATACGACTCTAGGGAGTCCGTAGCGGGGGAAGAATTCACGAACCAACTGCTTGGCAGTGGTCGCGGCTGTGTAATCTGGGACTGGATATGCCTCTGTCCACCTGGACAAAGCGCATACCACTACAAGGACATACTTGAAACCTCGACATCGCTCCATCTGAATATAATCCATCTGGAGGACTTCAAAAGGGTGGTCAGGGGGCTGGAATCCACCTTGTTCCACCGGAACACTTTTACCTGGATTAAACTGACAACATATCATACAGGTACGGACTTTCTGCTTGGCTGCAGCTCGTAAATGCTTGTTGAACCAAATGTTCTGGATACTGTCTAACATGGCTTTTTCTCCTAAGTGTGCTGGACTATGTGCGGTATTGATAATGACTTGAACCATTGAGTCGGGGAGGAACCATGTGGCTTTACCCTTCGTTACCCATCCCTGATCTGTCTGGACCCCTCCTTGTTCGGACCATTTCTTGATTTCCTCGGGAGTAGCATGTAACTGGATATCTATGACATCTTGAGTGGGGTCCTTAACTGTCATACATGTAGTCTGTTCTAGAGTGGATGTCGGTGTCTTATTAACTGGAATGTCTGGTGTCTGTGCTGTAAGCCTGGCTGTGCGATCTGCTAGATCATTACCTTGAGAAATAGTGTCAGTAACTTTCGTATGTGCTTTGCATTTCATGATAGCAATGGATGTCGGTAAGTGTATGGCATCTAACAGAGCTTGAATAAGGAGACCATGCTGAATCTTGGTTCCATGAGAAGTCATGAAACCTCTCTCCTGCCAGAGCACTCCGAAGTCGTGTACGACTCCAAATGCGTAACGTGAATCTGTGTAAACATTAACTTTCAGGTTCTTGGCGTGTATGCAGGCTTGTGTCAGAGCAACTAGCTCTGCTGCTTGAGCGGACAGGGTATCAATACGGTGTGTTTCTATAACTTCAGTGTCAGTAGTCACTGCATACGCGGCTACTAGTTCTCCTGTACTTGTTCTCATACATGAACCATCCACATAAAGTGTCAGGTCGGGATCTGGTAATGGAATATCCGTCAAGTCTTGTCTTGGCTTTGTCATAATATTAACTACTTCCACACAGTCGTGTGTGGCAGGATTTGAATTTACTGACGGTAACAGTGTTGCAGGATTTAAAACGTTGCAGCGTCTGATTTCTATGTGTGGCTGGAACAGTGTCAATTCATAACCTGTTAAACGTGCAATTGTCAAGTGCTGAGTCTGTGTTCGGTTTAAAAGAACTTCCACGGAGTGTGGGACTTGTACTGTCAAGGAATGTCCTAATACTATGGAATCACTTTGTCTGATAGCTAGTGCTGTGGCTGCAACTGACTTGAGGCACGCAGGCAGAGCCTGGGCTACAGGATCTAATGTGCTCGAAAAATAAGCACAGGGCTTGTATTGTCCTGCTTGATCTTGTGTGAGAACAGATAATGCTGTACCTTCGCGTTCAGTGACAAAAAGTGTAAAAGGCTTACTGTAGTTCGGTGTTGCTAGAACTGGAGCTTGGCTAGAGCCTTCTTTAACTCATTAAAACTAAATGTATGTTCAGATGTCCAAGGGAGGACAGTCGATACGGCTGCCTCCTGTGTCGTTAACTGTATCAGTGGCTTAGCTAGAAATGCATACTGAGGAATCCATTGTCTGCAGTAAGAAGTGAGGCCAATAAAAGCACGTACCTCCTTCTGGGTCTTGGGCTGAGGAAGACTCGCTATTAACTGGATACGGTCGGGTGTCAACTGCCTACCCCTCTTGGACAGTAAGTGGCCTAAATAGATCACTTGCTGGACACAGAATTGAAGCTTCGAAGGGGACACCTTGTGCCCCATCTCGGCAAGGAAATACAAGACTGTAAGGGATGCTCGCTCGCAAGCACGTTCAGAACGGGCTGTGATCAGTAGGTCATCGACATACTGGAGCAGGGCAGTGTCAGTTGGCATGTGAATATTGTCTAGTTGTCTCTTAAGTGCTTGACTGTAAATACTTGGACTTTCTGTGAAACCTTGAGGAGCGCGTGTGAACATATAGCTCCTTCCATTTAAACAAAATCCGAAAAGAAACTGGCTGTCTGGATGAATGGGGACACTGAAGAACGCGTTCTTGAGGTCTATGACTGAAAAAAATGAGGCTTCAGAATCAATGGCTGTCAATAGGGAAGAGATATCTGGGACAACTGGGTACTGGGGAATAATACATTTGTTAAGCTCTCGGAGATCAATCACTAATCGATATACTGGGGGTGCATTTGGATCAGTACGTTTCATGACTGGAATGATCGGAGAATTACATACATTGGAGTCAGTTTCTACAACTACTCCTTGAGCGATGAGCTCGTCAATAATTTTGGATAAGGCTGCTACAGCCTCAGGTGGCAGTCTGTACTGTCTGATTCGTGGTAACACTACACCTGGCTTGAGAGTCACACGATGGGGTCTGATTTGCATATAACCAACATCAGTTGGACCTTGTGCCCATAGATGCTGCGGAACATTAGACAATCTCGGATCAAAATCTCGTAATACATAGTGACCCTTGAAGTCACGTAGGAACAGTCGTATTCCCTCTGGGGAACAGCAAATAACTGCACCTAATTCTTTCAGTGTCTTAATGCCTAACAGATTTTCTGGACATGACTTCGTAAGTAACAGATCAGTAGTGCGGGACAATGGACCTACTTCTAGAGTAACTGGCTGAGATATCTCATTTACAATAGGCTTTCCTGAAAATCCAAGGGAAACATTTCTTGAGCCTGAGAGCGGAGCCCCTGGAACTTCGGCGTGACTGATGGTGGTCCTACTTGCCCCTGTATCAATCAAAAACTTTCTGTCTTTCCCTAATACTTGACTATGAACATAGGGACCCTCTTGATCTACAGGTATCTCGATGAGAGGCAAGCCTACCTCCCTCTCTAGGCTGTTTCATGAATATGGCTGATATTCTGGATACTCAGACTGCGCATACTGGTACATCTGCTGTGTAACATGCTGTGTTGCAGCAATAGGCTGCGGTGCTGGAACTGTCTGTTGTGCATTCTGTGGCTGAGAAGTCTGTGAAACTTGTTCTTGTCTAGGCGGACGTGGTCTTTCTTTAGTTTTACCGGTAGCTATATTATGTTTCAGAACTGCACACTCGTTTATGAAATGACCTGGCTGTTTACAATAATTGCATGTCCCTTTAACGGGAGCTGCAGGATGACTGGCTTGATTCGTACCCCTCTTCTGACTGTCTTGAGGAACAGATTGTGCAACTAGTACTTTCATTTTCGTGTCTTTCATACGTTTTCTTTCATGATCTTGTTCTTCTCTGATTCTATTCTGGTGGTATTGGAGCATCTGTAACATCTGGGACGGGGTATTAGCTTGCCAGGTACTTTCGACTTTCAAAACTCGATTCTTAACTTGTGGACTTGAATTCTCGACTAATTTAGTAACAAAAAGATGAGGGTATGACTCGCTACTTGTCTTGAGGCCACTGTTTATACTAAAACATTTCTCGAATCTAGAATAAAAATCACTAGTGTCTTCGTCTTGTTTCTGTTTACAGGCTGAGATTGCATCCCAGTCTTCCTTTTTAGTGGCTAATAATCTTGGCAAAACTTGTATCAACAGTTCTGGTAATTCTTTACATTTCTCTCCTAGACCGGTACCTGGTACTCGTATCTTATCTTCAGCTTCTAGGACTGCCCAATCGATCTTTTTCTCTCCCACCTCCCAATCTTTTTCCTTGAGTTTTTCGTATACCCCTGCGGGCAACAGGACTTTTAACATTTTAATTATATCTGGATACGTGTATTCTCCCATACGGAGCATGTCCTTTAATTCTCGGTGGAACCCTGCTGGATCTTTGTCATGACAGGGAATTAACTTTTTCATCTCTAAGAGTTCCATCTTTGTAATCGGAGTGTAAACAAACACTCGTTGCATTTCACCATCTGTTGTCCTAACCGGGTGTACTTCTCGTAACGGATTCTGTCTGTCTATGTAAAACGGTTTACTTTCTGGAGGTGAGACATGAACAAAATGCGGGTTCAAAAACATACTATATTTGTGGCGCTGTTCTAGAATGACACTAATTAAATCGGTACCTAAACCTTTCCATCTATACTGGAGTAACTCGTTCAGGACATCGTGTAACGGACCTGGATCAGAATGTTGACCCTCATACAATGTAATGAGGTGTTGGATCATATACATACCCACCAGTCGTTGCTCGGCTGGGGGCAATTTCAGAAACATTTGTGCCACTATTTCGTCTGGAAAAGTGGTAGAATCAGTAATCCATCGGACTGCTGATCGGGCTAGTTCTTGTTCATGCATAGTACTTAACTCACTGTAACCGATTCGTGATTTCAGAATGTGATCGGTAGCTTGAAATACTTGTTCCAGAGAACCTTGTTCTGGTGCTGGATGATGTAAAACTGACTTGTGTTCCAGGCGCAAATGGCGATCTGGAAATCTAGATTTTCCTACATACGCTATTCTAGTGGGATTCTCGTCCTCTACCTCTTCAGTAGAGTCATTTTCTTTCTCGCTTACTTGTGCTGCTTTACGTTGTTCGTGTAACTTTAGTATTTCCTTACGAATTTTCTTGTACATACTCTCTATACTACTGATAGTCTTGTGTTTTCCCTCGGCTATATTATCACTCCACCTTGTCAGGATTTTCATTTCGGCCTGATCTTTATTCGGGGAATCTTGTTCTCTTATTAGACAATTAATCAGAAACTTTAATATCATGAGCTGGATCTCAGCTTTCCTTTGAGACATGGCTTCGCCAATACTTTCTGGATCATCCCCTGTACGGATGAAACGATATATTCGGTCTAGATCTCCTTTCATATCTGGTAGGGTGTCTAAATACCCGGTCACCCGTCTTACACGGATGGAATATATTACTGTACTATCATCACCTGCAACTGGGTCATAGCGGCATTCAGTGAGGGCTCGTCGGATTTCTGCAACGGACTTAAATTTGGGCGTACGTTGTAACGCACATTCATGTAACTCGGCCAACGTTCTACGTTGGTGCGGTGGCGGGGTACCAGGAGGACCTCCTCCTGCGGCCCCTAAACTGGAATCGTCGACTGATACTCTTCGTACCAGCGCGGCGGGAAATTGTAATGTAGGCTGGACCGGGGGTACCGTAGCAGGTACTGCAAGAGGTGCCCCGGTGTCTGGAGGAGCAGGAATTGCCTGATTTACAGGGACTGGCGGAACAGGATTTGCATATTCCGGGACTGTGTCGTCCAAATAGGACGAGATGAAAATATCAGCTGCGGTCAGTTTGTGACGTAGCTTGGTCGGAACTAATGGTGGCGGAAAATTACTGGATGCCTCCGGGGTTGCTTTTGGCAAGCCCTCGGCAAGAAGAGGATACATACCCTTGATGGGGGCATGCCTCTGTCTGTCTGACTGTTCTGTTTTAACTCGTTCACCTATCTCGATTAGTTCCCTTTCTTGGGCTCGTTCCAAGGATTCTCTACTTAGTTCTGACTTTCTGATTTCTTTTTCGGTTCTTTTATGAGATTCTTTGCGCCATAACTCGATGGCATCTTTCTGTGACTGTCTGGCTTTCTTCTTCCATAATGCTTCTTCTACTCTCATGATGCACTCGGCATCCCATGTGCCTGATACAGGCCATCTATACTTTTCTTCTAACTGTTTGGTATACTCTACCCATAAATCTAGATATAATATGGCACTTATGCCATGCTTCTGATACATGAAATGACCTGGACTGTCCCTAGGCGGGACAGGAACTGCTGCTTCTAGCAGACCTTTTCTAGTTTTTAACTGACGTAATTTCGAGAATAAGGGCATGACTGAACTGTAATCTAGACACAATACAATACACAATGAACACGATAATTACTTCACATTCATACCACGACATTAAAAATACATGCAGAACATTTAAAATAACAGTTCGAACAGAATACTACCTGGAATACTGAAAACAGAATACATGAATTTTCTCGAGAACAGAACTGACTAGAACAGAAACTAGATGCACTGCTGAAACAGTACGAAACTTACCGGTCTCATAAAGAGACACGTCAGGACCCGCATCCACCGAAGTGGACACTTCGTTTTGGGTCTGTGTACCACCAACCCACGGACCAGAGTCAATTAGATTGACCCTGTCTAGATACTACCCCAGCAATGGTACTCACCGGGCAGCAAGAACGGAAGGCCTCGGACTGGACTGGACTGCTTCGACGCCGGACGGACGAACTTCGGACTTCTGTTACGGGTGGGCCTCCGGATACCTCGGACCTTGGACTCTCGGCTTGGGCTCTGGTCGGGACTCGCCGCGTTCCTCCACCGCCTCGTCTGGATGCTGGACCGCCACCTCCGTCTCCTCCGTGGGCCTGAGGGATACTTGAAGCAGAAATATCTGCACGTGCACGGTATGGTTCCGTCACGGCTGCAGAGGGTCAGGGGGCCGGCGTGGCTTCACCGGCGCGTGGGGAAAGGGCAAGTCCCTGTTCGGGCGCCATTATGTGGTATATAAATAAATAATACCGGATCTAGGTTTGTCTGGACATAGCAATAACAGATAGCTCAATAAATAAGAGTCAAGATTCGAGGTAGTAGGAGTTTGCAGGTTTAATACAGCATAAAGGACAGGAACAGGACAACCTGCACGGGAACAGGATGGCAGCGCTGCCGGGGGCAGGATCAGAATCGGCACAACATTTAATAACAGTGCACAAATATATATACTAAAACAGTTACATTACAATGAATTACAGTAGGCGGAGCAGTGGGTGTGGTCAATAGCAGTCGCGAAAGATAAGGGTGAAAATGGGTGTAACAGGGGCGTATACATAGACATGTGATGTAGACGTAACAGAATATGTCATAAATGGGGCGGAAACATGGAGGGGGCTACCTAAGGAGCCGGGACCTCTAACCTAATGGTGCGCGCAAACTGACAATGACGTGTTACTAGGAGAAGCTGGGGGCTATGAACTCTGTGCTAGGAGCAGAGACTGAAGTCTGGAGAGTCAGGGCGACATGTACCTAAACAGTATCTAGTATCTGATGTTTAGAGAACATGTTGATATAAACTAAGAGTCAGTAGGGGAGAGGCTAACGGACTCTAAGACTGGAGCATGCATTATTCTACATGTAGTGCGTGATGAAGAATATTAAATGACCATTAAATGCAGTATTTCTCTTACATGGAGACGTAAAGGCTAGACAATGACGGAAACTATTGATGCGATTCAGTAGCTTAGGAATGCAGAGAAGGGGGGCTGGACTGATAACTAGAATCATAACATACTCTTGGCAGACTCGTAGGCAGAGCCAGGCTGAGCCGGGCACTGTGAGGCAGGAAGTAAGTGAAGGGTCGAGGATACAGGTGGGGGCTGTATCGCTCCTCAGCGAGGCTCAGGAGACAGGAGCTGAATCTGGTGTCCGGGCCCTTTTGAGGCCTAGAAACGGGGACTTTACAATGAAATAACGTGCACACTGAGAAACGTGGCAACGTAACTTTACATAGGCCTGATACTCGTAGCTTTCACGAGAACTGGAAACTGGCATACTAGTGATGGACACAACTGTAATTGCGTCTTCAATCAAACATGGGGGATACATATGCATATTTAATCATGCACACATAACATAAGATGGAGGACTCGTAGGGACACAGAACATGGCAAAATTTACTTTTCCACATAGTGACCCCTGACGAAGTGCAAAATATGCACGAAATGCATTGGATTTTTTATTCAAAATAAACACTGTCCTGAATACGACATGCTCTAGTCATGTGTTCTCGGTGAAGTTCGGATGGACTCGGTGAAAACATTAGAAACCTGGAAAAAATGGCATGAATATTTCGAGTGAGGATAATGAAAAAATTTGAAGAGTATTATAATCGACTTTGACAAGCATGTTAAATTGGAAAAAATGATGGTACAACTGATGAATAATGTGCCAAAAGGCATTGATGCTGTGCAACGGACTGGGGCGCTATGGCGCTCTTTAATTGGTGTTTTGTTCACGGAAGTGCGTTTGGGCATTGCACTTGAGAAGTCTGCACGCAAAAAGATTGAAACTTTGAAGGAAATGGTTAAAAATGTTGAAAAATGGATAACGAAAGGAGTGCACCCGTCTCCTATATACGTTGACTCACGAAATGCCCTACACGGGGTTGCACCCATAAGAGGAGATAAATATAAAGACCCTGGAAGATCACGGCAATTCACTCATTTGATAATAACATCGAGTATTCAGGAAGGACATTAAAACACTACCTTGAAAAAGGAGGCCACCTTACAATACATGTACAATTTTGTCGACAAAGTTTTATATATCGTCAATAGATGCATCATGAGGAACTATGGGACATGTAGTATATATGCGCAATTGAACAGGGCGTCAGCACTAGTAACCCAGAAAGAGCGCGGGATTCTAAATAGATGTGGGAACTAGGCGGGGTAACAGGGAAGGTTTGTTTAAAACGGAACAGCTTTGCGAGTACGAATGTTTAAATATTCAGCTGTAAGCGACACGGAAGGTGCTTTTATATAAACGTTCATGACAGTTATGTGAAAAACGTTTAAAACATTACAGCATGCACAGAGAATAACGTAGTCGTAGGGTCGTTTTACCAGTGTCACCAAAAATCAGCAGTTAAAGCGTTTATTAATCATTTGTATAGCATTAGCAGTGCAACAAGTGTTATCTAAATATGTAAAGAAAAGTGATGAGTTATGGGCCAGTCCATAGTGATTATGGCATGATAATGATATTGTTGAAAGAATATGCTATACTACCGCAATATTAGGCACATTAGCAAAAGACAGCTAGGGGAATTACTTGCCAGCTTTTTCAGAACGTCTGGTTTTTAAGTGTGTGAGGAGACAAGCGAATTTCTATATATTGGGTAGAATGCTTAGGGTAACGTTGTTCAATGAATATGTAATTTTTGTGCATTAGATGTAATGACGATCAACTGATGTTTGTATTCCACCATTTTTTGTATTTATAGTGACCCCTGATGAAGTGCAAAATATGCACGAAATGCATTGGGTTTTTATTCAAAATAAACACTGTCCTGAATACGACATGCTCTAGTCATGTTTTCTCGGTGAAGTTCGGATGGACTCGGTGAAAACATTAGAAACCTGGAAAAAATGGCATGAATATTTCGAGTGAGGATAATGAAAAAATGTGAAGAGTATTATAATCGACTTTGACAAGCATGTTAAATTGGAAAAAATGATGGTATAACTGATGGATAATGAGCCAAAAGGCATTGATGCTGTGCAACGGACTGGGGCGCTATGGCACTCCTTAATTGGTGTTTTGGAAACGACCCAGGCACATTGACTGGGATAGGTTTGGAAATGCTTATAAAGGATACCTTTGGACAATTGATGTTACTTTTGCTTCAAACTGTCTTCGTATATTCCATTATATCCCAAAGACAAAAGTGGAAATGGTCCAAACAATTTTGTCCTCAGATTGAAAAATCTCAGAAGAATGTGAACAAAGCGGTGTCTTTATACCTCAGAGACCACAAAATGGGGTCCATCTACAACAACAACATACGTTTTGATATGACTGATATCTACAGAAGTGATGGAGTACATTTCACAGATCAGGGAAGTCAAGTTTCCCTGAATAACTTAAAGCTGTGCATCCGCACTTATATGTAGCTCCAACCAACAAACACAAGGTCGCCAACATTTCTTCTCCACACAGCTGAGGCGCAGCAGCCAGACCATCTCACTTTCCAGCACAGAGCTCTCGCTTTGATCCCTGGCTGTACTCACCCATAGGGGTGAGTAGTTTGCGCTTTACAAATACTGTATTGATTTACCTTCGCACTCCTTATGCAACACCACCTGAGCACCATATACAAGTTGGACAGGTGTGACACAGCGCCCAGAGCATATGACTTCACAGCATAGCACACATAGTTTAGGCTCACGGTTTGATCCCCGACTCCAGCAGCAGCTCAATTTAACAGCATCACACTCTACGCAATACCTCACTTAGGGCCAGATGTAGGTAAATTTTATTTTCCGACCTCTTAAATACCGAGTCATACCGACTCGGTATTTCAGAGGTCGGAAAATAAAAATACCGAGATGTAGGTAATTGCAGATGTGCAATTACCGATTCGGAAACAGTCGGTAATTTCCGATGCGGTAAATACCGACCAGTTAATGCCCATGCATTCCTATGGGCTTTGAAGCCCATAGGATTGATTGGGCATTTACCGGTCGGTATTTACCGCATCGGAAAATACCGACTGTCACAAGGGTGCAGGGGGTGTCACTTTGACACCCACTGGCACCCCCAAAAGAGGCTCGGGTGCCATGTGGCAGGCATACCTGCCCTAAGGGCAGGTCTGCCTGTCATATGGCATAGGTGTGCATGCACACATGTGCATGCACACCAGAATCGGTATTTTACCATCAAGTATTATTTGATGGTAAAATACCGATTTTGTACTGCTTCTGGGACTCAGAAGAGTCCCACCTACATACCAATTTACCGGTATCCGTAATGTTACCGACTCGGTATTTTACATACTCGGTAAATTTACCTATCGGTAAATTTACCGAGTCTGTAAATTACAGGGACCTACATGTCAAATTGCTTTTACCGGGTGGTAACGGCCGAATTCGGCCGTTACCACCCGGTAAAAGCCTACCTACATCTGGCCCTTAATTTCCATACCCCACACTTTCAGACAGGTAGGGGTCAGTACTTCAACAGCTTTACCCCGTGTCCATCAGCAACTCAGTTTACTCCTCCAGTGCCATCAGCGAAAATTACAAAAATGATAATGCATCTCAAAAACGGGAATTGCATTTGCAAACGGACGAATTTTGTGATTCGCACCATTTGCGAATGCAATTTCCTTTGATGCATGTGCCCCTATGACACTCCACAACTCTACACCAATCTACGACTCTACTTCACTCTACATCAATTCACTGCATTCTTTGACTCTTCTCCTCTCCATGCCACTTCATTTGACAACACTTTATTCCAATCTACGCCCATCCACTCTACGCCCCTCCACTCTTCTGTACTCTGCTCTACCCCACGACTCTCCAGCCCATGACACACCACAACAATTTACTCCACTCGTCAACACTCCTCCACTTTCCGCCAAGCTAATCCACTCTTCACTACTCCACTCTACGCCACTCAACTCCATGCCACGCCTCTGGACCACTAACTTTCAATTGTTCTTGCTTATGAAAGACCTATTGGCTTTGCCAATCCTTGTTTTAGCTGCAAGTTTTCTTGCAAAACGTTCTATGCACAATGGCACATATTTGTAGACGTTTCTCTTCATATTTAAGGTTCGGAGAAATGTTCTGTGCACATTGGCTCTGCACCAGAAAAAAACATTAAAGGCCGGATTACAATTGACCTGTAAAAATGCGAACTTCTGCAAACACGTTTACTCCAGGACTGCAATTATAACTGGTGCAGTGCTGATCTCGCCCAGTCATTTTTAGGCGCTATACAGTTTTCACCCTCCAGTACATTTCGGCAGGGCATTCTGCTGGTATGTAACAGGCGAACACCTGATACAAATTGGTCAGGGCTGTAGAAGACATTATTAACTATTTGTAATCCTGGAAAAGAGAAAGGTTTTAAAAAGAAAGAATTTCACAATTGAAATTCAATTTGGTGCAGCCAGGGATATGGTCACTTTGTCCCTTCTGTATGATTGGTTTGCACTCCGAAGGAACAGTTATTATTGGGTTTAAGCGCTCCTTCAAACTCCAGCCCTGTAGATTTACTTCTCAAGCAGCTGCATATTTAACAGGAGTTTGCTCTCTGGGTGTCCGCTCCGACCCACAGTTCAACTCTGCTGAATTAGCGGAAAGCATTTCATTGCTTTATTGACAAACTGTCAGAGTACACGCAGAGCCTGCTTTTGTGAAAACGGATTCTTGGAATTGTTTAATGTTACAGGGATCTAGAAAAAAAGATGTTGGTTTCTTTCACCTGTGGTTCTCTTTGTTGCAATGTTGCTGTGTAGTGAGACGTGTTTTTGAGCTCGATATTCATTTTAATGAATAAGTTTGATTTACAAAAATAGAAACCGAGGCTCACATTATGGGGGAGTGGTGTGGGAATACCAATGTGTTATTTACCCACCAAGAATGACTGGATGTGTGAATACTGCGGTATGACAGGCATCTACCGAGGACCTGTGAGAAATGGTAAATTATTGCACCACGCGTTAAATCAAAAGGGGGAGAAGGAAGAGTTTGTGATCCATTAAGCTTCCTTAATCTTATCATCAAAAAATCAATGGAGGGAAGGATCACTTGTCCTGAGTAACCATGGTTTGTTTGTTATTCGTTTCGGATACCGATAAAAAAACCCTCATTCACGTACCAAGGATCGAATGGCGGTATATCTTGGTTCACCGCCTCTCTTTTTAGCTATGTGACAGCATCATCATCGGGTTAGTCTCATGCTTCCTCCACCCGGAGGCGAACCACTGGTTAGTACAGTAGTGATTAGTGATGAAAGTGTGAGTGAAAAAATTCTTAATAAAAAGCTTGGGTGACCAGACAGAGCGAAATTTTATTGGGTCTGGAAATTAGACTTGTTTAAAGGTGGCGATTGTGTGCACGACAGCAGAGCAGTAGAGCAGAGCAGTAGAGCAGAAGCAGCGCCGGAGGCGGCGTGCTGAGAGAAGCGAGAGAAGCGAGTGGGTCCTCTGATCCACCGGGTCCCAGACTCAGGGGGGTCCTGCCCGCCTGCAAAGTCAACTCACAGCCTCGTTACTATCTAAGATCGAGAAGTCGAGAAAGCTGAGCCGAGCGGTGGCACAGAAAAAGGTTGGCACTACCTCCGGGGGCGACCCTCACCACGCACGGACCCGCCTGCCTGTTGTTTGCTGGAGCCGCAAAGGTGAGGAAGGCGAGGTGCGGACTATTCGAGGAGCAAGGAGTAAGGAAGGCAAGGTGGGCGGAGTCCGGCGTTTGTTGATTGGCGTCCGGTGTCAGGAGTCAGGAGCTCGGGGTCTGCTGTGGGCAGGCAAGTAACAGTGCCATCTCAGCTTCCATTATTACCGATCACCGTCACCGTCACCGCCACCGACCAAAAGTTCATCCTCGCAGCCTTACTGCACCGAGACACAGGGGGAGTAAGTGGGAGAGGCCGGCCGACCGTGCACAGGGCGGGGGCCGAGACTATAACACGAGCGCGGCCGCCGTTAGAGGCAGCTGCCAAGTAAGAGCCCGGGGGGTAGCCCAGGCCAACCTGACTAGGTCCTATTGGCTGGAGGCTCCTCCCGAGTGTTCCGCTCGTCTCTCGAAGAACAGTCCCCCCGGAGCTCTATCTCCCGCCATTTCTCGCCTCCCCCATCTAAAAGTCAAGCGCAGCAAACAACTGCAAAAAGAGGTTACAAATAATATAATAATTTAAGTGTGTATCGGGTGTCTTATCCCCGAATTGAAAACTGAAAGGACTGCGTGCACCGTGCCATTAATCTCCTTTCAGCCGACATCAGCCACTAGCTACCAGAGATCGGGCGAAGAGAGACAGAGCGTTTCCACAGTAGTGAGCAACCGGAAGAGGAAAAACAAGATACTTAAGGTGCCCTCTGACAGCCAGGAGATATTAACAAGACTAACAAAACCTGGTATAATTACTGAGGATGACATTCTAGTTACTCTGGCCAGGGACACTGAAGCAGACGGTTCAGTGCTGGATCAACCCGACTCACAAACCCTCAACCCACAAAAATTTTAAAAAACCCTCGTTCAACCAAAAATCTACTCCAAATTTGCCTTCGTAAAAGACGCCGGGGCAGTGTTAAATCACACGAGCACCACTCAAAAGGGCCGTCCCTCCCCTTTGCTCCCGGAAGTTATCGTCTTAACAAAACACGATGGTGCAGATCCAGCACGAGCTTCATCACCAGTATCGGCATTGGCGAGTCACCTGGATAACGAAAGCCCACCAAAGCCTTACAGGGACTCAACCCCCATCCCAACTACAGCAGCAAACAGCCGCCAATGCACCGAAAAAGACGGAATCAAACCCAGGCAGCAAACCAAAAGCTCAGAGGCCAACAAGGATGTGAGTGCAAAAAGAGGTCCAGGGGCAGACGAGTACGACGACCAAGTCAAAGAGATATCCCTCAACGAGCCCTTAGAACATCTTTCATCTCAAAACCACTCACTCCACTCTACTCCAGTCAAAAAATCAGTGTTGGTGTCCATGGACCCAGCTTTGGAGCCAAACACTTCACTTCAATCCAGCCATCTTGCCACAAGAACGATCCAGCACGCTTCACTAACAACTGCATATAGCGCTGCTCTGGAGCCAAACATCTTAATGCAAGCAAGACCTTCCGATTTAGTCACAATTCAGTACTCGGGTCCAGCAGCCGCTAATAGCACAGCTTTAATCTCCCACCCCTCTATAGGGGGACAGGACGGTCGCAACACAACCAACGAACATGAAAAAGGAGTTGGTTGGACCCAGCACCCACCCACAGATCAAAACCTCAATATCTAACGCATACGTGAACTGGGCACAAACCAAAATCACCTCTCCAGAGAATAATTTCATTAACAAATCGCAGGCCAGGTCCCCGGGGGCAGTGGGAACCAACTCATTCTCCCTGACAACTGAAGAATGGGAGAAAATGGTGGATACTTATTCCCAAGGAAGAGGGGCTACGTCGCTTCAAGACATAGAAAATAAAATTGAAGATTCCACAAAGGCTCAAAAAACAGAAGAGAGTGGTCTGTGGGCGTCACTTCTAAATGGGAAACATCCTTTACAACGCAACTTTTACCACGCAGTGCCTTTACGGCGCAACTTTTACAACGCAAACCATTACAACGCATTGCGCTGGGGGGCGCTCTGGGATAAGGAATAAGTTTAATTTACTATCCAACACCTTCCCTAGTGTCCACGGGGACTGGAGTTGGAATAGTAAATTAAACTATTCACTATCCAGCACCCCAAAGCGCTATGGGTTGTAAAGGTTTGCGTTGTAAAAACCGCGTTGTAAAGGCACACGTGGTAAAAGCATGCGTTGTAATGTCATACATCCCTTCTAAACACCATGAACCTCGTGACAAAGCAATGGAATACCATTCGGATAAGATGGGCATCCAACTAAACCTGCTAACCCGCTTAACCACTCATGTCATCAACATCGACACCAAATTACTAGATTTGAATGAGCTGATCAAAAGAGTTCAATCAAAAACTATAATCAACCCGTCAAGCTGCACATGTTACTCAATCATCGATAAATTAACGACCTTACCAGAGGTAATGAGCGAGCTCATAACAGACATAAAGTCTGCAAACAACTCCCAAAGAGCAGCATGGACAGCAGTAAGCGATGAGAGAAAAAACCCAGACTATGAAGCAAAGAAACAAACCGAGGTTGTGATTACTTCCAAGGCTATCATGGATTCAAATAATTTAAATAACCAACCCAAGGAATCGAATGAACAGAGATTGCAAAAAACGGGTCGCCCACCCACGCTTCAGCAAGCAGAACAGCAGCAGGGCAAGATCAGAGAGCTGGCAGCTATCGTTGAAAATGGGGAACAATCGTGTAACAGACAACAGACAGCAAAACAAAGAAGGAAAATGAAGAGAAAAGGGAGAAATAAGATAGGCTCTATAAAAACCTACTTCCTACAAGCAGATAAATCAGTCTTAGAACCAGAGAAGGATCAAGGAAGCACGAAGGACGAACCAAGCCCAAGGGCTAGGGAGAGACCTTCACCCGCCCCTGCTCTTAAGGGTCCAGAGACAAGTTCCACTAAGAACAAACATACGGAAGCTCAATTCATAAAGGGAGCTGAAGAAGAAGATCGTAAACGAGATGATTCGGGGGCAACAAACATCAGTGCAAAAAACAACTTAGTCGCCCAATCAACTGTGTGCATTAACCCTTGGGATCCTGCCATCTGTATGTCTTCAACAGCAAGAAATAAAGAACCCAATGTAATATTCGATAAGGAATCATTGATCCAGAGAGAGACAGTCCCTGGATCACCCCAAAGTACAGTCCTCGAATTAAAACATGGACACACTCAAGGGAACAACATGCACGAACCCCGTGACCCAACTGCCAACTGGGGTCCACCAACACCGAGAGAGCAAGGTCCGCAAGCCTATAGCATACCCCATAGTATGGAACGGGCAGCAAACCCTGAACAACGGCAGGAGGCTTCCACCCATGAGGAGTACAAAACAATACTCTTCATACCTGACTATAGATCTAAAGGCCGCGAGGACATTTTAAACCGAAGCAATATCCTACGAGTCTTGAACTCGATTACATCCCTAGGTAGGCTAACTTCCCAAGATTTGGAGACTTGAATTTACCATGATCAAACATCTATCGGACCAGGAAATAACAAAAACAATCTGGAATTCAGGAGAATTGGCGAAATAAATCTTAAAAGATGAAAATCAACTAATAGCTTGGGGGATTCGAATCAAACCGTACCTCAACCCCGGCTATCCTGTACCATTACTCCGCAATCTCCACGAAAGCTAATTCGACCCTGAATAAACGCCACCCTGACATACTCAAAAAATCTATATTGAGAGGAGCACGAGGAAGCTCAGCCACACGAAAGGCCGGAGCATCACCCTTGCAAAAAAACAGTGGTCCCCTGATCCCAAATCAAGAATGAGACTGGATCGCAAAAACAATAAATACCAGACAGTCAGGCCAATGACAATCTGAAGGGCGAATCAGCAGCTCCCCAAACACAAATCAGACGCTAAAACTGTGTTCCTGGAATATAAACGGACTAGGAGCAAAAAACCACCAATAAAGAACTATTGTTATACTTTCAGCAGTATGACTTAATTTTGCTACAAGAAACCTGGTCATCAGAACCGTTCCATCTGCAGGGCTTTAAAACATTCCACCTCCCAGCTAGGAGAACTTCAAAATTTGGACATGAGAAAGGTGGCCTATCCATATACACCTCGATACAAACAATAAAGTATGCAAAAGAACTGCTAAATAAAAACACTTCGGGAACGGAAAACGGGATCACTGCAGTCCAGCTGGAAATATCAATAGCGAGAACTAATAGACAAGAACTAAATCTGGTCAACACCTATTTGCACCCAAAAGGTAAAAAAAACGGCGCTAAATTCCTGGTGACAGAACTGAACAAATTAATAACGGAAGTGGAAACTTCTAACCTTATTGTCTCAGGAGATTTTAACATGCTCTTTTCGAAGTCGTCAGAAAATAATCATCCAACGGAAGATCTTTTGCAAACAAGAGGGATCCCCCCACCGGAAGTGTGTCCATGGGGCAAACTAACAAACCTATCAAAAAGCCTAATAGAAGACTTAACAAACCTGGGCCTGATCTCGATAAATGGGCGATCACTGGGGGACCGACCACAAGCAGCAACTTTCTACAACTCTACCTCCTGCTTGGTCGATCGACTACAGCTTCCTATCTTTTTCACTGTTTACATTAGTACAAGACTTTAAAATTGGCACATCCGACTGCAGCGACCACCTCCCGGAAGAATTGACATTGAGGGCACAAGGGACAGCTCTAACATTTCCAACTAATGGCCCAAAGTTATCGACCTCAACAAAATACAAAAGAATCAAGTGCAACACAAATGACCCTGAACGATTGGCGAAAGAAGCGATGACGTGCTGGGAAAGTGTTGCAGTGCTGAACGACAACAAAATAATCGCCTGGGAGTCCTTTCTGAAAACCTTCGGCCTAATGAATACCAAATCCAACTTCATTAAAGAAACCATCGTACGGACAAGCCAAAAAATATTCGCCCGGCCGATTAGTTACCCAAAAAAATATTCTCAGACTCCTCTAACTTCCAATTTAAGGGCAATAAAAACTGCTATCAACAGAACACTGCGCGAGCTGCGGAAATATGGGAGCGACAACAACCTAGTGACCAAACTGAGATTACTAAAGTGTAATAAGAACAAAATCTTGTGGTGAATCAAGCAGGAATCCACCAAAAAAACTTGGGGTAAACTGCTCCATGACTCAAAAAACTACAACAGTGCAGGATTCTGGAAAACTGTTAACAAAATAGAGAATCCAAACGCCCCTGGAGTGAACTCCCATATCATTGAGGTCACCTGGGTAAATTATCTGATGAAACACTTTAACGACGAAGTATCAGACAAAGGCAATCGAATTCCAGAGTCTGGCCAGACGAACCCAATGGTCCTAAAACCTCTAGTCGAGGAGTCCAACTTTCCAGGCTCGATGGTGCAGTTGAAGGGTCGAATTGCGAAAGGACGGAAGGAGGGAGCCCCAGGCCCAAATGGAATCCCTCCCATCCTTTACAAGCAAGATCCAACTTACTGGGCCGAACAATTGCTCCCGCTCTTTGTAGAAATCTGTAAGGCTGAGCAATTTCCGCCCTCCTGGAAGGGTTCAATAATTGCACCAATCTATAAAAAAGGCAACAAGAGCGAGGCTAAGAACTACAGGCTCATAGCCCTTATAAATATAGATGCCAAATATTTTTCGGGGCTTCTCTTAGAAGAACTAATTGGTTGGGCGTCAAACAAAAAATTTGTCCCTATCAATCAGACTGGATTTTTAAAAAACTTAAGGACCACGACAAACATTTTAGCTCTCTCCCTGCTGATTGATGCTACAATCAAACTTAAAAAAAATTATATGTGTGCTACATCGATTTCTCAGCCGCATTTGACAGCATTGACAGAGGAAAATTGTGGGCAAAGCTTTCAAAGTGGGAGGTCGATCCCAAATTACTGAATCTATTGATTCTACTGCATATAGATACCTGGATCCAAATAAAACTGAGGGCTGGCAATTGTCTGTCAAAAGAAATTCCGACTACAAAAGGGTTGAAACAGGGGTGCGTCCTTGCACCGACCCTGTTCAACCTTTTCATGTCTGACCTTTCCAAAGATCTGGATAACTGTAACCACCACGCCCCAAAGTTAGGGGGTTTTACGTTGTCCAATTTATTATATGCGGATGATTTGATACTAATCAGCCAATCTCCAATAGGCCTGCAACACCTTATTAATGCAACAAGCAAATTTTCCAAAAAGAACGGGCTAAGCATAAATACAGAAAAATCAAAGGTGATGGTAGTAAACCAAAAATCAAAAAAGCAAGCATTTCAATGGTCTCTTCATGACCATAAAGTGGAAACAGTTAAAGAATACAAATATCTGGGGATAGTTTTTGACTCTAAAGGCTCATTCCAGAGACAAGCAACATCAATAAAGAACAGAGGGATTTCTCTTGCCATCGCATTAAAAAGCATTAAAAACAAAATAGCGGGTCCTAATTTAATCCCCTTGCAGGACATACTTCGTGCAAAACTGCTGCCGTCGATAACAAACGGCAGCGAATGCATGAGAGGGAGAGACAAGGTCACCTTAGACAACATGGTAAGCAAAACACTGCGAATATTTTCCACGCTCCCTCCATACACCTCTGCAGCACAGTTAAGGTTGGAGTTCGGCTTACAGAAGTAGCAAACTGCACGTAAGGGTGCATACGCAAAATGCTGGCATAAAGTAAGGAACGCTGAAATAGGCTCTCTGAATGCCCATCTTTGGAAAGAGCTAGAAACAAATAAAGAATCACCTGCAATGGTCTACCTCCAAGAAGCTATAAACTCCCTTGCGCTAAAAGACCTTTGGGATTCGAGTTGTTCACACAAATGCTTTAAGCTCCTTGTCAACAAATCTGTGAAAATAATCTCCTTGGAAGAAGACAAAGAAGCACTAACCAGGAGGTCCCATGGGTGGTTCGTGATTCAAGGTTATACCAGCGCCTTACCACAGACATACCTCAACACCAGCTTCTCAAGGAAGGTGAAGGAAGACTTTATGCGGTTGAGGATGGGGGTAATCCCATCAAAAGAACATCTCCCCCCGTGGAAACGCCTGGAGTCGAACCTTAAGTGTAGGCTCTGTGATAACCCGAAGGAGGACGTTCTGCACTTGTTATGTAGCTGCAAGGCTTTAGATAGAGCCAGAAGGAGTCAACTAACACAGCTCTGGAACAAAAGTTGTGTGCAAACTCGCCGTCAAGCTTTGTTGATTAGCTTCAAAGGAGAAGACATCCAACTAGCCTGTAGACTAGTGCGCTTCATGAAAATAGTTAACACGACCCTAAACCCAGTGGCTAGTGACTGAACTTTATCTATTGAGATCTGTTCTGGTACCTTAAGACAATCCTTTTTTGATAACTAAAGACACAGTAAACTGCGAAAGGCTTTCAATACAAATACACAGTACTGTACTAGATCAATTGAGATCTGCTCTGGTACTTTAAGACACTTATTTTTTGATAACTAAAGACACAGCAAAGTGTGAAAGGCTTTTTATACAAATGCACAGTACTGTACTAGTTTGCACGATTTGTTTCTCTCCTTTCTTTTTTTCAATTTCTTTATCGCTTTTATCTGCTTTGTAAAACTCTTTGATTATGTATCGCTTTCTTTTCTTCTTTGAGTAATTGCAAAGATTTTTATTAATCGCGCAATAAAGATTATTATTATGACTTGTTTAAAAATATTTTGGCGTGCGTAGGAAGGGGAGTTTAGGGGGCTTCCGCACTGTTTAAGGTCCATAAAAAGTTCGACATGTTTCAGCCTTAATTTGCCCAGGAGGGGTCAAGTAGGTTTTCTTCAGGACCTAGAAACTGTAGTGAAAAAAGAAGTACTATGAAAAGGTCTGTTAGTACCTGTAAGTAAAGGGGGAGACAAGACAAACAAACATATACAGATAGCGTCAATACGCACAATGTCTATGATGGGTGCTGCCCGTGTTCCGTAGTACAGAACAAATAAAATATATAAAGAAACTAAAAAATGACAATTCTTTGCATACAATGACAAAATCACCCATATCCAGATGAAGCAAGCCACTGACCCCCAAGTGGTGCCCCTTAGGGCCTGGACCCTTGATGCAGCCTCAGTGGAGTTCAATGAGGTTTTTGTGTTCACTGTATCTGTGAACAGGTTTGTTGGTGCCAAAACTTTATGGCTCGCACTGCCTGCCAATGCAAAGCTCTGCTCCTCACAGCCCCCTCCACTGCGAACAGGACCTGTTGTGCTGGACTGAGAATGTTTAACTTTTCAGTGGGCTATTCGGGTCCCTGTATCCAACCCGTTCTCCATCGCGGTTGGCCTGAACTTGTGACTTTTTCCCCATCTTGCACTACCAGATGGTCATGAGTGGCACTTTGGTCTTTTTGGTGCTATTTTCACTTAAATATTTAAAATTGCACATGTCAGATATTGGATCGGATTTTGTAGTCTTGATTTATTAATTAAATTTTACTTTTTTTTCTAAAGTGGTTTGGGATTTTTCTTGTGTTGTGTTTTCCCTTCATTACCGTTTGAAGTGTTGCATAAATACTTTATATATTGCTTCTCAGTTAAGCCTGAATGCTCTGTGTCAAGAGCTAATAAAGGGTTGAGCACAGGTTAATTGGGGATTGCTTTTGGTTCACCCAGACAGGGATCGTGGATGCTGCCTGAGGGGAGCTTCTCCCCGCTCCACCCTTAGCCAGTAAGCTAATGGAATTGGGAGGGCAGGGTTCTAAAATAATGGTTATCCAGAAACTTTAGCTAGGGCTATTCAAGTATCACAGACGTACTCCACTTTTAAATTGTATTCATGCTATTTTTTGAGAAATAGCACTGAACAAAGAACATTTCTCCTCTTCTTTGTGATTCTCAATTTATTCTTCAGTTCTAATGGAGCAGATTTGATAAAGTCTTATATTTTTCTACAATACACTGCCAGAGGGTGGTAATCAAAGGTGTTAGAAAACCATGGAGGAGGTTGGAGAACAGGTTGCCTCTTGTCTCCTGAAAAGTTTCTATACCTTTTGTCTAGTCTCTCATCCTTAGTTCCTCACTGGAACCCTCCCTTAGTACTAGAAGTACTGCATGAACATTCTTTTTAATCCTTGTATTCAATTGACCTGAAGTTCCTTATGATGAAAGCCATTTCTATCTGTTCTCCCAGACAGAGTCTTTGGAAGACCATGCCTTACATCTTCTTTGTTTTCATGTATTTTTTATTTTCTTATTTGTTGCATCCTATTCATCATACAATGTGAACACCTGTCCAAAGCAGAACTGTAAGTAAGAAAAGAACAGAAATGTAACAGCAAACAGGGTGGAAAGGAAAATCACATGGGGCATTGCCAGAGCCACTGAAAACTAGGGGTGTGCGGCAACCTTGATGGTGACGGTAGCCAGGAGTCCCAATCACAGGAGGACAGATTGCGCTCCAAGTGGCTAATCCGGCAGCTCACTCCCGGTACATTGCAATTCCTCCTGCAGACATCCAGGTTGCCCACTTGACCAAGTCATTAAAGGACCACAGGGGTCCACCTTCCCATCATGCAGGTGCCTCATTATGGAGGGGGGCACAGTTTATCAATGTCATGACTCAGTCCCCTGGCTAGTGTGCTTGAGGCGGTATAGAATAGTAAAGTTCCAATTGGTTGTTACAAGATGCCATATGTTTCAACCAATCGCGGCTTTTGGGCTGACCACAGCCCTCCCCCACAAACAATGCCCATCTCTTTACCAGCAGGAGAGCAAGTGACGCGAAGTGGCTGACCCCTCGTGGGATTCCCCTCATGCATCGCAAAAGAGCTCGCTTAGGTGACAGACTGAAAGTCATTGGCAACATTCCAGACATTTCCTTGCCCACTCCCAGTAGTCAGCTATCGCCCGGCGTTGCCATGCAAGGTGCTGAAATCCAGCCTCAGACAACCCACAGCAGGTGCAGCCTGAATATGCTCTAAGGTGAAGCTCATGGTACATATGATGAAGATATTTGAAGTAGAGAAGACGTACCTGCCCACCATGCGACAGTTTATCTGTCAATCTGTGGCAGTATATCCAGTCCACATCCGAGATTACCTCCCCCAGGTCCAATTCACACTGTTCAATAGCTTTTAAATCGGGGAATGGGGTCTTGATTGGATGGAATAGCATTGATTAGTCACCATTTGTCGTACTGTAGGAACAGTCAGTAACATTGACAATGTAGGTGATGGGGTGTTCCTGGGGAAAGGTAGTGTACTCTGACCCTACATAAAGCCCGGACACCATAATATGCAATGATATCCAGAGGGGTGGGCTCAGCATCAGTGACCACGAATGGGCAGTCAAGTAATCGACCGTCAGGGAACAATTCCCCCAGTGTAATCAGTCCCCCTGCAAGTAGGTGCACTAATAGTGTGGTGTTGACAGTGAGGGAAGCCGGCGGGAAGTGGGTAAGTAATTGCTAGGTAAATGATAGAACAGTGCAGCCTCTTCTGGATCTTGGTCAAGGCCAATTACGTACTGAAGATTGTGTCTATTTTGGCGCAGTTGCACTGAGGCGTCTAACATAGCATCACCATAAGCAGAATGGTATGGGGTTTGTCAAGTTCAATGGTTATGTGTACTATCTATGGAGGGAATTAGTGCCCAAAAATATGTAATAGCATTCAAAGTCTGGCATGTTTAACCCCTCTTTACATACATCAACGTCAGACAGGGTACGCAAGTATAGCATCCTGCTCAGGCCAGGGAGACCAGATGTGATTTGAGGGTCTTAAAAATGTGTTATGTAAGGGGTATGGCAATATTGTTGAAGTAACGTAGCTTAGGGAGTATGACCATTTTTATCAATGCACCCTTCCCATCAGGGAAAGTGAAAATGTCCTTCAATAAGCGATCTGATCCTCAATAAGGGTCATGGTGGCTGGGGTTTTGTAGCAGCTATAAGAGAGTATATTGTAGACGTATTCCAGTCAGAAAAATAGGACATTCTTGAATGACCGGGCTAAGATTTTGTGCAGGTGTCTGTCAAGTATATGCTGATGTTGTCTGGTTATAGGGACAATATTAAATTCCAAGGAGAGTAAGCCAATCCCCTCTGGCTATAGAGCTGCCATGTTTTGCATGCTAAAGGCTTCAAGGCAAAATCACAGAGCAGGTGGGACACTGGGCAACCCTGCCTTGTGCCTAACTTATGGTGAAGGGCTCAGAGAGAAGCCCATCATATGTGCCCGGGCCATCAGGAAGGTATACAGCAACCTCATCCAGTTTGTAAACTGTTGTGGGATGCCCACATGTGCTAGCACAGCGAAGAGATATGGCCACTCCAAGAAGTTTAAGGCTTTAGCTGTGTCCAAAACCACAGTCGCCTCCTGCGTAGGATCAAGTTTATGCAGAAGTGCAAAAAGATTGCGCAAGTTATGTGCTGTGGATATGACCGGTATAAAATATGCATGGTCTGGGAGGACCAGCGTGGGCATCAGCAGGGGCAGCCTAATAGTTAAAATCTTGGGCAGTATTTTGGTGTTGAGGTTTACGAGGGATAGGGGGCAATACAAGTCAGGGCTGTGAGGCACTTTGCCAGGTTTCAGAAACGTGATAAAGAATACAATCTTGCATCAAAGCAGGGAGCTCTCCCCACCGTAGGACCTCTCTGTACACCTGCAATAGCCTCGGGCTAGTAAGGACATGTAGTGTTTATAAAACCCAGCGGGAATCCATTCCCCCCCCAGTGCGCTATATGTGGGGAGCCTAGCTATTGCCGACTGAACTTTCTTCGGAGTCAGAGGCTCCTCCAGAAGGTGCCTGTACGGATCTTTGATCCATGCCAATGCCATCCAGGCAAAGTATTGTGCATACCCCTCAGTGCGTGGCATAACACAGGAAACCTACAACAAGCCAGTACATCGGTACACTAGTTCCAATAAAATATCTGGCACCTCATATGATGTGGTGCTATCCCCTCTTGACAAGTATGTGATGGCTTAGAAATGTCTATATGGCTTGAGAGTATCACAAGGGTTTGGCATGTTCGCTCTGTCTCGCCAGAGGTGCAAGCCCCCGCATACCTCTATGATTGTTTGTCCTCCAGTCCAGCAGTGTACCTGAACTCCGTCTGTTTATGTCTGATCTCTTCAAAAGTGTTTGCTAACAGCATGGCCTTTTAGGCAGCCTCTAAGGCCCTCAAGGTCCAGTCAATCTGCTCGAGACTGGCTCAGAGTGTCTGCACACTGTTGTAATTTGACAGCGATTAGATTAAGCATTAGCAGAGGACATCTTAATCCTAGCCGTTATCTTGACATTTAGCGGACTCCATTTTGTATTCATGGCGTCCATTTTACTAGCTACATGCTGCCTCCTGCCGACTATGTGCTTTGTCCTATCTTCCTGTTCATGATGCTTGAAATCCCCCACTTTGCTGATGTCCGTTAGGGCTCACATCTGTTACTGATTAGTTCCAGATAGGAATGTGTTTGTCAGCCCCCAAGACTGTTAGCTCCTCCCACTAATCGATTGTGCTTCTCGATATTACCTTATATGTACATTAAATCATGCTCTTGTGTTTTTTACCACCTTTTTTTGAGCCCCTTTGCGGGTATAAATAAACCATGCTTTCTTGGCTCGTGGTGCTACTTCTTGCAATACCGAAGGGTACTGTTTGAATCGTAGCACCACCTCATGAGGTGTAATAAATGTTACGTTTTCTATTCCAGTTTCTGTGCCAACTTCTTTCTATTGGTCTGAGGACTTTGTGCAGAGAAAGGTGAACCCCTTGCACTAGCGGGTCTGGCTGAGGCCTGCTACAACAAATTGGCACCCGACACGTGGGGCTCATCGGCGACTCGGATGACCGAAGGATTGGTCGTGACGAAGGTTTGGAATCTCGCTGAGGACGCGATCGCTGCCAGAAGAGAACAGAGTCTTGGCACCCAAGGCGTTTCTTCCCTTCATTCCGATCTGACCATCCAGGTGGCGCCGGTCTTCGACTGAGATCTCTTCTGTTGATTCGCCATGAAGTGGCCGTTTGGACGAATTTAGAACTTGGCATTTGGAATCTTGACACCCAATGAATGGTAAGAGCCGTTTTGCGGCACCTACTGTGGGTTTTGGATGCCCTTGTATGGTAAGGTAGTTTTAGGAACACTTACTGTGGCATATTTGTATTTGGAAAAGACTAGTCTAATTTGTACTTGGAAGTTAGTAGATATATGTGTTGCAACCCATATAGGCAGGCAATGTGAAGACTTTTCTTCAATGAGTCGAATTTGAATGGCGCAACGTACTAAAGGTACTTTAAGTGCTATTTTGTGTATAATACTGCATATTTTGCATTATTTTTGGCATGCCTGTTTTTAGCGCACTTCAAAGGTTGTGTGCTTTTGTAATGGTGCCAGTCTACGGCTCAAGGAGTCGCAACCGGTTCCCCAAGAGGGGACGCCTAATAGGGAGATGTCTGTGAAGTTTGGTATTTCTGCCATGATGTACAGCACGTTGTGGCACAAATATACCAAAAAGGATCCTGAATTACGTTGGCCTATGATTGGGTCATTTGATGCACGAAAGATTGAGTATGTGGAGCAATGTATGTTTGAGCAGAAGTCTAGACGTGATATGTTTGAATGTGTGCGTATGTGGGAGAAAGAAGTGCGTCAACAAGCGAAGCGTGAGCGAGCGTTGATTGAGACAGAGCAGCGGAAGAATGTGTATGAGAAAGCGTTGGAGTTGAGAAAGAATGAAGTGAAAGAGTTGAAAGAAAGAGAGGAGAAAGAACACAGATTGCAAGTATCTGGCCAATATCCTGTCCGACAACCTCTCTATCCTGTCCTTAATAAACCTCAAGATGATTTTTTGTTATTAGATCGACCTCCACCTCCGTATGCTGTTCGGTCCGCTCCGGCCGAAGGTGATGAGGATTCTGACTCAGATTAACGAAAAGCGCGGGACACTTGATCTATGCTGTCTGCTCCACGCGTGGCCGATATCAGACAGGTTGCTCTTAAAGCATTACGTATCACTGATTCTGCTCCCGATCTTTTAGCTAGTATACAGGGATGGTCAGAAAAAGAGCAAATATATTTCACTGAGACATTAGCCTCAGAAGTTGTAGAATTGTCTCCAACATTAGAACCTAATGATGTAGCAGCTGATTGTAAAAAGATGCGTGATGGTCTTTTTGTTTTATCTCAGGTGGCTGACACGATTAGATGGTTGGTTAAATTACGAACTGAGGCGGTTCACTTGAAGGAGAAGAAAAAGCTTGCAGATGCAGCTCCGCAGAACAATCCGTCCGGAGAGTCGCAGTCTTCTATCTTCGGAACAGATAAGACAATGACAGTCGATATGAGGCCTATGCAAGAAGCCGCACCCTTGTATGTTCCTCCTAAAGGAGCGGGTAAGAGTGAAGATAAAAATTCTGTTGATGCTAAAGGATATTTCATTTACAATTGGGTGTATACTCCTTGGAATAGAGCAGATGTAATGGCGCTTAAAGCAGCATTACCCGATCCGCGTAAAAATCCAGCCGCTTTCTATGAGGAAGTTGAAGGCGCTATAAATTCTTGTACCATGGCTCTATGCGATATTGATTTATTTTTTGGATTAATATTACCACCGGATATGTGGAGGACCGTCCATAAAATTAATGATCAGGTTATTTTTGGCGCCGCATGGAAGGTTTTATAGTAACTGGATGTGGAGAGGGAGCCCGCTCAAAAGCCACATAAGTTAATATTAGATTCCCCGCAGCAATATTAACTAAGCTTAAAACAGTTATTCCCCCTAAAAAGATAGATTGGACTGTTTTAGCACTGTGTAAACAAAAAGTAGATGAATCGGTTTCTGATTTCTTTACACGCTTTGAGGAAGCTTTTCATGATTTCTGCGGTCAGTCTTTGACAGATGACACAGGCATACATCTTTTTGTCGATAGATATGTTACAAATCTGTTGCCAGGGATAGCGAGCCATCTAAAAGCCAGTGAAAGTTCCTGGACTACATCTTCTCCAGCATCTGTTTTGACGATGGCTTAATATTATGAGCGTCAAGAATTAGAAGCAAAGGGTAACGAAGAAAAGAAATCTAAAGATTTGAAAATGAAAGTTATGTTAGCCCAAGTTTATGGTCCGCCCTCTAGAGGCTATGATAGAGGCGTACGTGGATCTTTTAATCCCCCCTGTACTCGTACGAATCTGTCCAATAATCAATGTGCGTATTGTAAGAAATTTGGAAATTGGATGGCTGATTGCCCAGTGTTGCGTGCCCAACAGATTTCACGAGGGCGGGGACAAATGAGAAATCGTGCAGGTTATTCAGGGCCATGGGGAAATACGAATGATCGTGCTCGATTTGATACCAATGTGCAAACACAGAATGGGTTTAATACTTTTGACAGACAAAATCAGTATCAAATGTCTGATTATGTTCAGCCTGACCTTTACGATTCTGTTCACGCATAGGATTGCCTAGGATAGGGTAAGGAATCAGTTGAAGTTTCAGTAGATCAGACGGGTCCCTATGTTACAGCACATGTTTTGGGTTCTACTGATCGGTTTCTGGTTGATACAGGAGCTACTCATAGCGCTTTGTCTAAACAATTGGTTCCAAGGGCTCCCCTGTCTGGATTAACTATTACTTCGATAGGTTTCGATGGAACACCTTCCCTTAGCCCATTGTCACAACCACTTGCATTCCATGTTGATAAATGTAGTGAAGAATTTAACAAGAGGGGGGAGAGAGAGAGTCAGTGGATTCGGCCTCCCTAGTTATATGAATAAACAAAGTAGAATCCACTCAGAGTGGTGGTGATCCCTAACAAGATGGGGAACACACAGTGTTGTATAAATGCCCCTCACACACCAACAGGCCCCTTGGTGTCATGCTTCATCATCGGGGCCTTCGCACCCCTCTACGGGATGCGGCGTGCTACGACTCGCGAATACGCAGGAGCACTTGAAAGTGAACTATGTGAGGGGGTGTGTCTACAAAAGTGTGAGTGAGGTGAGGTGAAAAATGGTTAAAAATACCTGGCGCGTGGGTGAAACAAATTTATTAAATCCCCGGCTGGTATTATTAAAAAAGTGCAAGGCGTGGTTGAAAAAATACAAATTAAGGTATTACAACCACTGTGAAAAGTGTCAACATGTTTCGGAACTCAGAGGCTCCTTCTTCAGGACAAGGATAGCACTTACCCTCCCCTTACTCACATGTAAATGTAAAAGTGTAAAATTTAATTACAACAATGTGTAATGTACCTAACAATGTTATATATGTAGGTGGGTGTCGTTGCGCCCAATTGGCGATGAAAACCTGTAAAGAGAAAGCATACATAAACACCCTGGTCTAAGATGCACAGGCCCTAGGAGAAGAAAACAACTTCTCAAAATACAACAGGGTCAATCCAAAAATAGTGGAACCCTGTAAAGAATGAAAAAATAAAAAATAAAAAATAAAGTACACACACAAGGACATAACACAACGCTCACGGATATGTATATGTATATATGTACAAACACAGAACACAGACTTAATCTCTACTCTGATGGAAATAGAGCACAAAAATAGATAATTTCACAGCTTACTTAAAGTTCTCAAAAATAAGACCTCATGAGCCTGTGCGTGTTATTGGGGGATCCTTCCTTTCTGTTCAGAAAATGACCTATAAAAACATTAATATATGGGATTCAATTTGTTGTAGGTACCAATGCACCAAAGCGCCAAACTCAAGCTCCTTTTTCTGACCCAAAACTCACGGTTACTGCAATGGCTAGTTGCCTGCCTTCCCTCAACGCGGCTCCGATGAAGTGAGCGTGCATCGCGTCAGTACCCTTCTTTATACTCTGCCATTAGGTCATTACCGATGGTTAATTGAATAATGAGGCCCGGGAGAAGCCCAAATAGGGACTTGGTAATCCGAGGAAGTCCGGTGTTGCGCGATCGGCCAGGGTATAGCGGATATACATATCCGTGAGCGTTGTGTTATGTCCTTGTGTGTGTACTTTATTTTTTATTTTTTATTTTTTCATTCTTTACAGGGTTCCACTATTTTTGGATTGACCCTGTTGTATTTTGAGAAGTTGTTTTCTTCTCCTAGGGCCTGTGCATCTTAGACCAGGGTGTTTATGTATGCTTTCTCTTTACAGGTTTTCATCGCCAATTGGGCGCAACGACACCCACCTACATATATAACATTGTTAGGTACATTACACATTGTTGTAATTAAATTTTACACTTTTACATTTACATGTGAGTAAGGGGAGGGTAAGTGCTATCCTTGTCCTGAAGAAGGAGCCTCTGAGTTCCGAAACATGTTGACACTTTTCACAGTGGTTGTAATACCTTAATTTGTATTTTTTCAACTACGCCTTGCACTTTTTTAATAATACCAGCCGGGGATTTAATAAATTTGTTTCACCCACGCGCCAGGTATTTTTAACCATTTTTCACCTCACCTCACTCACACTTTTGTAGACACACCCCCTCACATAGTTCACTTTCAAGTGCTCCTGCGTATTCGCGAGTCGTAGCACGCCGCATCCCGTAGAGGGGTGCGAAGGCCCCGATGATGAAGCATGACACCAAGGGGCCTGTTGGTGTGTGAGGGGCATTTATACAACACTGTGTGTTCCCCATCTTGTTAGGGATCACCACCACTCTGAGTGGATAAATGTAGTGCTCCTTGTCCATTTTTGCTTTCTCCAAACACACCAGATAATATTGTGGGTCTTGACATGCTCAAGTATTTCAGAGCCACGATACGATGTTCTCCTGAAGGAGTGCGTGTCATTTTGAACGATAATCATTCCGTGCCTGAAAGAGCTTGCCTCGTTAAAGAGGATATTGCATTGGCTTCACTCCCTAAAACTTTGTGGGCTACCTCAGACACTGATGTGGTCAAAATGGATATCCCACCAGTACACATTAGTGTCAAGGAGGGCGCTGTGTTACCTCGTTTGCCCCAATATAGGATTTCACAGGAGGGTGAAGGAGCACTTATATGGATTGTACATGATCTCATTCAAATTGGGGTTCTTGAGGAAGTCCCATTTAATGTCTGCAACAGCCCGACTGGTTTATTATAGATCTGAGAGAGGTAAATCGGATTGTTGTACCGCAGTACCCTGTGGTTTATGACATTACGACACTTCTTGCTTTAGTTCCCCCAACTGTAATCACGTTCTCTGTTATAGACTTGAAGAATGCTTTATTTTCGATCCCTATTCATCCTGACAGCTGATATTTGTTTGGTTTCACTTTGAATAATCGATCGTGCTGATTTTGTAGAATTCCTCAAGGCTATACCGAGAGTCCGAGTATTTACAGTCAAGCATTGAAAAGAGAACTTGATTCTTTTGCTTTGCCTGAAGGTGGGTCTCTCATACAATATGTCGATGATATCTTGTTGGCAGCCGATACCCCAGAACAATGTGAAATGTGCACTCTGTCTTTGCTTTCTTTTCTTGCTTCACATCATCATAAAGTGTCACGAAAGAAATTGCAATATTGTACACCAAAGGTAACCTACTTAGGTCACCTTTTGTCTAAGGAGGGACGTGCATTGACATCAGATCGTATACAAGCAATTTTAGATACTCCAGTACCTACTACACAGAAAGAAATGCGTGCATTTCTTGGTCTTACTTCCTTTTGCAGGCAAAGGATTTTGGGGTTTTCATATATTGTTAAGCCTTTGCTAGCACTTTTGACAAAAGACACTCCAATACCCCTTCCATGGACAGATGAATGTGAAATTGCTTTTCGACAGTTACGACAAGCCCTTTGTTCAGCACCAGTGTTAGGTACTCCAGATTACACAAAGCCTTTTACACTTTGCGTGCATGAAAAAAGATGGATGTGCATTGTCAGTTTTAGTTCAGTTACATGGTGATAAGCAAGGTCCTTGTGCTTATTTTTTAGCAGTTCTTGATCCTGTTGCCCGAGCATTACCTGGGTGTTTTTGCTCAGTTGCGGCAACGGCTGTGTCAATACGACAGAGTGAGGGAATAGTTTTGTCACATAAGCTGTTAGTCTTGGTACCCCATGCGGTTGATGCCCTTTTGAATCAAACAAAGACACAGCATTTAACTAGTGCTCGTCTGACAGGATATGAGCTGACATTGTTAGCTCCTCACATTATATTCAAGAGATGTGCAACTTTAAACCCAGCTACTTTGCTGCCGTATCTGGTGACTCAGCCTCAGTCGCAAGAAACACATGATTGTATATTATTGACTGAGGAACAGACAAAGGGTCGCATTGATTTGCAAGATACGCCCCTTCCAGATGTGGATGGTGAATTGTGGGTTGACGGGTCTTGTTTGAAATTACCAGATGGTACGACCTCAGCCGCATATGCAATCACCACGCTTGAGACAATAGTGGAGACAGCTCGCATACCACAGAAATCGGCTCAAGCAGCTGAATTGATAGCTTTGACACGAGCATGTGAGCTTAGTACTGATTTATGTGTGAATATTTATACAGATAGCCGTTATGCTTTTGGAGTGGCGCATGACTTTGGCCTGCTCTGGAAGGAAAGAGGCTTTCTTACATCTCACGGAATGCAAATAATGCACAGAGATTTGGTGCATAATCTTTTGATTGCATTGACATACCTAAAGAAAGTAGCTATAGGGAAGTGTAGTGCGCACAAGAAAGTGATAGATAAGATTGGACAAGGTAATGCCTTTGCAGATCACGTGGCACGTGAAACTGCGATGCAAAGAAGCACTGCTTCTAGGTATGTAGTGAATTCACAAACTGAGAGATGGCATGATGCTAGGCAAGAAGTACGAGAGATACAGAAATCTGCTTCTGTAAAAGAACGTGAACAATGGTCTGAAGAAGGAGAGTTGGATGATGAAGGTTGTTGGCGGAATAAACAGATGGATAGATGGAAGCTGCCTATAGCCTTTGTACAACCTATGGTTCAGATGGCACATAGGTTAGCACATGTTGGAGCTTCAGCAATAACGAGATTGCTTACGCAAGTTTGGGAGCATCCAGAAATTGCTAGCACAGCTAAGAGAGTAGTACAGTCTTGTTTGATCTGTTTACAAAATAATCCTGGAAAAGGGACGCGAGTTCCAGCTGGAGATTTTGCTACACCAACTGCACCTTTTGAAGTTTTGCAAATGGATTATATCCAACTTGAGCGTTGTAACAACTTGAAGTATGTCTTAGTGGTGGTTTGTGCCTTTATTAAATGGATTGAGGCGTACCCCACAAAGGACAATACTGCTATCACTACTGCAAAGGTGTTATTGAAGGAATTCTTTCTGAGATTTGGTGTTTGCAGACTCCTATGGAATGATAACGGACCTCATTTTGTTGGGGAAGTTATCAAATATGTCTTGAAGGGATTAGGAATTAAACAGAAGTTCCATGCAGTGTTCCATCCACAATCAGCAGGACTGGTGGAAAGGTATAATGCTACTCTGAAGCTGAAAATAGTGAAAATTCAAGCTTCCACACACTTGACCTGGCCAGATGCGTTGCCACTGGCATTGTTGTCTATTAGATCAGTACCACATTCTAGAACAGGTCATACTCCTTATGAGGTTGTATTTGGGAGACCGATGAATTTTTGGGGAGTTCTGAAACCGAGTTCTGTGTATGATGTACCTTGTGTCTTGATGAATGACTATTTGGCACAGTTAACCAACAGCTTGGTTTCTATTCATCAACAGGTTCGAGAAGCACTTCCTGACAGATCTACAGGTGAGGGCCATGAGCTCCAACCTGGTGATCTGGTCATGATCACGGTGTTTGAGATGTCAAGCAGCTTGGAACAGAGGTGGCGTGGACCGGAACAGGTACTCCTTGCCACGAGAACAGCGGTTTGAGTCACCAACAAGAAAAACTGGGTGCATAGTACCCTTTGTCGAAAGTTTTCGTTGACCTTGGTGGAATCTGCTGTGCTGACCGATCATCGAGAGATCTTGTCTATGGAGAAAGGCCATGCTGTATCACCTGACGAATCTGCGGAGTTCTTCCCGGACAAGATGATCCCTGGAGCATCGCGATACAACTTGAGACCGAGGAAAGAATCTACAGTTGTTTGTGAGAGACTGGTTGAGCAACTGCCCTGGGTAGTGGAAACAGAATGCCGATATGACAAGGGGGGGGGATCAGCCCTGCGTAGTGTAGTGACACCTGTCTTGATCTTCGGTGAAGAAACCAACCTCTACCCACGGGAGAAGAGCTCCTACGATTGTTTTTTTTGTTTTTACTTCTAGAGAGAGTTGATTTTGTTGCTACAATGAATAAACAGAAGAAAATTTTAGGTGTTATAGGTGTTTTTGCTGTTTTGACAATTATAGCAGTAATCACCTGCTCATGAGTTTTTGTGGTTACTACTCCTGTCCCAGAAGAGCATCAGCATTTTACTCTTCCGTATCATGAGCAGAAGCACCGCCAATCTTATCTCAATAACACGTTTGTTCAGATGCTTCACCACACCCACAACGCTACAAATACCACTAACTGTTGGGTATGTGAAATGCTTCCAGCACATCAAAAGCAAGGAGGAACGCCTTTTATCCCACTTCCTTTCTCGAATAATGTTTCTTGTCGAGCTTGGTACACTCTTTTGTTTGCAACTAGAAAACCTGCAGTAGGTGGACTTCTTTTCCGTCTGAATAAGGAGTGTTATCAGGACAAAGATGGGTATCCTCAAGCAAATGGAACTATATGGGAATGTGAGGAATACCGACCGGACAATATTTCTACGCCATATGTTTTCACCCACACAAGAGACTTTGCCCCAAGTGAACAATCTGTGATTACTGTTACAAGGACTAAAGCAGATTTATGTGTACAAAGTATTGGACGAATCCCAGTTGGAATAAGCGTTTGTATTACTGTTTTAAATATAGATGGAATAAATGATAGTTCATTTTTAGCTTCGTATAACACATATCTAGTATGTGGCAGTCATGGGTATCATCGACTACCAATTGGGTGGTCAGGTGTATGTTATGTATCTTTTTTGTTGCCTCCTGTTTTCCTGGCACCTCCATCGAATCATCAAGACTTTAAACAGTTCAAGAATATTTCATTAAATCGAAACAAAAGGACAATAAGTACTGATGAAGTAGCCCAGACAGATACTAATCTACAGCAATATGTTGATTTTAATTTGGGTCTGTTTTCTTTTGTGGGCGCTTCATTAAACAGCAGGAAGGTGCGACGATTAACCAGAGTTGTGGAAGCTGTCACTAATCTATATAGCACTCGGAAATATCACTGAAGAATTACAAGTTGCTAGAATTGTAGCACACCAGAATAGAATGGTTTTAGATGTGATGTTAGCCGATAGAGGTGGTGCATGTAAAATTATCGGTAGTAGTTGTTGTGTTTTTATTCCTGATAATTCGCCCTCAGTATATGATGCAATTTTTTAAACTGCATAAAAATAGCTACAGATATTCACACTAAGAATAGCACCTGGTCTTTTGCTGGATGGTTTTGGGTTCTAGTCTCTGCCTGGGGTTGGAAATTACTGACTGTTCTCTGTATCATAATTGCAGTGATTTTCACTTGTTGTATGTGTATCCATTGTGGCCCAATGTTATGTTCTATGTGAATCACTGCTTGTATACCATCCAGGAAGAATACTGTGGACATGAAAGCACAACACATGTTAGATAAAGAAGTAGCTGACATGATGTGTATAAACACACAGGACCAAAATTTAGATTATCCCAGAAGAGCGTATGTCTTCAGCTAATGCTGAAAGGGTCGTCTGTTGTAATTTGACAGCGATTAGATCAATCATTAGCAGAAGACATCTTAGTCCTAGCCGTTATCTTGACATTTAGCGGACTCCATTTTGTATTCATGGCGGCCATTTTACTTGCTACATGCTGCCTCGTGCCGACCATGTGCTTTGTCCTATCTTCCTGTTCGTGATGTTTGAAATCTGCCCGGCAACAAGTTATATTTAAAACCCCCCACTTTGCTGATGTCCGTTAGGGTTCACATCTGTTAGTGATTAATTCCAGATAGGAATGTGTTTGTCAGCCCCCAAGACTGTTAGATCCTCCCACTGATCAATTGTGCTTCTCGATATTACCTTATATGTACATTAAATAATGCTCTTGTATTTTGTACCGCCTTCTTTTGAACCCCTGTGCGGGTATAAATAAACCATGCTTTCTTGGCTCATGGTGCTACTTCTTGCAATACCGAAGGGTACTGTTTGAATCGTAGCACCACCTCATGAGGTGTTTTTATTCCTGATAATTCACCCTCAGTATATGATGCAATTTTTAAACTGCATAAAAATAGCTACAGATATTCACACTAAGAATGGCACCTGGTCTTTTGCTGGATGGTTTCGGGCTCTAGTCTCTGCCTGGGGTTGGAAATTACTGACTGTTCTCTGTATTATAATTGCAGTGATTTTGACTTGTTGTATGTGTATCCATTGTGGCCCAATGTTATGTTCTATGTGCATCACTGCTTGTATACCATCCAGGAAGAATACTGTGGACATGAAAGCACAACACATGTTAGATAAAGAAGTAGCTGACATGATGTGTATAAACACACAGGATGAATATTTAGATTATCCCAGAAGAGCGTATGTCTTCAGCTAATGCTGAAAGGGTCGTCTGTTGTAATTTGACAGCGATTAGATTAAGCATTAGCAGAAGACATCTTAGTCCTAGCCGTTATCTTGACATTTAGCGGACTCCATTATGTATTCATGGCGGCCATTTTACTTGCTACATGCTGCCGCGTGCCGACCATGTGCTTTGTCCTATCTTCCTGTTCATGATGTTTGAAATCTGCCCGGCAACAAGTTATATTTAGCATTCCCCACTTTGCTGATGTCCGTTAGGGTTCACATCTGTTAGTGATTAGTTCCAGATAGGAATGTGTTTGTCAGCACACAAGACTGTTAGATCCTCCCACTGACCAATTGTGCTTCTCGATATTACCTTATATGTACATTAAATAATGCTCTTGTGTTTTGTACTGCCTTCTTTTGAACCCCTGTGCGGGTATAAATAAACTATGCTTTCTTGGCTCGTGGTGCTACTTCTTGCAATACCGAGGGGTACTGTTTGAATCGTAGCACCACCTCATGAGGTGTAATAAATGTTACATTTTCTATTCCAGTTTCTGTGCCAACTTCTTTCTATTGGTCTGAGGACTTCGTGCAGAGAAGGGCGAACCCCTTGCACTAGCGGGTCTGGCGGAGGCCTGCTACGACAACACCAGTGCTGTTTCGCTATGCACATGCCCCTGATATACACCTTGAATGCCGTCCACACCCCTCCAAGAGACTGCACCAATCCCTCATTAGTCTGAAAGTGCTACAGTATTTCAGTTCTCAAATGCTGGGTCGAGTAAGGCTTGCAGGGTGAAGTGCCATATGAAGGCAAAATATTGGGGTGCAAGTGTATGTATGGTTAGCTTAACCCGTGAATGGTCAGACTGAGTACAAGGTAGATGGTCTATGTGCATCGCCCAACCGCCTCTGTCCGGCATGCCTATCCAGTAGTCTAGGCGAGCCCAAGTCCCATGAGCTGTAGAGATGTGTGTTCCTTCCAAACGAGCCGGCTAGCGGGTCAACCACAAATTCCTTGTGTCATATGTGGCAATGATGGTAGTGAGGGCAGTCACTGCCTGATGAGCGCGGGTAGCCACATTGAAACAATCAAGATGTCTATTGAGAATAACCCTGGGTGAAGCACTACGCTACGCTCGCGGAGTTTGCGAAGTTTTCGCAACTTCGCACTACGCGAGCTGCACGTAGCACAGTGCGAACATGCGTAGTGCAGCGTAGCGTAGTGCAGCGGTCATTTTTTGCTTGTTCGCGGTCCTGAACGTCATGTTCGCGACCGCAAGCAAGCAAAATTACATCCCGGCGAGATTCTCAACACGAGGAGGTCAGGTTTCTCATTGTGAGTGGTTGCGCATGCTCGCGACCGCTCTCAATGAGAAACTACCTGTTCGCGTTGAGAAAGCTGCCGCTCGAGTAATAATCTACTCGAGCAGCAGAAAACTACAGCTCGCACTGTGCAAGATGCCGTTTTCAATGCTTGCACAGTGCCAGATGCTTGTCCGCACTGTGCAATCTTTGAAAACGCATCTTGCACAGTGCGAACATGCTACTACGCAGCTCGCGTAGTGCTACATGAAGTTCGCGTAGTGCGAAGTGCACTTCGCGTAGCTTCGCGTAGCACTACTTCGCGAACTACGCCCACCCCTAAGAGAACCAGGTTAAAGTTCCACCCCAAAGTATAGTGTGAGGTGCCAAAACCTGCCACTTTGTCCATAAGCTCCTGGCTCAGTCAGGATCACCCATATTAGGCGAGTAAGAATTGATCAGCGTGATGTGTTTGCCCCCAAGTATTATCTGCAAAATTTTATAGCAGCCTTGTTGGTCATTGTCTTTGTGAGCAAACAATAATATGCACCTCTCCTAAAAAGGATAGTTCTCAATGTATTCATGCCTTTCCAGTGGATTAATATAATACCATTTATCTTGGCTCCCCTGCATATCTTAAATGAAATCTGCAATTAATTTGAATCTTTGCAGGTAGGTTAGCCATTGGTCTCCATTGCAGCTCTCACATTTTTTCCATCTTGGCTCAAATGCAATTACTACCGGTAAAGAACAGAATTTTCGTTAAAATCTCTATGTTTGGTCCATCAGACAGTCCATGCCCTTGATATATCCCCTCTTAGTACTTGCTTCACATAGCACCTTTGTGCCCATACACTGAAATTAGCTTTTCAGTGCAGGCTAGTAATCCCTAAATTTTGTTGCAAGACAGTTGGCAGTCGTGTCTTTTCTGGTGTGGCAACCTAAAGCTGGAAGCTGATTCCATACTTTGTTAGGGGTAAAGCAGATTTTCTCATTTTCAGGCAATGTTTGAAGACCTGGATGTCACCCGTCCTTAATTGGTGGCTTGCCAAACCAAATGATTGTGAGCATTGAGCAGCGCAGGCTTTATATTCTTTGTCAGCGAACAGTCAGTGTCGAAGGGTGATCCAGCAGAAATCCTCATGCAGTTGAGGCAATGTGTCGGTTTGTGAAGAAATCAGCTGCAGAACCCACTTCTGAGACCCATGACTGGAGGCAAGGTAGGACTTACAGATGGCAGAGTCTAGCAGCACTGGCAGTACTGCAGGAAAAACAGGAGGCAAGCCAGCAAGCCCTTGAAGTAACTCAGGGTTCAAGTGAGATGGGTCCAGTCCTTGTCCTCAGCAGAGCAGAGATCAATAGACAGCAGTGCAGCAAAGCAAAGCAAAGAAGCAGTTACCCAGAATTGTCAGTCACAGCTAAGTATCAATTCCTTCAGCAGAGCAGTCTTTACTCCAGCAGAGGATTTCCCCGGTCAAGTAGTGTAATGAATGGTAGGATCAGAGCCCGGGTACTACTACTTATACATATAAGTGACTTTGTTGTAGGGGGTGACTTCAAAGGACTTCTCTGAAGGGCACAATGATCCCTTACACCCCAGTCCTGCCTGCCAGGCTATCTGTGGCGGATAGTCTGTCCCTTTGTGTGAGGACAGGACACGGCCTAATCAAATATGAGTGTGTGCCACCTCTCCCCCTTCCTGCCCAGCAAATCTATCAGAATGCAGATGAGTCCTCTGTCACACCCAGCCCTTCCTGTGTTTGTGGCTGTCTAGAGGGAAAGCACAAAGTGTAGCTGTCACACAGCCCAGACGTGTATTGTAGACAGGCTGCAGGCACACAAAGCAAAGTTAAGAGTAGCGAAATGTCTACTTTCTAAAATTGGTAGTTCTAAAATGGTAATGTTAAATCCAATTTTACCACTGAATAGAATTGATCACTGTCATTCCAAATATATTACATTTGAAGTAGCTACTCCTTTCCAATTAGAATTCAATTAGATTAGATTAGATTAAAAGTGTTTCAAGGAATTCCCAATGCCAGCGTATGGAAGGAGTCGGCCTCACAGCAGAGAAAATTAGTTTACCTGTTTGGCATTGCAAGGATATATAAAACTTATAAAAATTAATGTTCTGCCTTTTAGTTACACAGCACCATGTCCTTAGGGCCACATAGGGCATACCTTGGGGGTGACATATGTGTAACAAAGGGAGTTTAAAGCTTGACAAGTGGTTTTAAATGCCAAGTCAAAGTGGCACTAAAGTGCACACACAGGCTTTGCAATGGTAGGCCTGAGACAGGTTGGAAAGGCTACTTGTGTGGGTGGCACAATCAGTTCTACAGGTGCACTAGTAGCATTTAGATTACAGGCCATAGGTGCATGGCATCCACTTACAAGGGACTTACAGGTGAACTAAATATGCCAATCAGGTAAACACACATGTCAACATATTTAGGGGAGAAGCACATGCACTTATGCACTGGTTAGCAGAGGCAAAGTGGTCAGAGTCCTAAGGCCAACAAAAAGATAAAGCAAAAAGCAGAGGACACAGGCAAAATATTTTGGGTAACCCTGCAAAAAGGGCCATCTCCAACACCCTTGTATTCTAATTTTTATCCCTATCGACTTTCCTTCCAATTTCATTTGTCTTATTAAAGCTCATAATCCATTAGTAGATGTTTTGCCATCCAAACTTTACTCAAGTCTAGAGACATTTGAGCATATGCTAATTTTAGAATAGATTCTTTCTATTCTTTCTTTAGTAAAATTTGTGTATGCTCAACCAGAATTCCAGCATTGCTCAACTTGCATATTTTTATTGGCCTCTTCCTATCATCGCCCTGTTTTGCTGACTGTAATGCACGCAAACTACTAGCCATGGTTTAAGAAAGCCCCAATATATGAGCTTCTGTAGCCTTTCATTGTCTTTTGTTTTATCTCTTGATTTTTCGTTTTTTATGTAATTCACGCCAAATAATAGCGTAGGAAAATTGCAATGCACTGTCTCTCCCTCTTGTAACACCATTTGGGAAATCCCACATCAAAAACTGTTGGTTCAGCTCTTGTTGACTTCAGGAAATACCATGCAATTAAGTATTTTTCTGTTAAGGGAGAAGGATGGACACCAGGTGTTGAATTGTTTTGCCAAAGAGCTTGAGGTCTTGGTATGTATGGGCTTATAGGTAAGATGGGCTGTTTTTAACAGTAAGAATGCTTCCCAGAGGATCCACATGTGAAATATGATCACAGTGGTGAGCGAATAATATTAATTTGCTACTTGCATTAGAGATGACTTAGAGATGCAAAGCGCCATTGATGAAACAGCATTCGTGTTTTATTGTATTACTTACATAGTTGGCCACAAAGATCATGCATCAAGATGCACTGTTGTCTGATGTAGTAGATAACTAGTTTAATACGTTACTAGTAAGGGAGTGACATTTATCACTTACACCAATATTTGAATATTGGAAACAATCTATGTATGTAAATGTAAATGTATTTCGATTTATATAGCGCACGAATCACCCAGGGGTCTCAAGGCGCTTGCTTAAGGAACCCGTCCTGGTATTCCCCTGTGAGATACCCCGGCAGGGTATTCACAAGGTGAAAGCCAGGCATCCCGCCGCGAGGGGCCGTAGTGGAGATTAAGCAAGCTATTGCCCAGAGTCGCAGAGTGTGACCCCGTGAGTCGAGTAGGCACCGGAGCGAGAGTTGTCGAGTCCGTGGAATTTTTGAGCCCGAGACCCGCCGAGGCGGGGAATCGAACCCTGGTCCACGGCTGATCTCAGCTTCCGGGTCTGCCGCCTCTAACCACTGAGCCACGCTTCTCCGATTACTTGGAATTAATTTTTATTTCATGATTGCCAGATAACTTTTTGCCTATTGTCAATGGCTGTTTGGACAGAAAAAGATAGAAATTAAATAAAGACAAGGACATTTGCGCTCACATTTGAAATATCGATATTTGCAAATATTGTTCATTGCTTTCAATTGCTTTACAACTACAGGGAACAACAACAGTTTGCCTGGAGATGAGGGACTTTTAAAGGGCTAAGCCAATTGACAAGGAGAAGTGGAACTAATGGACATGAAGAGGCTAGAAGCATCTGTTGGAGTAAACAGTAAGAAGAAGTGTGAACATTGTGCAGAGGAAGAGGAATCTTCCAGGTACGAGCATACGTTATTATTTCAAATGGGGCAAAAGGGTGAGCAGAAAACAGGAGTTAGAGTTAACATGGATTAGTCTCTGTTGTATTATTGGATTTTCTCGTACATAGCAGTAACAATGCAACACAATTTCAGCATATTATACATGTTACATTAACATCTGATATAGCCAAGAAAACAATAAGATGCAGAAAAAGAATAACAATGAAAAGAGTACAACATAAACTCTAGGGGCGGCCCCACTGCTATAGTAGTGGAGCTTCACCCCATTGCTGAAGTGCAGCGGTCATAAGAAAAATGAAATTACAATAAAACTATATCATTGTCATATTATCTGTACTTTGAGTCCGCAGAGTCGAGCACGGGGCCAGGTCGCAGTGTCACATAGCAAGGGGGAAGAGGTGGTAGTCATTAAAAGTGTGCATGTCGATTTGGCCAGCCGTCCACAGCCGGCCAAACCGACACGCACATTTGGATATCTCCAGGCTGTTCCTTGAAGATATCCTAGTGCTCAGGGGCTCTGCCGCCCAGACCCGGCTGGAGCACTAAACCGTCCCACTCCACCCAATCCCAGTGCTTCTCTTGTGCTAGGAGAAGTGCTGGGGTTGGGTGGTGTCTGGCAGCCTGTGTCCTTGGGAATTGTAGTGCCGGGACTTGAGCAGAGGAGAAACGGCGTGGGAGCAGAAGAAAAAAATATATATATTCTTCCCACCTCAGATGGGCAGCAGCTGCCCCTGCAACAATCGTTGGAACCAAGCGATTTTCAGATTTACATTATCCTGTATTTCCAAATTATACAATAACATCTACTCCTTCAGTCTTCCTTCTGGGAGTCAGTGTAAAACCTGATGTTATATGCAAAGCCCTGCATCTCTGTTTGTGTGATAGTACAAAGGATGTATGACAAGCCAGTTCCACCATTAGTCCTGATGTTGCACATCATGTAGAATGGCAACTCCACATACCTAAACTTCTAACCTCTTTCTGCCATACAATTAAGACCTTTTCGATTCCAACCCCCATTTGAAGTGTCCATCCTATGACCTTACACCAGTCACATTTGTCGATCCTGTACCTATGTATTTATGTAACCTTTGTCTTTCTTAAAATTCGTGTTGATAAAACTGTCCCATGTATCTTCGAATTCTGTGAGACTTTCATTGATTTTGTATATCAGTGGTCAAATCATCCAACCGGCATTTCGACAATATGTCTACAATATCAGTTTCATTCTGATTACACCTCATCACTTCCAGTCCCTATAGAGCCAGGCCTTCTGTAACTTAGCAGGCGACCAGTGCCAATGCTGGGGAATCATAAAATAGCTATATTTTAGATGAACCTCTCGGAAACCCTTGCCATGTTCGTCTAATGGAGTGTCTCAATTATCTTCTTAGAATTGTGTTCCTAGTCTTGTTTTCCACTAAAGTCCTAGTTTTACAGAGTTATCTTTCAAAAACCAGTAATAATCAGTGTTCAATAGAGGCCAAAGATTGTTTCACCGAAGTTCTTCCATGTTAGTTTAATGGAGAATTTGTGATATCTCTAGGGAGATGGGTGAAGTGCCTAGCTTGTTTTGTACGGCATGTGACAATTGGACATACCTCCAGCATTGTGTATGTGGAATCATATATTTCCATGTAAGTTCTGTGAAGGCTTTGATTGATGCCTGACTAAGCATATACTCTCTGCAGATGTTCTTATGATTTGCCCAGGTTGTCTAAAATTAGCTTCCTTTCAACCCTAATATCTTCAATTTGCCACATATGGGCTTTGGAGTGTAGAAGGTCTGGGATTTTCAACATCTTTTGTACTTTCTGCCAAACCCTTCAAGATGAATATATTATAGGATTATGGTTCAGTTCCAACTGGGGCTGACACATGTTATAGACATCTAGAACACTCTCAGTTTGCCTATATGTCTTTTTATGGTATCCTATTGTTGTGTTTCTCGGGGCGTCTTCTGAAGATATACCAAGTGGGCTAGTTAGTGAGCTAGCCATTATCATTCTATGTCTGGCAGCCTAAGGCTTCCTGCTTCACTGGTGGTGTACAACGTCGATCCTGTAAGTCATGGTTATCACTTCCCCATATACCATTTGTGATGTATTTTTTCATGTCGCAGACGATCAGTCTTGGGATTGCTGATGTCAGCATCTGGAATAGGTAATTGTATTTTGGGGCTGTGTTCCTTTGTATGATCTGTACCTTCCCCCAGAGATATACATTGAGATCAGACCATCTACAGAAGTCAGATTTTGTCTATGTTAAAATAGTGTGACTTTGTTTTCATATCATGTCTTTGAGACCCTTGCTTATGTATATTCCGAGGTATTTGAGTCTTAACTTGGTCCATTTAAAAGGCAAGCCACCCAATGTCGCCTGCAAGGTAGTCAGCATCATTCGTAGTGCTTTGCATTTGAACCAGTTGGTCTAATAGTCCGAGAAACCTGACAAAGAGTTCATCAGTGCTATCAACTCTGACTCTGAGGCTGCAGGTCCGAGTGTAATCAGTAATATGTAATCCGCATAATATAATGCTTTATCTTCACTGATAACATTAGCTAGATATCCCAGGGCAAGCAGGAACAAGAGAAGCAACAAAGGTCTCCGTAGGATTGAGAAACCCGCCACAAATGACAAAGTCAAATTATAGCCTTTTGATCCAGGTTTTGAAAGTTTGGCTTATCCTCTTCTTCAAAATTAAGCGGAATTAGTATCCGCATTCCACCCGATCAAATGCCTTTTCAGCATCGAGTGACAATGAGACTTTTTCCCCCACATCATTGCATACAGGCCAAGACACATGAAGAGGAGTCCCTAAGTGATCTGAGAATAGTCTGCCAGGCACAAATTCCACTTGATTATGGTTAAGGTATATGTATATTTTTTAGTCAGTTTGCTAATATATTTTTACCAGTATTTTTACAATGGCATTTATGAGCAAAATTGGTCTGAAATGTTTGACTATTCTAGTAAATCCCTGTCCAGCTCTTTTATTAAAGAGAATTTGGTCATGATAAAGTAATTGTGTAACTTGCTTTTTCCAATGATTTCCTGACTAATGAAAATAAGTGCTGCATTATTATCCTATAAAATTCCAATAGAAAACTATCCTCTACTGGGGTTTTATCTGATTAGTATTGATGTTGGGTAACATATCACCAGCCCCAGGTCTGGCCTGACACCCTGCTGTGGATCCCCGACAGCGGATGAAGTCCCTGGCCTCTAGAGGTAGGTAACAGAATTATATGTTGGGCATATTCAAGCCACTTCTGTCTCAGCTAATCATTGGCAGGGAATATAAGGCTATCGTTACTGAGGGCCGGGGATATAAGCCGCTACTCACAGTTGGGATGGCGAATCTGCCCATGGTTGGCTGCTGCTTATTGGAATCCTGCCAGTCATGGGGCAGATCAGTTAAACTTGTCAAAAGCCGTCCACTGATAGTGGTTGTGATCTAGGAGACTCTCCATGTCCTCATGGATATTATCCATTGTCACCTTATCTTTCAGGAATGTGGTACATCTAGAAGCTTGCCCAAATCAGCTCAGGGTCTGCTAATGCCGTGAGAGCTTCAGAGCGATACCACCATGCTTCTCCACGTCAAGCCACGCTTCCGGTTCCCCTCCGTTTAAATGATTACAATCGAGAGGTTGTGTGGTGATGTAGATATTCTTACTGCTGGTAATCAGTAATTTCATGATTATTAGGGGTGGACGTAAATCATGTAGCGTAATCATACTGGATTATGAAACAAATCCGCGCTATTATATGGAACTATGCAAGAAGAGTAATTCTTCATTCAGCACTATTTTCCTAGCACAGAAACGCTCCGTTTTACAAAAAAGAATCGAGGATGCATTTTGCATTAAGAAATAGCCCTGAAAGCAACAGGATATTATAAGTGGCCCGCTAAATGTGTACTTCGAGTAGGATTTTCTCCGAATGTACTCCCAGCAGTTAGCACTAATTTCTAAGCACAAAATGCAACCTTGCATATAAAATGGAGCAGAGTATAAATCCTAGTTGAGCAGCCACTTGCGCTCACTAAATGTGCTCTGGTTTTAGGATTTATTTATTAGAACTTTGTAGAGCGCCTGGTTACACTAGCAAGTGTGTCCCCGCGCTGTAAATGCTAATAGGAGATGTTCGTTGCTGATGCTTCTTTCGATTTTAGTTGTTGGGGAAGAGTATTGTTTTCAGGTCTTTCCTAAATTTCGTTTCTGAAGGTTCGGTACGCAGTTCTACTGGCAGTTGGTTCCATTTCTTAGCCGTTTGGACTCTGAAGGATTTTCCGCCCATTTTGGCTGTCTGGACCCTCGGGACATGTACCTGTCCCGTCCCGCTTGATCTTAGTTGTCGGGTGGGTGCATACCATGTCAGAAGATCACGGAGATGGCTGGGACCTTTGTTATGCAGAATGCGATGACCTATGCATAAGGCCTTAAAAGTCACCCGTTCCCTGATCGGGAGCCAGTGGAGGGTTTTCAGAGCTCTTTTAGATGAAGCTCTCCTGGGCAGTTGTAGAATCAGACGGGCCGCTGTGTTTTGTATTCGTTGGAGTCTGGAAAGACTTTTTTCGTTGGCTCCAAGATACAGAACGTTCCCATAGTCTAGTCTAGATGTTATTAGGCTGTGGACTATGGTCTGGTGCACCGATCCAGGCATAAGGTCGAGCATTTTCCTGAGGACTCGTAGTATCCTGAAGCAGGTTCCTGCTACCTGTTTGGTCTGGTGGTCGAGCGTGAGGTTTTTGTCTAGCCAGACCCCTAGGTTCTTTACTAAATGGCTAGGTGTGGGCAGATCTCCCAGCTCTTCCGGCCACCATGCGGATGTCCATACTGATGGGGTTTTTCCTATAATCAGTACCTCTGTTTTGTTGCCATTCAAACGTAGGCAATTGTCTGCCATCCAGAGTGCTACCTTCTGCATACAGGCTGAAAAGTTGGAAGCGCTTTGCTTCTCAGGTTGTGTTAGGGTTACAGTCAGTTGCGTGTCGTCCGCATACGACACTGTCTCAACCCCAAATGTCTCTGTGATTCCTCCTACGGGGGCTACATATAGATTGAAGAGAGTGGGGCTGAGACTGGAGCCCTGTGGCACTGCCTGATTGAGTTCTATTTCCTTAGAGTTGAACTGTCCCTGGGCGACCTGGAAGGTTCGGTCGGTCAGGAAGGATTTCAACCAGTCCCAGGCTTTCCCTCTTACTCCTCCATTTTTTAGGCACTGTAGCAGTGTGTGGTGGGCTACAGTGTCAAAAGCGGCACTGAGGTCAAGGAGAATCAGTGCCGCCGTCTGGCCCTTGTCAGCATATCCTCGTAGGGCTTCTGTTGAGGACAGCAGGGCTGACTCTGTAGAGTGATGGGCACGAAAACCCGACTGAGAGGGGTGGAGGAGTCCACTAACTTCAACAAATGCTGATAGCTGCGTATTCACTGCTTTCTCAGCAATATTCGCGAAGTAGGGAAGGAGGGAGATGGGTCTGAGGTTGTCCAATATGTCAATACTGATGTTGGGTTTTTTCCTCAGAGGCAGGACAGTCGCTTTTTTCCAAGTGATGGGGACTTGTCCTGTACTAAAGGAGAGAGACAGGAGGTGGCTAATATGGGGCTCCAGAGTGGTGATACTGTCATAGAGTCTTCTGGGGGTTGCAGGATCGCTTGGTGAACCTGATTTGATGCTGTTAGCTATACTACGTAGGGTTTCCTTGGGCGGAACTATGAAAGTTAAGAGGCATTTATCCTCCTGTATGTGAGGGTGGTTGTCTACCTGTTCCCCGCCTGCTCTGGCCTTGTCAGGGAAACTGGCGTAGATTTTGTCCACTTTGCTAGCAAAGAACTCGGCTATTTGGTCGCACGTTTCAGCTGATCCAGTCGTGGGGGTGACTATTGGAGTGAGGTCAGAGAGTTCCCCGTAAACTAGAAACATTTCCTTCATAGAGTTGTCAGCGTCTATGATTCTGGTACAGAGGTAGGATTTTTTAGTTTTACGAATGAGTGCGTGGTAAGTTTTGAGCCTGTTCTTATACTCAATTCTATCTGCCTCATGGTAGTGTAGCCTCCATTTTCTCTCGTGATTTTTGCATATTGCTTTTTGATCTCGGAGTTCTCCATTGAACCAAGGGGCAGATTTGGTCCGTCTGGCAGGAGCCTTATAAGTCCATGGTGCTGTATGGTCCAGCGCCTTTACGATCAGTTTGTTAAGATTTAGACAGGCGGATTCTATATCTTTATCTCCCGGGGGATCTTCTAGAGTAATGATTTTATTGAAGGCCTCGGTGGAGAATTTATCCTATTTCCTGCATTTGTTAACGTAGGTGGGTTCTCTGTGTAGTCCGTCATCTGGTACCGACACCCTGAAAGTTATAAGGAGGTGGTCGGACCATATGACTGGAGTGGGAGGGTCTATGGTTAAGGCATCCCAGTTGGCAAAGATGGGGTCTAGGAGATGTCCCTGCCGGTGAGTAGGTAGTTCTGATTTGAGTATCATCTGAATGCCAGCTAGCTCCTGTTTGATTTCCTGGGCCTCGTTGTTCTTGAGGTCATTTTTACCCCCAAATTACTTTCAAATTATGCAGGTGGGCGTAATTGCTTTATCAGTAATTCTGTGTCAAAGAGTAATGCGGGATTAATGAAATTACTCTGATTATTCCAGCATAATTGAAATTTTGCCTAATGAATAGTTTGTAGTAAACAAATTAGAAGTAGGATTGCCTACAGAGATTATGGATCTCCATGTACTTTACTGATGTAGGAAAGAAAGCATTGATAGTTCCATAATCATTTATTTTTTGTGGCCATTTTTACTATATATGGTGAAAGATAGACTTTGTTACTGTTGACTTAGTCATTTAAATTAGCTGTTTTTGCTTTCTATATTATTTATTCGAAGGTAAAAAAGAAGAAAACGTCCCCTCTACCTTCTATGCTGGGAATCACTTCAATGCATTCTCTAACTCCACTATGAAAATATTGTGTAGTTCTTACAAACTATACAATTTTTATGATTTCATAGGCTTGCGACTATGACGTGAAAATGTTTTTTAATGTAAGTGCTTGGCAGAAAATAAATCATGGTTACTTGTATTCGCTGCCCTGCACTGTATACTGATTCATATCTGGCAGGCAGTGACAGATGACCCTAGCAGCTTCTGTTTTCATCTCCACAGAAATCATGAGCATCACCAGCTAACCCTGAATGTTATTTTGGCTTCTATCACTGACACAGCACAAATGCTGCAGCACCTCGTCTCTCCTTTCTTTTTTCCATTATGACCACTGGCGTTTCTCTAGCCATGCTTTTTCTGTGCAAATTTAGGAGAGAGATTGCTGAGAATACTCTGTTGTGGAACTGGAGTTGCAGCATTTGTGCGCAATTCACTCACACAAATAGAATTGGACCTGAGTTAAAAACAGGGCTGGAAAATGTGTTCCCATTGAGTTACTTGTCTATTTGAATCAAATTTCGGATTTTAGGGAATTCACAAAAATTCAGGACATACTCCTGCGCCGTTGTGACTGTCGCTGATGTGCACGAGTACTCACTTGCAGAGAAAGTTACGCATTCGTAAATTTAACGAGGTACATTAGCGAATGGTAAACCGTAATGGACGACTATATTTTTAGATTCTAAGGGGCAGATTTATGAGGCTCGTGCGCCTCCTTGCGCCGCAATTGCGTCACGTAATGTGACGCAACGGCGGCGCAAACAATGCGCCCTATTTATAACGTGACGCATCTAGGAGATGCGTCACGTTGGAAACCCCTGCGCCATAAGGAGGCGTTCCTGCGCAGGGGGGGGCGTACCTGCGCAGGAACGCCTCCTAAAAGTGGCTGAGTGAAATCTATGAGATTTCACTCAGTCACTTTCTACGTCAATTCCTTACGCCTGCTTGAAGCAGGCGTAAGGGTGACACACCATACATTGCAGAGGTGGCCCCTGTGCATTGCAGGAGTCATGTCGCACTTGCGACATGACTCCTGCAATGCGCCGTCCGTGCGCCGAGAGATGCGTCACGCATCTTCACTGGCTTGCACCATGGTGCGCCGCATCATAAATGCGGCGCACCATGGGTGGCGGAGCAGTGGCGCACTGTGGCGCACGTTAACTGGCGCATCCCTGGGGATGCGCCAGTTAACATAAATCTGCCCCTAAGTTTCTTTTTTTCATCTATACAGGCAAATCATTTTTCTGCTTGGATTATCTTGAAAGAGTTCCCTCTCCCTTTCCACACTCAAAGAAGTGGGTGTAACCTCACAAGGGAGTAGAGTAAGTTACAAGTACCTAATCATGTTTTGTTAATCAGAAACATGATTTTGCGTTCCTAAACTATGTTAATTATTTGTGGAGTCAAACTCATGCATACAAATACTTTGATGAATCAGTTCGGGGATGGTTGAAGCAGCTCAAGAGCTAAGACCAATTTTGCCTGCGAAAGGTCTAACAATCGTACTAGAAATGTTCTATATCCTTTATTTTAGAAATGAACATAGAGGCAGCAACAAAGTCAACATGTGAGCACATTTTTAGAGTGCCACACATTTCTCTTCTGTGATGAAGTTATATTCTACATGGGTGTGCATACTTGGTATTTACCATGCTGTTTTTCTAATGTAAATGTGAGAAACCGGGTCTGGTGGCTCAGTGGACTAATGCGTCCACTGCAGGGGCCTCTGTTTGACCTCATGGCCCCAGTGGATCCACTCAGCCATTCGTCCATCTGAGTTTGATAATATGAGTACCATTGAGTTGGGTAACAATAAACATCTGTTATTCAGTGCCAACATGCCGCTGGGTAAATGTGTGCTTTACAAATGCATATGTTATGTTAAACCATTTTTGACCGCAACAGAATACAACCAAATCACAATCTCTCAACGTGGTTAATATATTAGGAACCTGTACTAGGACCTTGACATTTTTCACTATAGCAAAACATATGTGAATCATGAATACACTTGTTCCAAGTAGTACATTTTATTTGCCTTAATTCATTCTCTTTTCAGCCAAGACCTGTGGGCATCCCTCAGGCTTGGGTGGTGAGAGTGGGGGAGTTTGGGTGAACAACCTGACAACAGGCCAGGCCCTATGGCCATCTCCCTTTGCACCTGGCCAAAGACAATGTACAGCTAGGCTTGGGTGGGAAGGTGATTGTGCATAGGGCCTGACTAAGTACAAAAAATGATGCCTAGGAAAAGATAAACATCTATCTATTAAAGGCAAGAGAAAATAAATGATCCCTTCCTATTTCAATTTAATGAAAACAAACCAATCTGTGTATTTGTATTCTTCTGTGACCAAACGTATCACACAATATAATGTCTATATTGTTTTTATTTTTTGTCTTTCTATTTTTTCACACTGAAGAAAAAAGTATTTTCTTTCCTTTTTCAATAAACATTTATATATACATCACAATTACATATATACACAGACCACATATAGATTCAATACACAATACCAAATACAACAAGCATTAAAAATGCAATAGGTCTCGGATTTATTTGAGTTAGAAGTAATGGCATTGTAAATGGCAATGTGTTTTATCCAAGTCTTATGGAGTGTATGCATGTGGTGTGTAGTAGAAATATGTGGGTTGTATTGGAATAGTATCAATGATGGCATGCTGCGCTTTAGATGAATATGTTTAAAAGTAAAGTGCATCATATTGCGATTGGTACAATAGTTTATTGTGGATGTGTTAACAATTGATGTGTGCACTGATAGCTGTCGGTGTGTGTGCCTGTAGAAATTGTTCACCGATGGCTGGTGGTGTGTGTGCTTGGTGGAAGCGTGCACTGCCGACTGGAGGTGTGTGTGCCTGGTGGAAACGTGCACTGATGGCTGGTGGTGTGTGTGCTTGGTAAAAGCGTGCACAGATGGCTGGTGGTGTGTGTTCCTGGTGAAAGCGTGCACTGACGGCTGGTGGTGAGTGCGCCTGGTAAAAGCGTGCACTGACGGCTGGTGGTGAGTGCGCCTGGTAAAAGCATGCACTGACGGCTGGTGTGGTGCGTGCTTGGTGCAGTGAAAGCGTGCACTGACGGCTGGTGGTGTGTGGTTGTGTGTGTGGTTGTGTGTGTGGTGGTTGTGTGTGTGGTGGTTGTGTGTGGTGGTGAGTGTGTGGTGGTGAGTGTGTGGTGGTGAGTGTGTGTAAGTTTGCAATGAGTGTGTGGTGGTGAGTGTGTGGTGGTGAGTGTGTGTGGTGGTGAGTGTGTGGTGGTGAGTGTGTGGTGGTGAGTGTGTGGTGGTGAGTGGTGGTGAGTGTGTGGTGGTGAGAGACTGATGTGTGTGTGTGTGTGGTGTGTGTGGTGTGTGTGGTGTGTGTGTGTGTGGTTGTGTGTAGTGTGTGTGTGGTCTTATGTGTGTGGTCTTATGTATGTGTGTGTGGTGGACTTAGTTCAAGTGTTCGTATCCTGCACACTCACACACTGGCCCTACACACTCACACACTGCTCACCTTGCACACTCGCACTGCTCACCTTGCACACTCACACTGTTCACCCTGCACACTCACACACTGTTCACTCTGCACACTCACACACTGTTCACCCTGCACACTCACACACTGTTCACCCTGCACACTCACACACTGGAGTCACTGTCACTCCGCAGTCACTATCACTCTGCAGTCACTCTGCAGTCACACTTACTTTGCTGTCACTCTGCAGTCACTCTACAGTCAAACTCACTCTGCAGTCACTCTCCACTCACACTCACTCTGCAGTCACTCTGCAGTCACTCTGCAGTCACACTCACTCTGCAGTCACTCTGCAGTCACACTCACTCTGCACTCACTAGGCAGCTGCACTCACTCTGCACTCACGCGGCAGCAGCACTCACTCTACACTAACTCTGCACTCACACTCACTCTGCACTCACTCTGCACTCACACTCGCTCTGCACTCACTCTGCACTCACACTCACTCTGCACTCACTCTGCACCTGCACTCACTCTGCACTCACTCTGCACTCACTCTCACTCTGCACTCACTCTGCACTCACTCTGCGCTCACTCTGCGCTCACTCTGCACTCACTCACACTCTGCAGCACTCACTCACACTCTGCAGCACTCACTCTCACTCTGCACACACTCTGAACTCACTCACACTCTGCAGCACGCACTCACACTCTGCAGCACTCACTCACACTCTGCAGCACTCACTCACACTCTGCAGCACTCACTCACACTCTGCACTCACTCTGCACTCTGCACTCTGCATTCGTGAAAACGTACGTGCATAACCTTTAGGCAATAACGGCTTTACTTATCACATTTGCACTTTTAATGTCTATTGCTATGTCTATTGCATATATTTATTCCCCCAAAAAATGTGAAAAAAAGAAACGCTGGCCTGCCAACGCCAGACGTTTTGCTAGTGGATGGATGGATGGATGGATTGATTGTTGGTGCTGGTGGATGGGTGGATGGATGGATGGATTGATTGTTGGAGCTGGTGGATGGATGGATGGATTGATTGTTGGGGCTGGTGGATGGGTGGATGGATGGATGGATTGATTGTTGGGGTTGGTGGATGGGTGGTTGGATGGATGGATTGATTGTTGGAGCTGGTGGATGGATGGATTGATTGTTAGGGCTGGTGGATGGATGGATGGATGGATGGATTGATTGTTGGAGCTGGTGGATGGATGGATAGATTGTTGGGGCTGGTGGATGAGTGGGTGGATGGATGGATTGATTTTTGGGGCTGGTGGATGGGTGGATGGATGGATTGATTGTTGGAGCTGGTGGATGGATGGATGGATTGATTGTTGGAGCTGGTGGATGGATGGATGGATTGATTGTTGGGGCTGGTGGATGGGTGGGTGGATGGATGGATTGATTGTTGGGGTTGGTGGGTGGATGAGTTTGGTGACACTTTATGTGGATGAACACAAACAACATCTTTTTGATTTTGCTAACCGGATAGATTAACTGACATACAACATTCAGTAGGTTGACCCGTTGCAAGACTGACATGTTTTGGTAAAAGATTTGAACGATAGCTCCATTGAAAGACGTCGCTGGTTACCGGTGGTTAAATGGAGGGGGTGGTGAATAGATCGAAATTTACGACGTTTACTTAATCTATAAATAGACCAATCAACACCGAAAACCGTTTTTGAGCGCTAGATTGAAAGCGCTGAACCGAGGGCCTTCGTGGCGCTTTGACTGGGCGCGGACACCAGCGCCCAGGGCCGGTGCCCGCCAAGCTGTGCTCGCCAGACGCGGCTCCGTTTAAGCCCCTCCGCGGTTTGTGTTCTTTTTATAATAAGAAGAGGCAGTCGGAGCGAGGGGGCGACGGCCCAGGGCAGGAGGCTGACAGGAGGAAAGCGAAAGGGACAGCGACAGGGGCAGAGGGACACAAGACTGACGGTGGCGCGAGAGAGAGCAAGGAAGACACAGGAGAGAAGAAATCATAGAAGGGAGAGGGCGCGAAAAAGAGGCAGACAAAGTGAAGGGTAGGGAGAGAGGCTCAAAGAAGGAAGGGGAAGAGACGAGTGAGGAACAACAACAGAGATAGGAGCGGAGAAAGCGAAAGAGACAGATGGAGGAATTGACTGGATATAGAGGCTGACTACAAGTGACAGGGGGAGAAGAGAATGCCATTGTAGAAAGAGTGAGTCACGTGCGTGGGGCTGAGACAGGAGTGACAGGGAGGGCAGAAGACTGTCACTTGAGTAACAGCTCGACAGGGGGTGCGCGAAAGAGAAGATGGACAGAGAGGAAAGACACCGACAGAAGAAGGAGGAAGAGTTAGTAAGAGAGTGAGATAGAAGAAGAGGTCAACAGCGAAGCAAGTGGGAGAGACAGTGAGAGACAGTGAGGTAAAGACAGGGAAATAGGGACAGAGGGGCGTTAGGGGAGGTGGAGGGGAAAGAACACAGGACACGGGGTAGAGATGGTGTGTGTGAGAGAGAAAGGGGGCAGAGAGATGTAGAGAGAGGGTGCAGTGATCGTTAGATACCGAGAAGAAATAGTGGCATGTCTTAAAAAAATAGAGTGATGAAAGAGGAGAGGGGGCAGAGAGGAAGAGAGAGAAAATAATCTACAGATAGGGGGAGTAATGGAAAGTGAGAGGAGCCAGGCGTGAGGGAAGGGCACGGAGAAGTGTGGGAGACAGAAAAAACTGCGCAGCGAGGATAAGTGAGAGAAGAGAAGGGGAACCGAGAGAGGAAGAAAGAGGAGAAAAGGTGACACCGTGGAGAAATACCGAGGGAGCAGGGAGAGAGAATGGGAGGGCTATGTAGAGAGAGAGTGGATCTGATGGGGTGAATGAGATCAAAGACTGAGAAGAAGACGTGAAAGATACTGGGCTCTGAGAGGGCCGGGGAAACGCGGAGAGAACACGGGGAGAGATTGAGAAAGGGGAAAGTTGTGAAGCATGATGCGCGCTACCCAGAGAGAGCCACAGATCGTGAGGTCATTTATGGCGAGACACACGGAGTGAACTAAGCTCACGGGAAGAGCCCGCAAAGACAAGAGAGCTACAAATACAGAGGGAGTGTCGGAGCCAGCGAGGGAGAAGAGGAGGTGAAGGGGAAACGAGGGGTGGAGAGATGCACAGACACGCGCCGAGAGAAACAGTGAGGTAGAAGCCGAAGGGAGCCGGAGTGACCTCAAAGGAACAGAAGGCTAGAGGCCAATGGAAGAGAGACACAGACCACGAGACAGTTGGGACTAAAAACTAGGTGAGAGGATACAGCAGCAGTGGAGATATCAAGAGCACGCCTTGAGGAGACCTCTCATTTTGTCACCTCGTGAACCTTTCACCGGGTTTTACTTGTTTTCATGTCGGAGCACCACTTCGGCAAAGAAACTCGAGAGTGGTGCACGCGCGCCCAGCATCTGTCTTCAATTACCGCGGCCTCTGACAGCCGCGATAATTGCAGAAATATGGCCTTCTGGTGCGCGTGACCGCACGCAATATGCCATAGGCGGAGTTACTCTACCGCCTATGTCCTAGTGCGTGATCTCTTCCAAAAAGACACGCACCAGAAGGCCAATTGAAATGTAGCTGGCAAAAATAAAGGACTAAAAATCACGAGCAACCAGGAATTTTTAGGTAGCTTTTCGGAGACGCTAACTACAGGACTCTTAGGCTCCGCCTAAACTGCTACGCAGTGTGACTTAGGCCCGAGCCCTAAAAATATATACACACTATTTACATTGACAAACTAAACATATATTTTGGACTTAGATATATTGTAGCCCTTATTTTTTAACCAAAGGATGCTTTGAAAATGATATAGGAAGCATTCCTATCATACAAGATCAACCACAAAATAGATAGGAGCCTGGAAGAGGGGTGTATATATATATGTAAACCTCTCTTCTTTCAGAACTCCTTATAAACAATTTTAGCAATCTTTACATTTTTGATGGTGTCTTCATAGGACCTGGGCAAAGGTCATATGCAGTTGTTGTTCAATGTTCCCAAGGTTTGGCACAGGGCCCAGCCACAAGATAGGTCCTGTGGGTAGGCATGCACATGACCAAAAGCAGTGCAGGGTGGGAACATTAAAGTGAAGTTGTGGTTACTAAACGAAGCAGAAAAAAGAACTGAATTTGGCCAGTTATTGTTAGCTGAGCAAACAGTAACTCAAGACCCCACCATGCAAACCATAATTCACACCCAGAGCAATTACCAGTGGCTGACATTTTTTCAAGCATTGCAATCTGTATGAAATTGGATTATTAATTGAGCGGGTTGAGAACCCACCTTAAATAATAATCATAGTCCTTTTCAGGGTGAACCACAAAACCGCTAAATAAACTTGTGTTTAAACCTCTGGTAACTTGGCACAAATCAGACAGGCTTAACATAGAGGCTATCTGTAAAGTAGTTGTGTAGTGCTAAAGCAGTATAAAGTGAAAAACTAACACAACAAAAATCCCAAACCAACTTAGAGAAATAGAGAATATTTTAATATATGAAATACCACCAAAATGACAAAATCCAAAAGGAAGAACTGATGATATGAGTTTTTAAAATCTTAGTTATAAATGGCTCCAAGAGGCACGAAGCACCAACTGTGGCAATCAGGTAGCGCTGGACTCAATTTACGCGAATGTATGTCAATACATCACACAGTAATACCACGCATGCCATTACAACGCGGGTATTACTACGCAATGTCAATGACATCGCATATCATTACATCGCATACTTTTACCAGGAGGATGCCTTTACCACGCATGCCATTACAACGCAAACGATTCAGAAAAGGGGGTGGTGATGAACAGGCATGCGTGGTAAAGCCATACTTGTGGTAAAAGTATGCAAGGTAAGTGACATCCCCACCCCTACATCTACACAACACACTACTCCCACCCCTACACTACCCCAACCCAAAAACACTACCACACTACACTACCCACACTACTCCCACTCCTACACTACCCTTAACCCTAAACCACTACAACACTACCCACACTACTCCCCCCCATACAACCCTAAACCCTAAAAGACTACTACGCTACCCACACTACTCCCACCCCTACTCTACCCTAAACCCTAAAACACTACTAGCTACCCACACTTCTCTGACCCCTACACTACCCTAAACCCTAAAACACTACTACTCTACCCACACTACTCTCACCCCAACACTACCCTTAACCCTAAAACACTACTACGCTACCCACACTACTCCCACCCCGACACTACCCTAAACCCTAAAACACACCTACACTACCCACACTACTCTCACCCCTACACTACCCTAAACCTTAAAACACTACTACGCTACCCACACTACTCCCACCCCTACACTACCCTAACCCCTAAAACACTACAACGCTACCCACACTACTCTCAACCCTACACCCTAAAACACTACTACGCTACCCACACTACTCTCACCCATACAATACCCTAAACCCTAAAACACTACTACGCTACCCACACTACTCTCACCCCTACACTACCCTAAACCCTAAAACACTACTACACTACCTGCACTACTCCCACCCCTACAGTACCCTAAACCCTAAAACACTACTACGCTACCCACACTACTCTCACCCCTACACTACCCTAAACCCTAAAACACTACTACACTACCCACACTACTCCCACCCCCACACTACCCTAAACCCTAAAACACTACACTACACAAACACTACTACTCTACCCTAAACCCTGAACACTACATTACACAAACACTACTACACTACAACCTAAATCACTACACTACATAAACACTACAACACTACCCTAAACAGTAATACACTACACTAAATACTACACTATCCTACCCTAAAACATAAATCACTACACTACATAAACACTACCCTACCCTCCCTAATACACTACACTAAACAAACACGACAACACCACAACACACACTAAAACGTTTTTAAAAAACACACACAACACAAACATAACGACACTACTTTTAAACGACCCTAACCCCTAAAAAAGTAACCCCCACCCCATGCACAAACCCCCTTACCTATCTCCTCTCCAGCGTTGCCGTCGGATCCTGCTTCCTCCTTCCTGCTTGCTGCACATTGTTGTGAGGAAACAGCCTAAGTGTCCTCACAACGACATGGATAGCCGCCCCTGCCGCCGCCGCCATTACACATTACAACGCATGCGTTGTAAAAGCGCATGCGATGTAATGGTATGCGTGGTTTTACTACGCGTTGTAACATCGCCTGCGTTGTAATGCATGCGATGTAAAAGCAATGCATGGTAAAACCCGCGTTGTAATGGCTGTTCCCCATTTACGCTGACCATTATGCCGTGCAGGCTGGATACAGGACTGGGTTGCCTGCTGAAGGTTTCACTTACTGGCTTTGATGTGGGGATAACAGGGCACTGCACTGCAGTGCTCTGCCTTGTTTTGTGCCAGATCCCATAAGGTCTTTGGTTAGGTGCTGTGCAGCTCTGGGAGCTCTGCATCACTCTTCCTTGGATCCAGTGAAGCTTTTAGTTGGAAGTGCCGGACTCTGAGGCACTCTATGTCAGAACGTGTAAAACACTGGTAGGAGCTGAGCAGCTCTGGGGGCTCTATGTTGCTCTGCAACAAATCCTGTGAAACCTTCATTTGGGCTGGGAGAAGCGTACTCTGACTCCAGTAAAGGTTTGAGGACCTTGGGGGGCAGTACATACTCCACAGAGGCTAGCAGACAAGACCAGTTCTGATACAGTTGGGTCTCGTCAGGTGGGAAGCAGTAGAGGCCTCTGGAAACTTGCTATCGCCCTGTACTTCACACTGGAGGTCTTCCAGCTAACTTTTGGAGTCACGTATGGGGTGCTTGGCTCAAGGCAAGAAGGTCTTCTCTGTTCCATTTACGCAGCGCTTCTTCTGAATCTTCTCAGGTCCAGGTGTGGTCTGATTTCTGGTTTCAGGGATGCCACATCATGCCATGTGACAGCCGTTGTGAGAGGCAATACCTGGCCTACTCCCAAACTGGTTCTGGTCAGTTCCTCCCCTTCTCCTGGAATTGGCTCCAAATTATCCTGGGTGACAAAGACAGCCACGTGCTTGATGTAAGGTTCTACTGTGGGGGCTGTCCCCTTTGAATTTTAATCAGGGCAGAGAAACAACTCTTCTCTAGAAATCCAGGCAGGAAGATCCACACCTCCCCGCATCCAGACCCTTTATCCGCTCTCTGGGACGAATGCACAGCTCACCCTAGGGAGCCAGCAGGTATTGGGTAACACCTGGACACTAGCAGTAAGGTAGCTTTACATTTCAACAGGAAAATTACAACTTTCTAAAAGTGTAATTTCCAAACCGTAAATTAAAATCCGACATTACCTATCTGTTGGATGTGCAAATTGAAGAGATACAGCTACTTTTTTTTATTTGCTTGCCAAACGAGTGCCATAACCCCATGAAAGGAATGTGGACAAATCTTATAAAATGCCCTTTCCAAGGTGGGGGTTTGTTCGATTTTACATGCGGTTCCCAATACAAAATTTAGTAAACTCATTCCCTATCATATTTTTTCTTGTTTGACTCATATAGAAACGCAACCATTGAAGGAATATGCTTTACAATGGATTTGTTCCCTTATTTTTCATTGCAGTCTTCACTCCTTTGCTACTGGTTTTGTATTAGATTTTGAATTCTAGATGCATGAACTTCTACTAGATTATATTTTGTATATTCTGCCTGGCTTTTTTCTCCACCATGGTGGTAGGTAGAGTTCTGTACCTTGCTGATCACTTCACCATTTATTTAATCTACAAAATAACCAATGAGTGTTTTTATTTTTTGTATTTTTTCCTTCTTACTGGGAAACTCTTTAAGGAAATACTTGACACATTTCATGTAAACTATTCTGTGCAGGGTGTCGGAATGGCAGCTGGGAGGAGACATCCTATTCCTCATGCGCTCAAGAAGGAGACTCAATTGACCTTCTCAGCATTTACTACCAGATATACTAACCTTAGGAATACCGATTTCCTAATAGTTATTCTTCCCGAATCGCAATTAGGAAATTGGTATTCCCGATGTATGAAACTTTGTTTTGTTTCATTACCGACTCCTAGTGGGTTGCAACTAGAACTACCATCATGCACATTAATCAGGTAGGGGGCAATTTGTGACTCCTTAGAAATTGCAGCCATCACAGGGATGGTGGCCTGCTAAGTTAGCAGACCACCATGTCTGAGTTTGGTTTTTAAGAAAGAAAACTTTTTCTTTTTTTTTTAAAATGCAGCCCGTTTTCCTCAAAGGGAAAATGGGATGCATTTAAAAAGAAGATATTTTTTAAGAGTAGGCAGTGGTTCCTGGGACAAAGGCCTGGTCTTAAAAATATTGGCCCAGATGCATCAAGGTAAAATCCGCTCGCAAAGTGGCAGATTCTCAGAATCTGCCCCTTTGCGACCGGTATTTTTGCATTTGGGATGCATCAATTTTATTAACACTTAAAGCAATGTGCTCTCTGACATACTTTCATAAGGAGGTAGGCAAAAGAATAACTAGTGTCACTTGGACCTAACAGACAATTTGAGGCTTATTACTAGTCTGGTGGCCCACGGACCGCCAGACTCAGAGGTGCGGTGGTGGCAGACTTCCGACTGACCCATTATGACCAGGGCTGTCCGGCAGCCCTGGGACCACTGCAACCACCAGGGATCTCAACCACCAGGGATCAGAGATCCCTGGTGGTGGCTTGGCAGTCTTGAGGCCCCATTATGCTTGCCAGTGCGGGCCCCGGGAAACATCCATTACAAAGCAGTTATTACATCGCAGTACCTTTACAACCCAGTCATTACAATGCAACTGCCCTTACATCGCACGCCATTACACTGCACGCCGTTACAACGCATTTCACCACAATGCATGACATTACAACGCATTATAAGGTAAGAAATGGAGATTTTTTAGTTTTTGGGTGGGGATGTGTTTTGGGGTACATGGGAATAGTAATTTTTACCCCTTCACTATCCCACACTTTCTCTACTGTTGCACTCACTGGAGTGGGATTAGTAATGTTATCCCCTACTCTATCCAACCCTTACCTTACTGTTGCCCTAAAGGTATTATTCGCTGTAATGGTATACATTGTAATGGTATGCGTTGTAATGGAATGCGTTGTAATGGTAGTTTTTAAAAATGCGTTGTAATGGCATGCGTTGTTAAATAATGCGATGTAATGGTAATTGCAATATAAAAACTGTGCTGTAAAAGCACTTGTTGTAATTGTTTTTGCAATGTAACATCCTATATTCACGGCCCGCCAAGCAAATTATGAATTTCCTCACCACTATACTTTTCATGGTGGTGCATGCTGGGGGCCACATGGTGGGCCCCTTATCTGCATCCACTCCCATGTTCCTGCACGGAAGGAAATGCACAACATTGTGCATTTCGTTCCATGCAGGAAGATGCTTTGATGTTCCAATTGCGGTGCCTATTTTAAAGGCACTGCTGCGGGAACACCAAATAACTGCATGCTAGAGACTTATTAAGTTGTAATCTCAAGAGCGGTCTGTTTTGGTTTTGGCAGAGTGGGAGCAGGGCGGCAGTGTGGTGGCCCAGCTCCCACAGCGCCAAAGTCATAATAAGGCCCTTGGTCACTTTAAACCCAGAAGTCAGGCCAGCAGTTTTTCGTGAACGGTCATACCAAAGGACTGGTGTAAGTTTTGTGGTCCCTTTTATATTTTACCCAGATATATACTTTAAAGGATATGCACATATCTATCTATCTATCTATCTATCTATCTATCTATCTATCTATCTATATATATATATATATATATATATACACTAAAAAAAAACATAGGTTTCACAATCGTTATAGTTAGGAATTAGCATTTAAAAAACATTTGAAATTTACTGAAAAAACATAGGTTTCACACTCGTTATAGTTAGGAATTAGCATTTAAAAAACCTTTCAAATTCACAGAAAAAACCATAGGTTTCACACCAGTTATAGTTAGCTGAACATTTTACTCATACAAAACCATTGAAATTCCCACGTTATAGTTAGTTGGACTCACTATAACTCGCGCGCCCGCAATCCACTGCTGATGATGTCACATATTACATCATTCATGACATGGTCAGTGACATCACTGATGACATCTCAAATGACATCACTGATGACATCACTGATGACATCTCAAATGACATCACTGATGACATCACTGATGACATCACTGATGACATCATCCAGTGACTTTGTGTTTCTGTAAAGTTGAAATATGTTTTACATATTGAAGAATGAGTGGATGTATGAGTGTCTGGATGAAGGATTTAGTAGGTGCGGGCCTGACTGTATGAGTGAGTGAATAAATGTGTCTTACTGAATGCATTGGTTAGTGACTAAACTGTCTGAATGTGTCTCACACTCAATTAAAGACAATTGAGTGTGAGACAAGGTGAGTAAGGCAGTGAAGAAACAGAGAAAGTGAAAGAAAAAGTATGAGGCCATGCGTCACTTTTACGCCGCCGGTGCGTCACTTTTTGTGACGCACCAGTGATGTAAAAAATGCACCTTGTTGCGTCATATTTACAAAGTGACGCATCTAGGTAGAAGGTGTGGCAGGGTATACTCAGACATGAGTCCCTTGCTCACTGCTCCATCAGGATTCAAGCAAGCCGGGCAGACGACGGCTGAAATGCCAGAAAGCGGTCCCCGGAAGCTTGTCTCCTTTCTGGTGACGAATTGGCTTGGTAGTTTGGTCTGCCCTGTTCCCATGATGCACTGGGCCAGGGACAGACTAATTTGCATATAGCCAGGTTCTGAGCTGGGATGGGGCAGTGAGCTAAATAACGGTGATGGATCAAGCCCTGATCTTTGGACTGGGTAAGAGTGGTCTGCTTAATTCAGACACTCTGTTCATCACCACCCCCTTTTCTGAATCGTTTTTGGCCACTATAGGTGTGGCAGGGTATACTCAGACATGAGTCCCTTGCTCACTGCTCCATCAGGATTCAAGCAAGCCGGGCCGACGACGGCTGAAATGCCAGAAACCGGTCCCCGGAAGCTTGTATCCTTTCTGGTGAAGAATTGGCTTGGTAGTTTGGTCTGCCCTGTTCCCATGATGCACTGGGCCAGGGACAGACTAATTTGCATATAGCCAGGTTCTGAGCTGGGATGGGGCAGTGAGCTAAATAACGGTGATGGATCAAGCCCTGATCTTTGGACTGGGTAAGAGTGGTCTGCTTAATTCAGACACTCTGTTCATCACCACCCCCTTTTCTGAATCGTTACTGGAGTTGCATCATTTTTGTGACACACTCCAGCAATGCATCACTTTCCTCTAAACACTCTACTTTATTTTTTGACTCTATTTTTTCACACAGTTTTTCCCCGTGGTGCGCTCAGGGTGCGCGTACTGGAGCACGCACCCAGGAGCGCACCCGGGAGCGCACCCAGCGCTTACCCCGCGAATTTAAAAAAAAAAAAAAGTTTTTTTGCCCTTCAGGGTCCTTCTAGGCCCCCTCAGAAAACCTAGGGGGTCAGGGGGTGTCTACTCTGCCCCTTTTTAATTATTTCCCCCTTTATTTTTCACCTCTTGTGTCTCTGTTCTTCCGAGTCACAAGATGGCGGACTATGCAGACCATTTAGAATGTTTACAGACACCCAAGAGCCAATTAGCTTTTGAAATTTACAACCAATTAAAATGTTTCTTTGGTTTTCAATTTGTGTGTGATGAAGTTTCATTGGTTTTCTACATGAATATACATGAAAAATGAGAGGGAAACACAGCCATTTTGTGATAGTACTCTTTGAGGTACATTTGTGAGGAATTTTTGGTGTTCTATTTCTGGTGTGAAACTTACACAGTACTAACTCTTCTACTACTTTCTAAAAGGTGAGTTGTTAATTTGTAAGGGGAATTTAATACTTGATAAAGCTAGTTTTATATTATCTATTACTAAAAACGATAAATTAAAGTGATTTTTTTCTGCAATTTACAGCAAGAAATTTGAAAAGAATATGGATTTGAATGAGGACACCGTTGATATTAATTTTGAAATTTCTGCGAGTTTTGTTGAGGCGAGTTTTATTGAGGACTTAAATGATCCTGTTGATAACACTATCCATGAAGAAGACCTTTTTTTGAGAGGAGATGGAATGGAGGATTTTAATGATAAGACTTTGGATGCTGAAGTAATCGAATGTTTGGACTATATTGAGTTCAAGGAGTCATGTATGGAGACTTCTGATGAGGAGATTCCCGATCAGTTAATGTTAGAAGTTCTTCTAAATTATGAAAATTCGGAAGAATACATTTATATTTAGAAATTATAAATTGTTTGAGACATTTTTTATTATTTCATTTGTAATTTATGAGATAGCAGTAAAATGATTGTGGTATAAAATGAGACTTATAGTATAGAGTGCAACATTTCTGTGTTACATAGTAAGTTTACTCACAGTTACTTCCCTTATCCCACTATATTGTCTCCAATGTGCATTTCACATCTCTTCTTCATCTCATGCCTTCTTTCTCTCACTGTCTCTCTCTAATGTACACTATCGCCGCCATTTTGTGTACTTTCAGAAGACAGTGAAATGTAATGCACCAAAGGTGGAGTGCAAGATCTGCCATACTGTACTTTCCAGAGGAGACCCCAGAAGGAAGTACAGATTTAGTAATTCAACTATGATTTTTGACAAGTATCACAGTGAGTGTCTCTTTGAATTAAGGAATTATATTTTTACATTTTTCCCTAATGTTAGCTGTGTGTTGAGAAGGTAAACTTCTTTATTTATTTATTTTTTTTATTTTAGAGAGTTTTATATAGCGCGAACTTGAACCGAACCGAATCAGTTATCAGAGCGCTTTACATAGCACCAGTTACGTTACATGAGGACACACTCATTTTTTTTTTTTTTTTTTTTTTTAGGCACGGGGAGATTAAGTGATTTGCCCAGAATCACAGGGGGTTTTTGGCGTCGTTACCGAGACTCGAACCAAGTTCCCCAGGTCCGAGGTCGAGCGCCCTAGCCGTTAGGCCAACCCCTCTCCCATAAGTATAAATTGTTTTTTATGTTTGGATTCAATGTTGGTTTAGAAATTGTGTAATGGTTTCATTGACTTGTAAATATGCTCCTTTTTATGAAGCGCCTTCTGCAACCTCTAGCATGGGTGGAAGCAGTGAATGTATGGAGAGGGATAGGAATAGCAGATAGAACACCATATGTAATGGTGTGGGAGATTCATAAAGTATTTCAGTAATGGTATCAGTTGAGATGGAATATGACACAGAGAGGGGCATATTTACACGACTGTTGTGCAATGTTTGACATGGGTGCAAGCAGAAAATGCATGCAGAATATTGAAATTGGCACCCAGACAAGAATATGAAATGCTATGAGAGATGTTTAAAGCTTTTTTTATGGCATAAATTGAGATAGAAAATACAAAAAAAGAGTGGCATATTTACAAGCTGCGTGCGCAATCTTTGACATAGCTGTGTGTAGGAACATTATGATCATTGTTCAAGCATTAGAGAACCACTGCTGCCGTCCCCAATCCTAATTTTAGTGAGAGAGGAAAGGAAAATGAGTGAGGGAGCATAAAAAGGGACAAGAGGGGAAGGGAAGTGAAGTAGGGGGATTGAAAGAAGGTGAGTGTGTGAGTATAACTAAGTTATAGGGAGTGAGCGTGACAGAAGAGGAGTGAGAGACTAAAGAGACGGAGAGAATGAGACTAACAGAGAGAGAATGAGGTAAGGGGAGTGTAGAAGTAAGAGGATAGAGGGAATAAGACAAGGAATTAGTGAAGTGGATTAAGGAGAGTAACAGAAGGGAAAAGAGTGAAAGAGCGAAGGATGGGAAGAGACAGGAAGGAATGTAAAGGAAAAGGTCTGAAAGAAGATGAGTGTGGGAGTATGGCTCAGTAATAGGGAGTGAGCATGATAGAAGAGGAGTGAGAGACTAAGAGAACGGAGAGAATGGTGGTAACACAGAGAGGATGAGAAAAGGGGAGTGAGTAAGTTAGAGGACAGAGGGATTGACAGAAGCAGTTACTGAACTGCAGAAAGAGAAGTAAGGGAAGGGAAAAGAGGGAAGGAGTGAAGGATGGGAAAAGAGAGGATGGAAAGTAAAGGAGAAGGTCTAAAAGAAGGTGAGTGTAGAAGTATGGCTGAGTTATAGGGAGTGACCGTGATAGAAAATGAGTGAGAGACTAAGAGGACAGAGAGAATGAGGCTAACAGAGAGAGAATGAGGGAAGGGGATTGTACAAATAAGAGGACAGAAGGAGTAAGAGAAGGAGTTAATACAGTGGAATAAAAAAGTAAGTGAAGACAAAGGAGTGAAGGAGCAAAGGAAGAAAAGAGAGAGGAAGCAAGCTAAAGGAGAAGGTCTGACAGAAGGTGAGTGTGGGAGTATAGCTGAGTTATAGGCAGTGAGCGTGACAGAAGAGAAGTGAGAGACTAAGGGAATGGAGAGAATGAGGCTAACAGAAAGAGATTGAGGGAAGGGGAGTGTAGAAGTAAGAAGACAGTGAAAGAAAGAGAAGGAGTAAGTGAAGTGGAGTAAAGGGAATAAAAGAAGGGAAAAATATAAAACAATGAAGTAAGAGAAGAGAGAGGAAATAAAATAAAAGAGAAGGCCTGAAAGAAGGTGAGTGTAAGAGAAAAATGTGAAAAAAGAGAGTAAACGTGGGGATTCAGAATAAGTGAGGCAAGCGCAATAAGGGAACAGAGGTGTGGGAGTATCAAAGAAGAGTAGTGAGGTTATGGAAAACAGTATAGTGAAAATAAATATTGTACATGAAACTTACCTTATAAGTAATGTAAATGTAATATCATATTTCCATTAGAATTTATATCTGTGAAAGACAAAAAAAAAGATTATTTATAATATATATTTTAGAATACAAGAGACAAACTAAGATAAGTAAGGGAGTGTGGGTGATGGAAGAGGAGTGAGAGAGTAACAGGATTGAAAGACTGAAGCTAAGAGACAGGGAGTGAGGGAAAGGGAGTGAGGATGTGAGAGGACAGAGGAAGTGAGAGAAGGAGTGAGTGAAGTGTAATAAGGTGAGTGAGAGAAGGGAAATTATTGAGGAAACAAAGAAAGAAAACAACGGGAAGGGGAGTGAGGTAGAGTGACTGACAGCTGGAAAGTAGTGAATGGGAGAGAGGGAAAGGGCAGTGAAAGAGTGGTTAATAAGAATAAGTGAGGAAAGTGGAATATGGGAAGGGAGGTGAGGGAGAGTGAAAAAAGGCCAGTGAGGGTGAGTTAAGAGGAGTGATAGAGGGTGGAATGTAGGTGAGTGAGCATAAGAGAATGGGAAAGTAATATATATTTAATATTAATTTCAACATCATGTTAAATGGTTTATTTTTGCTGTTCTCAGAATATATTGAATTTCACTTAAAACAGTGAATTTAATAGTACTCATCATATAACAGCGGGCAAAAAAAAACACAATCAAAATGATTGTGTTTAAAAAAAAACATTGAATAATTTCTTAAATAATGTAAAATTTGGAAAAAAACATATCTAAACTCACTTTTGATCCATCCACTTTTCCACAAGGCCAAATAGTATATGGAAAGTCCTTTTCTATGGGAATTAGTCCAGAGTATTGTTAATGTCTCATTTACCGGACGTTCTGAAAGAAAAGCTCCAACATCTTTTACATTATGAAACAGGAGTTTTACTTCCACCTCTAGCTTACTTTTTATAAATAATTTCTATAATACTCACAGCACACACTATATGATAAACATATACTATCTCTATGAGAACTACATCTTTTTTATTATCTTCATCACTCTCATTCAGAAAGTAATTTTGAAGAGCAAACTAAGTTATATTAACTGCTGCAATCTTCATAGGCCAATTACCTTCCCTAAAATTTCGGTTGTAGGAACACTACGTAAGAATTTAGTAAGTCAGAAGGCAAACGTTGTTTGAAAGTCAATTGAGTATCATTACAGAGCTTCCAACCTTTTTGACATTTTAAATAACATGTGTATTGTCCTGATGTTGTTGAAGGACCATCATGGTAAATAATTGCTGCAGTTGTAAAGGTTCTTCCTGAAATTGATAATTGAGAAGCCACAACATTTTTAATTAATGTTGTCAATTTAGTTCCATCAGGTCTACATCGTTGGAACATTAAAATAACATACTGTCCATATCTTATTAAAAATAAAGTTGATAGCATTTCAGATTTACATTGACTCCAGACCATGTTTTGATTTGCTGCTCTAACTAGATTATTAAATGACACTGATTTGCAGTCTGGTAAAGTCAAATATATAAATCTGTCAGTGTCTACTGTAGTACTACTTGAAAAGGAGCAATTATCACAGTCATGTTGTCATTTATAAGAAAGGCCAAAAAGATTTTCTACATCTACTCCTTCATCTTGCAAAACAACAAGCATATACATTAGAAATTCCTGACAATCTTGCTGAATATTCTGTGAAAATTGATTTAGACCAGAACATATGTCTAAAACCTTTCGAATTTCAGAAACACTTTGTATTTTTGTTCTATCACTGTTACATTTCTCTAATACAGAATTTAATAAACAACAAAGTGTTTGATCACGATTTTCAGCAATCTGTTCTTTTACAGTTTGGAGAAAAAAAACAACATTAACCACTACATTAGCATAGCAGTTGACACCAGAACTATTTTCAAATTGAAATCCAACAACATCTTTAACTGAACCCATTTCCTTTCTGCTTACAATTACTGTTTCATCTACTTTTTTTCTTTTTGCTACAACTTCACAACAATTTTTCTAATTTCTTCTTTTTCGGCCTACCACACGCTTTTCAAACAGAGTATATTGAGGTAAATTTGGAGCATACTCTCTTCTTAACCTATTATATTCTTTTACACAATTTAGATCTGCATTAATCTTTGTCTCATCAAAATCAATCAAGTACAATCCAGATAAAGTTCTGAGTCGAGATAAAGCAACATATGCCATACCCTCCTTGAACACAGAATTTCCAATATTTACCAAAGCACTATCAACACTTAAACCTTGAGATTTATGAATAGTTACTGCATATGCCAAAGAAACAGGAAACTGTTTTCTGCGTACATATAAATCTTTCACTAGCAAAAAACGAGCAGAACAACGACAGATTTGTTGTACTTCTTCAATACCATCAAATGTAATTTTTATAATTTCAATTCCATCTCTATTTCGGTAATTCACAAAATCCACAACATGACCCATTGCTCCATTTACTAAACCTCTTTCCACATCTAAATTACGTTGTAAAATTATACGACAATTTAAAGATGCATACAGAGTCTTTTCCATACCAGCAGTTTTAGATATTGTCTTCTCTAAAGAATCTAATTTTGATTTCAACTTCTCTGACAAAATAATACTTGCTCCTTCATATGCTATTTTATCAATAGCTTCCAGTTTCACAATTTCTTGATTTTCCAACTTTAACATTTTGGTGTTGAAGATTGAACATTCTTGCAGAGTTGGCATCAAGCATATGACAGATTTGTTTTCAGGAATTTTCTTAAAAATATTCTCTGGGAGAATATTTTCCTTTGGAAACAAATTTGAAATTAATCGTCCATGTAAAGCTTCTTTGCCATGCTCAGTTAGTTTCCCAATTCTTACATCTTGTAGAATATTTTTATAATCTTCATCCTTTGCCTGTCGCATATTTTGAAGTAGTTCTGCATATTTGAAATTTAGCCATCTGTTAACATTTCCAATGCTTCCTAAGCACTTCCTGGTATCTTCATGCGTAAGCATTTTAAACACTGGCTGTCCTTTCACTGGAGTTAGTTGCAGTAGATCTGCAAAAACAATGATGTGTTTGCCTCCAAATAACACATCATAGTCTGTTTTAAGAGTTTCTTGCATTCTTAAATGCACAAAAGCAAGCATTACATTTGACACCATGCTTAGTTCATCAATGATAAGAAGTTTCATTTTCTTTAGGACTCTTGAAACTTCACAACAAGCTTCTCCAGATAGCTTGTGGTATTGTAATTTGTTATCATGCTCCACTGGCAGCATCAATAAGCAATGTAAAGTAATCCCTTTAATGTTGTGTGCTGCCAACCCAGTTGGAGTAGTAATAACACAAGAGAGCGATGATTCCGTTGTTTTCGGCAAATATGTTGCAATCACTTTAATCAGGAAACTTTTCCCAGTTCCTGCTTCTCCACTCACATACAGTCGAATAGGTACAAATGATGTACATGAGCACTGTTTTTTCTCATGAGATAAACCATGCTCAATTTGTTGTGTGACTTGATCATATATTTGTCTCTGCTCAACGTTTAGTTCTTTTTCCAAATCTTCTAAGTCAACTCCATCCTCCTGAGCTTGTTCCATGGCTCTTTCAACTTCATCCATGGCAGTGGCAGCTTCATTTTGTATAATTGGTCCTCCTAGTGGATCCTGACTCAATGAAGCAGAACTCTGACTATCTTGAGAACTGTCTCTAGCAATCTCTGCTGCAATTGTAGCTTCTTGCTGTATTTCCTCGTTCAATATTTGCAGATAATTTGAAAAAACAGGACATTCTATTGTATCCTTGGTTGCATTGAACGAATCTTCATAAGTAAGAAAATCTCCAAGTAGTTCCTCTTCTCTACGCCAAGGCTTAAAGAGTTGCAAAAGAGCTAAGTAATAAAATTCCCTTTTGTCTGGAGATTCACAACTCAATTTTCGATGATTAATCAAATGGCCTTTTTTTTGTTTTACTAGACAGCCTTCACATCCAATTACAGCCTATACACCTTTATTGATGTCTTCTGTGACGTTCTTTTTAAAAATGTAGGTTTGCAGAACTTCATAGAGACAAGCGTTCTCAAGGTGAGTACTTCTATTTGGATAGTATGTATCCAACATGTTTGTCTCAAAATATCTGTACTATCTGGTTCTTTCTCCGCCAAATACTCTATTTCTTGTACAGATTTCAAACCTCGGTTTCGTGTTGCAGCAAGACCTAGACTCACCCAAATGATGGTTCTAGATTTGGCATATAGACTTGCTGATGATAACAGATCAGAACATTCATATGCTCCAATTTCTCGATGCGACAACATCTTTAGACTGTAACTGTATAATTTCTTGCTTATACTCTTTTCATGTGAAATTTCGTCCCAAATTTCCGTTTTTTCTGATTTTGTGATGTAAGACGTCACATATCGAGCCACAGTAATAGAGTTGTCAGCCACATATTGAATATCCATGTTAGCATTCCACATGGACAAAATGACTGGGTTGTAGTCATTTATTAATTTGAATTCCTCATTTCTTCTTAGGTTGTATGTATTTTTGGGTGATTTCCTTGTCACAGTATGTCGCAGAGAAGACATACAATTGTTGACTCTTCCTTTCGATGTTACTGGACGTGGAAATGCAAAACGACATTTCGTGTAGAACTTGTCCTTGGATTTGTATTTTCGACAATAGTATTTCCCACAACGATGGCTTTGAAAGCGTAAAACTTGGTGTCTTAAATTGTTTTCTTCTGTACTTTTCAGAACAGCACATGTAGAATACTGCTCAATGAAACTCATCACTTTCTCATCTGAATCTGTTCCAAATGTAGGTGCATCTTTAATCCATAGCAGCATATGTATGTGAGGAGCACCTCTTGCTTGATACTCCTTTCTCCAAAAGAAATCCAACACCTCTCCAAGCGGAGGATTTTTTTTGTTTGTAATAAAAGACATCATAGCTTCAAACCTATGATTGAAATACCTGCATACATCAACTGGATCCAAAGAGCACAGTTATCCAGGTGTCTTGTATTCAATATTTTGAATATTTTTATTTGCCTCTCGTAGAAATTCAAGTAAGTCTTCCCAAGCATACTCAGCACAGCTAAGAGTGAGGAACCATGTAGGAGTTCCTAAGTTTCTTAGCATACATTTCAATTCCCCATGACGACGGTACCAATACTCGTTAGTACCACGCTGACATGCCATGAGATTAATTAGCTGAGATTCCAAAACACTGTCTTGCAGTTTGACTTTATCCATAAAATCCCTTGCTGAAACATTTTGTAGATGTGCTCCACTTTTCAGTATATGGTTTACTGCATAGGAAAGTCCAGACAAGTCACTCTCAAACAGTAGATGGAACAAATATGGAATGCATTGACGAAACCTTGGATCTTCTGCATATAATCTTGAAGTCCGGTATTCAGATGCAGGAATTTGAACAGGTCGGTAGTCATATCGTCCACCTTCACCTATTGGAAATAACTGTGGAAAACAACGAGCTTCTAAACTTTCTTCCCAGACACTAATCGGACTTCCTTCGGCTTTTTTCATCTGAAACAAGTCAATAGCATTCCCCATTACTTCTTTGGAATGCAATGGATGAACACTATAATGTTCGTAAATTTCTTCACTTCTAGAGATATCAACTTTTTCTATTTGTCCAGCAGAGACATCAGTGTCGTCTTGTACAGTTGTTTCCTCATCTCCCACATACACATTTTTATAGTGCTGATTATTTTTTACCAGATAAAACGTTGCCTTTTTGACTTTACTAACATCCACTAATTCTTGCCAGATTGTCTTACTTTTTGTCGGAACACCATTAACTAGAATAACCAGAGGTTCCTCTTCTACTTTTTCAACACCAATTGAATCAATATTTTTCTCAAAATCTAGAGGCAAATAAACAACTCTTCCCTTTAATCCTCTCTGTAAATCTGAAGGAGGCAATTTCCCTGTTTTAGGCTCCATGCGAACAATAGCCTGAAAAGGATGCACACATTGAATCAGAATAGACTCATAGGTATTTAAATCCATTAATTCAGAACGAATGTCTACCAACTCCAGATTATTAGGAACAGCTCTAGCAGGCATTTTGTTTTCATTTAATTTATTATAGCAATATGTACAAATACGTTGATCAGAGCCCAAATCAAAACAATTTTCAATCAACAAATAAGTTGCAAAATCTTTCCACTCATTATTATTTATCTTTTCGCTTATTACATATAAATCAACTAATCTAGTCTGATGCTTATAATGAGTCTGTCGACATCAAACAAAAGAAAAATTAGGCCTTTCACTTGAATTGACTTTAAACTTTATAATTTCATTTTCAAATTTTTCTGTACTTAAAATCTCTACATTCTCTTCTACATTACCTTCCATTACTGTATCAATTTCTGCACTAACCTCTTTTTCACCAAAGTAACAAAATTCAATTTCATCACAAATGTTTTTGACATCTAATTCAGTTCCATGCAAAAGAGCACTGTTTAACTGTTTTAGTTTAAGCGCTGGACTTTTTGCATAGTACAACCTTCTCACTAATTGCCTCACTTTATTATGATGCACTGCTAACATCCTAAAATGGTGAAAAACACTCTGACATACTTTTCTTGAATGACAAGCCAGTGAATGCCCTTGCAAACCTGTTTTTTCTCTCACTCTACAAGGATCTAACTCTTGTAAAATGTTAATTTTTTGTTTCACACTTTTCTTAGTATATGTCCGTAAGAAAGTGCGAAACAAATCAATTGATTCCTGTCGGACACTACAAATACTACTACAATTCCATGTATATATTGGAGCCTTAGGACATCTCCCTAAAACTTCATCAGCTAACACCTCTTCTGTATTTCTAGGCACAATCTCTTCTTTTTCAACCGGACAACCATCCTTCACCTCATATGCTCGACCACTGGTGTCAATTGCATGCACCAAATCATTATCCTGAAAGTAACTTTCTTCATTAAAAAATGGCTCAGAACTTGAACTATGCTTCCATTCTCCAGAAAAAACATCACAGAAATTAGTTCGATTAATTACTCTCCTCCACTTACATTTTGATTTAAACACATTGATTATCTTATCAAGTGTACGAATTCTATTCATTACTAAACAAAACAATTTATTTTTCACTTTAAATGCTTCATCCACGATCTTAACTATGTTTTTTTTTCTTGTAAAAAGCTGTCTTTTTTTAATACCTTTTTACATTTTTTAACAAATTTGTTACAATTCTGTTGTAAAACCTTCGTCTACGTATTTCAGAAAACTGCTTACTTCTTCTTTCGGTATGCAAAGTAACATCTCCTTCTACTGTTCTAACATTTTTAGAAAGAAATCCTGTTTTCTTTGAACTTACAGGTGTTTCACTGTTTTTTCTCCAAAAACTTTTTTTTTCTTGACATTTCAATAACTTCCTGAGAAAACTTTTAGATTGCTTACCAGGAGCATTTTTCTTTTTCTCTGAAGATTTTATTTTGGTTGGTTGTTGATTTTCTTTTACCTTAGTCCTTAATTTTGTTTATAAATGTTCTCTCTTCTTGCCTTAGAAGGCATATTTTAGTTTGTTTGTATAGATGATTATAATCTGTAGTAAAAAAAAAAACATATTATAGACCACTACAAACATATTACACATCAATTGCAATAAGTAAACAATATAAACACTAGTATAAAACAAAAGGCTCATTTACATTACATGTGCTTTGCTTTCTGTAAAAAACGATTAACTAATTAATGTTATGTCTTGTTTATATATAGGTTGTCTGTTTTTGGCCTGTAGATACTTTGAAATAATATCAGCAGAGACACACATACTGCTTGCAGACAAAGAGATGGTAGATTACATGTAATATGGTGCACATGTGCCTAAGATCACTCCAAATATATTGTATTTTCAATGCTTGTTTACTTTAGTTCCATCAAGAAGGCATTCAAATGTGTCACACATTTGCCATAAATTCTGAATGTTACCACTCTAGTTGCTTATTATATCAAGCTTCACTCACAGTGTGATCTTAGGCAGATTAATAGGATTTTAGATATAATGTACCATGTCTATCCCTGCCGACAGTATATGTGATTTTGCCTAACATCACAGTAATGGGTGAATCAAGCTTCACTCACAGTGTGATCTTAGGCACATGATCAGAATGTTAGATATAATGTACCATGTCTGTCTCTGCCAACAGTATGTGTGACTCTGCCTAAGATTATACTGATGGGTGAATCAAGCTTCAGTCACAGTGGATCTTAGGCACATTAGTAGGATTTTAGATATAATGTACCATGTCTGTCTCTACCAACAGTATGTCTGACAACGAGGTTGTGATCTATTGCATTTTCAATGCTTGTTTACTTTGGTTCCATCAACAAGGCATTCAGATGTGTCACACATTTTCCATGAATTCTGAATGTTAGCACTCTAGTTGCTCATTATTATGATAAATTGAAATTGTGTAATGGTTTCATTGGACTTGTAAATATGCTCCTTTTTTTGAAGCGCCTTGTGGGTGGAAGCAGTGAAAGTATGGAGAGGGATAGGAATAGCAGATAGAAAACCATATGTAATGGTGTGAGAGATGCATAAAGTATTTCAGTAATGGTATCAATTGAGATGGAATATAAGATAAAGAGGGGCATATTTACAAGACTCTTGCGCAATTTTTGACATGGGTGCAATCAGAAAATGCATGCAGAATAATAAGATATGCACCCAGACAAGAATATGAAATGCCGTGAGAGATGTTTAAAGCTTTTTTTTAAATGGCATAAATTGAGATAGAATATACAAAAAAAGTGACGCATGGCCTCATAAATGAGGCCTTCAGTCTTATACTCATGCGTCATATTTAATGTATGACGCATTATGTCGCAAGGAGTTACAGATACGTCAGTATTTCTGACGTATCTGTAAGCGCAAAAGTGATGCATTGCTGGAGTGTGTCACAAAAGTGACGCAACTCCACCAATGCATCCTTTCACATGGGGCCAGCCCCATGTGAAAGGGCCTGCGTCAGTCTTACGCCTGCTGTGAGGCAGGCGCAAGATTTTGACGCAACGGTGTCCTAAAAGTGACGCAGTGAAATCTCATGAATTCCACTGCGTCACTTCTACGATCCTTTCTTGCATCAATACGCCCCCTTTGCATACATTACACCTGGCGCAGGTATAATGTGGCGCAGGGGTTTACAAAGTGATGCATCTACCTAGATGCGTCACTTTGTAAATATGAGTCAACAAGGTGCATTTTTTACACCACTGGTGCGTCACAAAAAGTGACGCTCCGGTGGCTTAAAAGTGACGCATGGCCTCATAAATGAGGCCTTCAGTCTTCTACTCATGCGTCATATTTAATGTATGATGCATTATGTCGCAAGGAGTTACAGATACGTCAGTATTTGTGACGTATCTGTAAGCGCAAAAGGGATGCATTGCTGGAGTGTGTCACAAAAGTGACGCAACTCCAGCAATGCATCCTTTCACACGGAGCCAGCCCCATGTGAAAGGGCCTGCGTCAGTCTTACGCCTGCTGTGAGGCAGGCGCAAGATTTTGACGCAATGGTATCCTAAAAGTGACGCAGTGAAATCTCATAGATTTCACTGCGTCACTTCTACGACCCTTTCTTGCGTCAATACGCCCCCTTTGCATACATTACACCTGGCACAGGTATAATGTGACGCAGGGGTTTACAAAGTGACGCATCTACCTAGATGTGTCACTTTGTAAATATGACTCAACAAAGTGTATTTTTTACACCACTGGTGCGTCAAAAAAAGGAGCACATTTACAAGTCCAATGAAACAATTACACAATTTCTAAACCAGCATTGAATCCAAACATAAAAAACTATTTATAAAGAAGTGTACCTTATAAACACACAGCTACGTCAAAGATTGTGCACGCAGCTTGTAAATATGCTTCTCTTTTTTTGTATATTCTATCTCAATTTATGCCATTAAAAAAAAGCTTTAAACATCTCGCACGGCATTTCATATTCTTGTCTGGGTGCATATTTTATTATTCTGCATGCATTTTCCGATTGCACCCATGTCAAAAATTGCGCAAGAGTCTTGTAAATATGCCCCTCTTTATCTTATATGCCATCTCAATTGATACCATTACTGAAATACTTTATGCATCTCCCACACAATTTCTTATGGTTTTCTATCTGCTATTCCTATCCCTCTCCATACATTCACTGCTTTCACCCATGCTAAAGGTTACAGAAGGCGCTTCAAAAAAAGGAGCATATTTACAAGTCCAATGAAACCATTACACAATTTCTAAACCAGCATTGAATCCAAACATAAAAAACAATTTATAAAGAAGTCTACCTCATAAACACACAGCTACGTCAAAGATTGCGCACGCAGCTTGTAAATATGCTTCTCTTTTTTTGTATATTCTATCTCAATTTATGCCATTTAAAAAAAGCTTTAAACATCTCTCACGGCATTTCATATTCTTGTCTGGGTGCATATTTTATTATTCTGCATGCATTTTCTGATTGCAGCCATTTCAAAAATTGCGCAAGAGTCTTGTAAATATGCCCCTCTTTATCTTATATTCCATCTCAATTGATACCATTACTGAAATACTTTATGCATCTCCCACACCATTTCATATGGTTTTATATCTGCTATTCCTATCCCTCTCCATACATTCACTGCTTCCACCCATGCTAAAGGTTGCAGAAGGCGCTTCAAAAAAAGGAGCATATTTACAAGTCCAATGAAACCATTACACAATTTCTAAACCAGTATTGAATCCAAGCTTAAAAAACAATTTATAAAGAAGTCTACCTTATAAACACACAGCTAACATTATGGAAAAAGTTAAAATATAATTCCTTAATTCACACAGACACTCACTGTAATACTTGTCAAAAATCTTTAAGCTCTCTATCTTTTTTAAAAGAATCATTACTCACCTTTAAAAATGCTTTGGAAGATGTCAAACAGTGTCAGTCACAGTCAACAGATATTCTTATGCAGAATCTCTGAACAATGCTTCCTTCACTGGAGCCTGTCAATAATGGCACAGATTCTTACTCATTTCAGACCCATATTCTTGTACATAGCCATTAAAAATTGTTCCCACACAAATTCAAAACCAAACTGCACATTTTAATTGGTTGTACATTTCAAGACTTTGAAACTCACGTAGCATTCACCCATCCCCCCAGTGCTCATTCACCAAGTAACCATGGTAACTCCCTCTTAAACCAGCACACAGTTCACAAGTTCATTATACTATGTTGCAAAAAAATCCATCAAGGCTGTTTGACCTCTCAATCTACTAGCTAATGAAATGCAAACTTTTTCTCAACCATTGAAATTACTTCTTACAAAAAAAAAAGCATGCACCCTAATTGTCAGTGGGGATTTTTAACAAAGCTCCAATCATTTCTGGTTATTCATCTGCACTGATTCTCAAACACTTTTTTTCATAATCAAACTGACATTTCATTTCCACAACTCATCTGAGTAGAAGCACATCTACCTTCAAAATGACAACAGTCTAGTTTGTGGGTCATAGCTATGTCCACTGGAGTCAAAAATACGCAGCTAACAGAGGAATTTACAATCTTGATTTACCAAATGTGGACATTGTATGGATTGGACAGAGAGGATTGAGGAGTCACCAATTGATACCATTGGTAAAATCCTTTATGCATTTACCACACCCTGACCTTATAATTGTGCACTGTGGTGGAAATGACTTAGGCACTATGACTGGGGTAGGTCTGGAAATGCTTTTAAAGGACATTTTTGGGCAATTGATGTCACTTTTTCCAAAAACTGCCTTGGTATTTTCTAATATATGCCAGAGGCAAAAATGGAATGGTCCAACCAATTTTGTCCACAGATTGAGAAAGCAAGGAAACATGTAAATAAATCTGTTTCTGCTTACCTCAGAGACTATGCTATGGGTTCCATTTACCACAACAACTTGCGTTACAACATGCAAGACATCTATAGGAGAGATGGTGTGCATTTTACAGATGAGGGGAATAGAGTTTTCCTCTTGAATATAAGACTCTGCATTGGTACCTACTTGTAGGTACAAAAAACACCTTCTTAACACAACAGCTCTTTTTAGAGCTAACTTACCTCTAAACACTACATTATTTTTTTACTTTATTTTTTTACACTGTTTTTCCCCGTGGTACGCTCAGGGTGCACGTACCGGAGAGCGTACCCCGAGAGCGCAGCCAGCGCTTACCCCGCGAAAATAAATAAATAAATAAATACATTTTTTTGCCCTTCAAAGTCCTTCTAGGCCCCCCTCAGAAAACCTGGGGGGTCAGGGGGTGTCTACTCTGCCCCCTTTTAATTATTTCCCCCTTTATTTTTCACCTCTTGTGTCTCGATTCTACCGAGACCAAAGATGGCGGACCCTCCGGACTGTTTAGAATGTTGACAGACACCCGACAGCCAATCAGCTTTCCACTCGCGCACTCCCGTAGCGCGCCGGGTGCGCTCCCCGGTACGCGCACCTGTGAGCGCTCGGAGAGCGCCTATAGATATATATGTGTTTTTGAAGTTCATTTTCAAAGAAACCACTGGAGCAATTTTCAGCAAACATAGCAAAGGCACATCTGCGTACCAGTCCCTACAATTTTGCAAGTTTGCCGTAATTCCGTTCAGTGGGTCGGGTTGTAGACTTGTCAGACCGTCCTATGGAAATTAACATAGGGAAAACACGTTTTGGGACCCCCCTTTTTCTCAGCCCCCACTTCACGACCCCCCCGAAACTTTCAGGGAAGGAGCGGAGCGGAGCTGGCCAAAATTTTGGAAAATTACACGCAAATTCCTCAACCGGCGCCAGAGTTATTCCCAATAGAATGTTGCGGATTTCCTATGGTAGCCAATCCTAACTATAACTACCTACTGGCGACCGCCAGTAGGTAATATATAGATAGATATATATGTATATATATATATATATACCACGTGACTCCTCTTCGAATCTCTCGGCATCTCAGGCCCAGCACAGCCTCGCACAAACGCCAGCAAACAAAGGGAGACGGACCACAGTATTTCAGCATCAGCAGGATTTTATTAGATGCACAGAGCAGCTACGCGTTTCTGGCAAGTTATGCCCTTGATCCATACCAGTCACTTTTTTTTCAAGAAAAAACAGGCCGACACATGCTCGGAGCTCTGGCAGTAGGCTTTTATTCAGAATTAAAGCGCACTTCAAATGTTCGGTGGAAACGCTCAGCAGACGCGTTTCAGCCTATCGGCTTTCTTCAGTGCCCAGTTTCCTCACGTACCAGTTATTACTACTGAAGGCGTATTTAAATAGCATGGATGGTCCACACTGATTGGTCTATAGATGTTACCCCATCCTCTTCAGTTTTCATGGGCGCTATTCCATGCCGGGATTTATCGCATACCAATGAGACTGGATCCGTGACCCACTCGACTCACCTGAAGCCTGCACTGCAAATACTGAGTCCACTCTTCCACACCACCAGCCCGGGATACCAGGAGTGGCATGCTGGGAATTGGAGTTCGCTGTCAACACACGCGGGCTCTTATTGGTGCGCAGACCATGAAGGAAGGAGGGACACAAGTGCCGGCAATTATTTTAAACAGATTGAGAACATTAGAGCGGACCTTAACAGCTGACGGCGCTGAAGAAGGCACAACCCCCGAAATGCATTCGCCAGAGCTGGGACTATTGAAATAAAGCTGTGTCTAACCTGAATCCCTCTTGTGGCCTCTGTTCTTTTTCGACGAAAAAGAATTTCTATATATATATATATATATATATATATATATATATATATATATATATATATATATATATATATATATATATATATATATATATATATATATATATATATATATATATATATATATATATATATATATATATATATATATATATATATATATATATATATATATATATATATATATATATATATATATATATATATATATATATATATATATATATATATATATATATATATATATATATATATATATATATATATATATATATATATATATATATATATATATATATATATATATATATATATATATATATATATATATATATATATATATATATATATATATATATATATATATATATATATATAATATATATATATTATATATATATATATATATATATATATATATATATATATATATATATATATATATATATATATATAATATATATATATATATATATATATATATATATATATATATATATATATATATATATATATATATATATATATATATATATATATATATATATATATATATATATATATATATATATATATATATATATATATATATATATATATATATATATATATATATATATATATATATATATATATATATATATATATATATATATATATATATATATATATATATATATATATATATATATATATATATATATATATATATATATATATATATATATATATATATATATATATATATATATATATATATATATATATATATATATATATATATATATATATATATATATATATATATATATATATATATATATATATATATATATATATCCATACCAGTATGTTTTTTTCAAGAAAAAACAGGCCGACACATGCTCGGAGCTCTGGCAGTAGGCTTTTATTCAGAATTAAAGCGCACTTCAAATGTTCGGTGGAAACGCTCGGCAGACGCGTTTCAGCCTATCGGCTTTCTTCAGTGCCCAGTTTCCTCACGTACCAGTTATTACTACTGAAGGCGTATTTAAATAACATGGATGGTCCACACTGATTGGTCTATAGATGTTACCCCATCCTCTTCAGTTTTCATGGGCACTACTCCATGCCGGGATTTATCGCATACCAATGAGACTGGATCTTGCAGTGGGGATCCAGTCAGCTAGCCCAGTGGCTTCCCAGTCGTACCGGCATAGGTATGCAACGTTTACCCGGTCTTCAAATCCCAAACAAAGTCACTTCTGCCAAAGACTCTTTACGCAGCACATGACTGCGACCTCTCTCCCCGTATATATATATATATATATATATATATATATATATATATATATATATATATATATATATATACTAGCAGCCCGTCCCGACGTTGTCCGGGGATGAAATATAGCTGCGTTTGAAAGTGGGTAATGCTGACGTATAAATGGCTGAAGTGGCACAATAGTTAAGCATCCATAAGGGGTTTTTATACGTTATTTAACATTGATCTTGCACATCGCCTTTTACCTGTCTTGTGAAGTTGGTAATTTCTGTGCAATTTGTTTGTCCGCTTGCGCATGCAGTGTTTGGAAGATCGTTCGTGATATGTACCTCCTCAGCTGTAACGTTTTTGATGATCCTTCGTGATATGTGCGTCCTCAGCAGTAACGTTTGCAGCTTGTGGGTGCTGTGGAGTGGGTTTGGTTATAGAATCCCCAAGAGCGTTCTGTCCGACGTTAATCCGTGTACGCTGACAGTGCAGTGCGTGGCAGCGTGCTTGCCAGGGCTGCGTGTGTGTGATCCCTGCTGGTAGGCTGACTGCCTTGAGGCCCTGTCTGAGCACCGGACTAAATTGAAATCGTTAAGTGTGTGAAATGCCGCCTGAATGCGAAGCTCCATGAATGCGGCGCACATTGTTGTAAATGCGAAGCTCCGTGAATGCGGCGCACATTGGAGTCTGTCAGAACGGTTAGGCCCAAAAGTGAGTACTGTGAAGGTTAGCAGTAATCCTGCGTGAATGGCGCGCGTGAATGGCGCGCCCCGTGAATGGCGCGCCCCGTGAATGCCGCGCCCATTTGTTGTTTTTTTTTTGGCCAGGCCCCTCTGACAACGCCGACGCCCACAAGGGACTACTTTACCCCTAAGGTTCATTTACGTTCGTAATGTGAATGGTGGGCAGATGTATAGCCTATGTCCATCTGCTGCAACTGCCCTTTCCAATGCTGTATTGGGTGTTGTGATTGGTGCTGTACTTCTTGAGCCTACCCGCCTCAAAGGTTTCGGCTCTCTCTTTATAATAGTAGTATATATATATATATATATATATATATATATATATATATATATATATATATATATATATATATATATATATATATATATATATATATGTATATATATATAAAGGCTCCAGCCCCGTTCCCCAGTCCATGGAACAAAGTACAGCACTCCGAGGGTTGGGCAGGATAGATTTTATTTTGCCTTTAACTGTGTGAACAGACAAGTTTCGGACAGAAGTCCTTCATCAGTGTTTACATCTAACGCTGTAAGGCAGCTCCTTTTCAATGCATCAACATCTTACATTATCGAGAGTGATGACGGCTGGAAAATTTGTTTATCGCGCTTGTAAACATAGCGGCCATTTATAAACATTTTGGTATTTTCACAAATACTATGACAATAGCATATTACTGTTTAAATTCTTGCCGTGTATCGGCATGAGTGCCGCATAGAGCCGGTGTCTCAGAGAGATCTTGCCGTGTATCAGCATATCACCAGCTTTTGTGAACATCGCGCTTATTCCAATTGAAATCACCATGGTTGATAACATATATTGAAAATTCCAAACTAAACACATTCAGAATACATCTACAATTTCAACAATTCTCAGCCGACAAATATTCAAAGAATAAAGGAAGGAGGTCAAATGAGTGTGGTGAAAGGAAACATAGGGTCAATAACAGTAACAAACATCCTCATTTGTTCTCATTTGCCCAAATGTACCATCAGTTCATCCCCACTATTCATCCCCTGTGGACTCTTAGTTTGCATGTCAACTATATAGCGTGACTCTAGTCTACGCAGCCGTAGCAGTCTATCTCCACCCCTCGGGTTGGCGGGAACATGATCTATGCCATAATATTGTAATAGGTCCCTATTACTTTGGTGTACTTTGGCAAAGTGCCGTGCCACTGGATAAGTTATATCCTTGTTCGAAATGGCACGTTGATGTTCCAAAATTCGCATTTTTACATTGTTGATAGTACTGCCAATGTAAATAAGACCACAAGGACAGGTCTGACAGTACACAACATATGAGGTTAAACAGGTGATAAACTTGTTGATAGATCTCGTAGTTCGCATGCCAGGGATTTTATATGTCAGAACCCGTTTGCTGTTCTCACAGGCTCTGCATTTTCCACAAGGGAAAAACCCTTTTATATCCTTCAGGGTTCCACTCAATTTGGGTTTGGGAGGCATGAGATGACTCTGTACTAGTTTGTTTTTAAGAGAAGTCAATTTGCGAAAGGTGATTAAGGGACGTGAAGGGACATCTCTGCCTATTGTTGGATCCAAACGCAGTATATGCCAGTTTCTAGTGAGAATCTTTCTCAACTGATTAGCTTCATCCAAAAAGGTTGTTATCATTCTGAATTTATTATTGACTTCCGATTGTTCTGATTTTACCTCCTTTTTCTTGCTCCACAGATCCTTCCTAGGAATTCTTAATACTCTGTTGAGGGTTTTCTCAAGAAGAACGGATTCATAACCTCTGGTTTTGAATCTCATAATGGACTCTCTTGCTGCACTTTAGAAATCAGAGTCCCTTGAACAATTAAGTCGAAGTCTGAGTAATTCGCCGTATGGTATACTGCGAATTAAATTAAGAGGATGACTACTCTTGGCATGTAGTATACTGTTGCCCGCTGTGGGCTTCCTATATAATGATGTTTCAAGTGTTCCCTCATACACAAAGACCCTTAAATCTTAGTATTGCACCTCTTTTCTACTCATTTCACACGTGAATTTGAGGTTGAGATTGTTACAGTTTAGATCTCTAATGAATTCTTCTGCCTGTTTGAAGGAGCCCCTCCATACAAGAAAAAGGTCGTCTATAAAACGACGCCACACGACTATATAGGTCGCCCATTTCGCGTTCTTACCCGCGAGGGCCACCTGCTCCTCCCACCAGCCTACGAATACATTCGCATAGCTGGGGGCGAAGCAGGTGCCCATCTCAGTTCCAGACACTTGTTTGAAAAGATCATTCTGGAACATAAATATATTGTGTGTCAGACAGAATTCCAACATTTCAATCAACATGACACCATGCTCCATATATTTCATAGCTCTTTTCTCTAAGAAGTATTTGACAGACTCCACTCCTTGATCATGTCGAATACTTGTGTAGAGGCTCGTAATGTCAAGAGTTATGAGTACATATGTAGTATCCCAGTCAATGGTTTCCACTTGTGTTATGAAGTCTTTAGTGTCTCTCACATAAGATTGTAACTCAACAACAAATTGTGATAGAAATGAGTCGATATAGATGGAAAGGTTTTCGGTAAGTCCTCCTTTAGAGGAAACAATCGGTCTCCCTGGTGGTGCGTGGAGATCTTTGTGCACTTTTGGGAGTTGGTAAAAGGTAGGTGTGACAGGCTCTGGATTCCTTAGAAATAGATACTCATTCATATCTAGCATTAGTCTATTCCGCCACTTGTTCAATAGATCATGGTACAGCGTGATGGTTTGTAGATATTCATCTCTATTCGTTTTCACATAGTATTGGGTATCTTCAAGCTGATGAAATGATTCATGACAGTATTGTTCCCTGGTTAGAAGGACAATATTTCCTCCTTTGTCCGAGGGCTTCACAATTATCTCATCATTTTTACTGATATTCTTTAGCGCATCGATTTGAACTTTGGGAAGGTTGTTTTTCTTTGTAGTTCGCTTCTACCCAGTGGCCCTGAGCTTCAAGAGATCTTGGATTACTGCATCAGAAAAAGTGTTGTTGGCGTCATACGACATTTGTGGATTGAACTGTGATGGTGCTTTAAAATTTGTCAGTGGTGCTTGTTGTTCTATATTGATCCTTCTAGTTCTTATTGCTGGATCCTCACATTCATCCAAATTTTGTTCGGTCCATAATTCTGTCATGAGTTCCACAAATTCAAGATCTTTTATGGCTAACGCATCTGTGGCTTGGGTACCGGATTTTTTCTTCTTAGTTTTTGCCTCCATCGTTGATGGCTTCAATCAATGTGAAAAATGTATGTAGCTTGATCTTGCGGACAAGTTTGAAGAGATCTATTCTGGTTTGGGTATACTCGAGTTTTTCATTGGGACAAAAGGTCAATCCTAATCTTAGGGTGTCTTCTTCTATCTTAGTCAATGTTTTTTCCGTCAAATTAATGATTGTAAGATTAGGGTCGGCCCCTACCATCTCTTGCCCCCTTCTTGCGGGAGTTCTGGGCTGCTGTTCCGCCCCTGCCTCTTCCCTTTCCAACCGCCTCTTCTGGTTCTTCTTCGTTTTCGGGTGGTCTCAAATTTCGCCCTCTGAGCCAACTCTGACGTATTAAGTTGAATTCCAGGTGAAAAGGACTCTTCAACGTATCCTTCGATGTTGTAGCTGTGTCATCACCTGATTGTTCACCCTCTGTAACTTCCGACTCTGAGGTCTCTACTCATACTGTAGGTGCAGCTCCTTTCTTTTTATTTAACGCCTTCCGTAGAGCATCAAATTTCTTTGAGAAGGTGAGAATCCTCCCGAGAGCATAATCGCGTTCGTCTCTCTCATATTTCTCTTGTTTTCTTTGTCTGATTTTCAGTTCATATTTCACCAGTCGTTTTTTCATTTCTTCTCGTAGATATTCCTGTTTGGCCTTATCACTTTCCTTCGCAATTTCCTTCCCTATATTTGCCATTTCTTCCAATATTTTCGCCCTGTCACTCCACTGTTTAAATTCTTGCCGTGTATCTCTCTGAGACACCAGCTCTTTGCGGCACTCATGCCGATACACGGCAAGAATTTAAACAGTAATATGCTATTGCCATAGTATTTGTGAAAATACCAAAATATTTATAAATGGCCGCTATGTTTACAAGCTCAATAAACAAATTTTCCAGCCGTCATCACTGTCGATAATGTAAGATGTTGATGCTTTGAAAAGGAGCTGCCTTACAGCGTTAGATGTAAACACTGACGAAGGACTTCTGTCCGAAACGCGTCTGTTCACACAGCTAATGGCGAAATAAAATCTATCCTGCCTAACCCTCAGAGTGCTGTACTTTGTTCCATGGACTGGGGAACGGAGCTGGAGCCTTTATTTAAACGCGAGTACCATCGCGTAGAAGCACCCACCTGCGAGTGACCCGGGATCTTTTGGTACACATGGAGCGTTAATATATATATATATATATATATATACACACACACACCGAAGGACTGTCCTTATTGATAATCTTTTAAGACTGTAGAGGTAATATGTGTTATTGAGACTACAATGGACAATATAATTGGATTTTTCCAAGAGATGTTTGCCAGAGAGGGAATATCTGGAACCCTATTACATATAGGGTGCATGCTAGAACTTGGGTTTCTAGTTGTCAGAATTTGCACCCTGTACAAGCAGGAACCACCACTCTAGTCAAGGTACGGGAGATACACAACAAAAGATAACCTGTGCTCACCCTGTGGTATCTAGGCACCTAGCAGTCAGGTTTATCTAAAGAGGCAATGTGTAAAGTATTTGTGCAAATCACACACACAGTAACAAAATGAAAACACCACATAAATACTCCACTCAGGGTTAGAAAAGTAGCTATATGTTTATGAGTAGAACAAGAATAAAACGACAAAAATCGACTTAGTAAAGAGTCATGATTTTTTTTTTTAAAGAATAAATCAAAAAATAGTGCTTAGAATCAAATAACACTTAGGGGTTACTTGAGGTTGCACTGGACTGGGGTAAATCTAAAGTACAGGCCGACCACAATGGAGGGTAGGCAAGCTACAAGACTCGCAGAGGTCTTACCGAAAAAATACCTTGGATGGAGCCATTCTCAAAGTTGAAGACTCATTGCTTTTGTTCCTAACCGCGCCAGAGATGAAGGCTTCATTGACAAACCCCTTTATGATGCAGGTGCTGCGTCGTCGTTGAGCCACAGTCTCTGTCGTCATCGAGCCATGCAGTCCATTGAAGTGATGTTGTTGATCAGGTCCTGTGTCGGTGTTGAAGGGCAATGCATTGGTTCCAATCAGTGCAAAGTCATCCCTGTGTCAATTGTATTAATTCTGTACAGCTGAATTCACAAGGGCCCAGAACAGGATTGGCACCTCTTGTCAGGGCAGGACTCCCCAATAGTAGAGTCCAGGTGATGTTGCAGGGTTGAAGGACGTCTTTGTTGGCCCTGAGACTTCAGAACAGGGGGGAAGAGAGCAAACTCTTGGAGTCATTCTGGTTTCAAGTGAAATGGGTCAAGTTAGTGTCTTCAGCGGAGCAGAGATCAGCAGGCAGCAGGGCATCACAGAAAAGCAGAAAAACTGTTTTTCCAGAGCAGCCTTCAAGCAGAGTGGAAATTCTTGTTACAAAGCTGTCTTTACTCCTGGCAGAGTTATTCAAAGGTCCATTAGTGTACTATCTTGGTAGGGTCAGAGCCAAGTTGTGCCTTTAAAGTGTGGGGTACTTCAAAGAAGGGTCTTTGAAGGGCACACAGGTTCTTTTCAGCCCTCACACCAGACTTTTAGTAGGGGGTAATCAGTCCTTCGTGTGGGAAACATGGCACTGCCTTCACGTGTGTCAGGTGCCTGAATCTCTCTCTTCCCAGGAAGATCTATCAAAATTCAGATGAATTTGGATGAATTATCTGTCACACCAACCTTTCCTGGGTTTGTGGCTGTCTATAGGAAATGCACAAAGTGTGTAACCGTCACCCACCCCAGATGTGTATTTGAGACACGCTGCAAGGCACACAGACAGTAAGAGCAGAGAAATGTCCAATTACTAAAAGTGACATTTCTAAAATTGTTATGTTACATCCAACTTTACCAGTAAAGAGGATTTATCATTACCATTTCAAATATATGAAACACAATGCAGCTACTCTTTTCTAATCAAGAATTACAACTTAAAAGTGCATTAAGGAATTCCCAATGGGGGCTTATGGCTTGGCAAGTAGTTTTAAATGCAAAGTTAAAGTGGCAGAGAGCTGTACACACAAGCCTTGCAATGACAGGCCTGGGACAAGTTTGAAAGGCTACTTGTGTGGGTAGCACAATGAATGCTACAGAACTACTAGTAGCATTTAGGTGGCAGGCCCTGAGAATAGGGCATATCACTTAACTACAGATGTACAAGTAAACTGAATATGTCAAATGGGTATACAGGAATATCACCATGTTTAGGGGGAAAACACATGCACTTTAGCACTGGTCAGCAGTGGTAACATTCTCAGAGTCCTTTGACCAACAAAAAGATACAGCAAAAAGAGGAGGTAAGCAGGCAAAATGTTTGGGGCAAGACCACACTGAGGCTGGCAGACATTACAGTGCACTTTTACTGTTTGTACCACAGGGCACCTTTAAATAGGTGTGTTGTGTACAAACAGGTAAAGTGCACCCTATTACAGTGAATGAGCTGCCCCAAGAGCAGCCGCAAACTTGTGCTGCCAAAGGAGGAAGCGCATTTATGTGAAATACGGAGTGACTGCTTTAAAGAAGGTCCATGTTTCACTGTGCAGGCAGCAACCCACCTGCACTTTAAAGAGGGTTTAGAGATCCCTTTGCAGGCAGGTGCAGTGAGTGACTACAGCTGCCTGCAAGGGGCTGTGTGAAGGGTCCATATGACCCCTTTTTCCCCAGCCAAAGGCGTGCTATCAGGGCTGCACTAACAGTGAACCATCTTTTTGTGGAGCACTTTCAGTGTGCATCCTGACAGCTTCTTTGCCTTTGTGCCCCTGTCCATAATATGGCACTGATGCAGAGATAAAGAGATTCCCTCATTTGAATTGGGCCATACCCTCATGCAAATGAAGGGAACATTGTCTTGAGAAAGTTCTGACACTGCATGTGCACCAGCGCTATCTGTATTACGGAAGGGGCCACAGAAGCATCTGTGGTTCCTTCTGTAATACCAAAGTGCCACAGGGAAGCTCAAAGTGGGCGTACCAGCCTGTTGCACTTTCTGTAATACGGCCCCAGAAGACTTACTCACGGATATTGAGCTACTGTTCATCTCACTGGCTATGAAGGAGGATTTATGTAAATGGGGTGTAAAACTTCTAAGAAACAGGTTAATGGAGACACTGAGAGCTACACCACATGTTTGTTGAATGAATTAAGTGCCGTCAGATCAAGAATTAGTTGTTTGATTGCTATTAGAGAAATATGATTCATACAAAGAATCTCCACATTCTTTAATGGGGAGGTCACCACTTGAACTGATGCATGGACGTAGTGAAGTGTCTGAACTGTATCCTCTCTGGTTGGCTAGAGTCGTGAAACTTAACCCGTTAACCGCGGCGGTAATTCCGCTGCGGTGCGGGCGTTTCCGTGCACGTTGGACGTGTGCAGCGCTACGAAGGTAGTGCTCGTGACGGCCAATGGCCGACGGCAGCAGGGAAGGGGTTTATTGCCCAACAAGCTTTCTATATAAAACTGCTAGAGTGAGTGTGCAGTTGTTCCCTGGAAGAGGTCACCCTTTGTGCCTCAGGACACAAGCTGGGCATGGGGTATACATCAGAGAGCCTTTGATGATTAGAAAAATTATTTTCAAATTGCCCTGTCCAGTATGAGTTGAAGAAATAAGGACATTATATACGTGTGTTAGGAGATCAGTGATGGACTTTTGCCAGATTGGCTAACGTCACAAGTCGTAAGAGTCTGAGAGATGGTTTCCGTGTTAGTAAAAGGGACACTGTGATATAGTGCAAGAGTCAAAAAAGTACCCTGGTAGTTACGTAAGTGATCTGTATTATTTTGTTTTGATTATTGCCATTCCTGTATTTGGTGATGTTTTTAGAGAATCATTTGGATACTTTTAAATGTTGTGTTCTGTTTTCATTTGTAGCATTGCGTTATCTGTTTTGAAAATACATGTTTTTGAGAATACCATATTTTCAGTATCTGCTAATTTATTATCAATAAATATTTAGCCAACCATCATGGCATTTGGTTATCAGTTAAGCTAGTATATGTCATGCAATTGGGCATTGGAGTTTTCAATGCTAACAAGAAACAAAAACCTACCTACTGTTGTATCTTAAATCCTTGACTCCTACTCCACTACTTTGACCATCTTCCGCTATTACTCAATAATCAGGGAAACGCTTCCTTCCATCAACTAGCCATTGGGGTCATTAATAGTAGCTCAATATTTTACGCCTCAAATAGACACAATGCCTTCAGCATTGGTGGTTAATCACATAGAAGTAGTAATGTAAAGTACTGTATATGGGTCTCCCAGGTTGCCTCAAAGGACTTGCAGGTTTGTTGTATGTCATAAGCTAACTTTTCCATAGTCACGGTATGCCATAACTCAACAAGCCATATCGCCTCAGATGAAGATTCCTTCTTTTTTCAGAATCTGGCAATTAGATATTTTGCATCCCCCTAACATATGAACGATTAATGCATGTTTTATCCCCACACTATGTACATTGGTTATGGGGCTAACAAGTAGTAAAACAGATGATGTGACATAGCTACCAATATGGCTTGGCACCTACTTCGAGAATATTTGAATTATCCAGGAACTCCACCAGATGTGAAACATTGTACCCACTTCTGATTCCCCTCTCAAATATTTATCCTAATTACTCAGACAGATAGGGTGTAATCTGCCTGGGGTTAGGTACCATCTCTTACTGACTTTACACTCCATTTCTTGATGGAGCAAGCATCACATAACCTTCATTGGGGAGCTATAGCTTCTACCTTATGCTTCCACAGAGAACTCTAATCCCATTTCATGTTCCCACTATGGCTGGCATTTCCGTTTCTTGGCCTGTCCTGCGTCTGAAGTAAGTACATTGTATAACATAGAAATTAAGCCTTTTGTAGGTGTTGAAGTTAAAAAAAGGAATTTTAGAAAGTGTGGAAAGTTACAATTGGCTGCAGTTTTGTTCTCAGGGTGCGGGACCCAACATCTCAACTGTGAATGTATGAGTTCTATCTTGCTTTGTAAGTCTGAAATCTCATTTACATTCTTGAAATGATTTGATAGGCATCTGTTAAGCAAATCTTTAAGCATGAGGCATTCTCCATCTAGGGCAGGGATACATTGTGGGGATTTAAGGGGATGTACACCAATAGTAAAGTGGTTGCACCTTCTTGTAGTGCTTTTTTGTCCCATATTTCTCGTGCTGTTTTATGGATTTCAGATATATAAAGATTGAGGAGTCTATGAGGCATATTTACAAGAACTGACACATCGGCAAGTATGCGTCAAATTTATTACGCCTGCATCCGATACCCTTACGACGACATGATTGTGCTGTAGTTACAATACAGGGCTCCATGGCATAAGCTTGGGCAGGGTTTGCAGCGTTCTGGATGCAAAAGTCCGCAAAGTGCAAAAAAACTCAGCGAGCAGCGGAGTATGTGAGATAAATGCTGGTCGCTGTGATTTTCAGTGCAAGGTGCTTGTCCACACTGTGCAATCATCGTGAACTGCACCATGCACAGCGCAGGCTGGCACTGCTTCCTTTCTAACACTTGAGTAGATTTTTACTTGAGCAGCAGCTTTCTCAAAGCAAATGAACGGTTTCTCAACGTGAGCGGTCGCGAGCATACGCGACCACTTGCAATATGAAATCTGACCGCTGGCGTGGAGAAATCTCGCCAGGAGGTTGTTTTCCACACTTGTGTTCACCAACTTGATGTTGAGGATTGCGTACAAGGAAAAATCTCGCCTGGAGGTGTATTTTCCTCACTCACACTCGCCAACTTGACGTTTACAAAGCTAGCGAGGAAACAAACCCCGCTACGCGAAGCGGAGTTTTTCGGAAATCCTTGAACTCCGCATATCTCGGAGTGCTGAAAACTCCACAAGCAGAGCAGAATTCACCGCCCAGGCTTAGTGAGAATCCATGGATGCATACTGACGCATCTATGGGCCCAAAAGTGGTGCATTGCTGTAGTTGGCTATTAGACTGACACAACTACAGCAATGTGTCAAAAGACAAAGGCGATTACCATTGTCAAGTCACTGTGTCAATTCCTATGCCTGGTTTGAAGTGGCTTAGGAATTTTGATGTAATCAAGGCTTAGGCTGATGCAGTAAAAACTTGCACATTTCACTGCATCAGTACTAAATCACTTTTTATGAGGAAATGCCTACCCTGCATTCATTATACAAAATGCAGGTATAATGTGATGCAGGCACACACAAACTAATGCATTAGGCCCAATGCATCAGTTTTAAATATGGGGCAAAGTAGAGCATTGAATACGCCACCGCTGAGTCAAAGAAAATGACGCAGCGACGGAGCAAGCTTCTTGGAAATGTGCCCCTATCTTCTCTAAGGAACCACAGAGTGTTCCATACTGGTATGTTGGATATGGTGCCTTCCATGAGAGCCAGTGCTTTTCAGATTTGCACACGGATCATTTGAATAATATACCCTAGTGCTCAGCATGGACTATCAAAGTGTAATAGGGTGTGATAGCCCTCCCCTTAACCGTAGGTGCCATGAGTAAGGATGTATTTAATCTCACTTTCCTTTCTCCCACACAAATGATATAAAAACCTTCAGTACTGTCTGCATCTCCACTACTGGAATAGCAGTGGACAGTGATTGGAATTAATATAAAATACGAGGTAGGACATTAATCTTGAATATATATTGACCCTACCCAATCACAACACAGATCGACTCCTCCAAAATGCTGCGTCAGAAGGAATTTGTGTTTTTAGGGCTGGCAAAATAGGTTTTGTACAGTATTTTACAGAGTGTAGATGCTTGAGGCCCAAGAATTTAAAAGTGCTTTTAACCCAAGCAAATACAGTCAGTACCCTGAGCGTATGTACCTAGTGTGGTGGTACACTGATATTAATCATTTCAGATTTATCTTTATTGATCTTGAATCCGGAGAACTGCTCAAACTTGCCTACTATATTCATCAAGTCTGGCAGAATGGTATTCGGTTCCGTGACCACTAGAAGCAGGACTTTAGCAGAGAGGATGAACTTGTGCTCCACATCCCCAAACTTTAGGTCCTTTACACGGGGCTTTCTTCTGATAGCACAGGCCTGTGCTTTGATTGGTAAAGCAAATACATTTGAGGATAAGCAGCACCCCTGCCATCTGTCTCTCCCATCTGTTATTCTCTATGAGCAGTGACTCTTAGCCTTGCTGTAGCGGATTGATGATTGAACAGAATCCATCCTTTCATCCTGGGCCCAATTTCCTATTTAGTCAATACATCTTTTAAGAAGTCCTAGCACACCTGGTTGAAAGCCTTCTCAGCATCAAGCATTACCAGAGAAGCCGGGAACCATTCAGGTTTGATGTTTCAATTAGGTGGGCCAGTTTACAAATTATATTAGACCCCTATCTGCCCTGCATCAACCACACCTGATCTGTCCCTACCATCAAAGGAAGGATGTTGTCCTATCTGTTGGTCAGGATTTTAGTGAAGATTTTGGAATCAGCATTTAAGAGTGCACATGGTGGTATGATTACGACTCCCTTGAATCTTACCAGATTTGGTGATGGTGTGATTTCAACTCCACACATTGTCTGGGTTACGCTACCACTTGCTGAAGTAGTAGGACCAAATTGTCCCCTTAAAAGGGTAAAGAAACGGGGTGATCTCACTCTCACAGGTGCACATGTGAAACTTGTGAAAGTAGGTAGCAACATACATGTGAAAAATATCTGCGGCTTCTGTATCGATTGATTCTGTTTCATAGATGTTTTCATAGAAGCGGGTGAGTGTACTCTCTTGTCGCAGGGTTTCTGTTCTCACACAGAACTGTGCACAGAGGAGTGGAACCTCGGCGAATTAGGGTGACCCAAAACTCACCTTAGTACCCAACTCACCCCTTACCAAGCTAGCTACAGTGTCTCATTGGTCTTATCAAACTCCCAATGTTTAGACAAACCAGAACATGAACTTACAGTACCTCAGGATACGTGGAACTCATGAACACTCTTTCGTTATATTATCATTACAAACCAGAACATGGAGTAAAGAAGACACATGTGCATTTGAAATGTTTATTTACTAATGCCGTCTTCTCAGGCGCAGTATCTTAGATAATACAAGTATACTTATTATCAGTAGCAAAATTACCAGCATAGTTACTAAGACATAAAAAGCGAATGGTGACAGCATGTTAACATACTGTAATGAATAAGAGTTAACAACCCTTATATCTCACCCACCCTAACACATATATTATATTATTAGCTAAGAAGGTCTCTTTGGGTTGGTTTAGGGCGGGCCCATACCTTAGTGTCCTAGCATGAAGGAATCACATCAGCATACACCAGCTCTCTCTGCAGGTGCCCCGCATCAAGTGTGTGTATGTGCCCCGTGCAAAGCAATATCAATCCCGCCTGAAGCCAGAGTTGGCAAAGGCTGCACTTGTGTTATGACTATGAAGGCGTGGAGATCAGACCTCATAACAATTCCATATCGTGTTGTTCCTGAAACTTCAGCACTCTTCGTGCAGACATAGTTTATTAAACAAAGCTGATATCAGAGCAATAACATATTATTCTCACCTAAACCACGGCAAACTACTAGGTTGAAAGCTAAGTCAACAATTAAGTGTCGTGTGCAGAAGTTGCAAGAATGGAAAATGGCGTTTAAACCTCAAATGTACCTATGCTAACTTAACACGATATAAGGATATTCAGGAGCTACATGACACCCCCCATGATCCGAGAACGGACTAACTATGATAACAGAAGTGCCATCTCATGAGAGCAGAACTCAACAGTAAACGAGCATGACCCGAAACTAAACATTAAAAAATAATGCTAAAAAATAGCCCAAAAATATAACGTGGCTCAAGCCAATAGGCAAGGAAATAATAGAAAATGTTGACAAATAAGTCAATAAAATCAATGAAATGCTATTAATCAGCACGTCAATCCGAGGCAGTGTCTATGACAAAACTGTATATGCAAAGTAAGTAGCAACAGCCTCCAACAGGAAATCACTGTCGTCATCCGAAAACAGTTCAGCCATCCAATTTAAAAGATGAAAAGAACATACGTGTTCTCCCAGCACCGGATCCTCTATAACCATCAGAGGACAGCTCGGTGGGTTTTCAAGAAAACTTAGTTCCAAGAAATTCTGTGCTGCCGACAATATATCCCAGGGACCAATTAGTCCATGCGCCACTGCTAAGGCCATAATCCTCTCGTCAGAACAAACCAACTCGTGAGCAATGATAGGACTCATCAGCTGATTAAAATCGACGTCAGGAGAAACCGGTCCGCAGAGACACAAATCAATGGCCCAATGGAAATCACAGGTCAGGCAGTGAAATACAGGCTGGACACAGGTGAAATAGGAGAATCGAAAAGATAATCCATATGCCGTGCTCAATGTCGCTAACGGCAGTGTGCCATAATATTCAAGCATGCGGTTGCGAAACCGCGTCAGTAGCTGTTGCGCGGGGTCTTGCACAGGAAGGACATCCATATTTAAAAAGACAGAAAACCACTAGAGCGCCAGCTGCTAATGCAAGTAAAAACAGGAACCCTCCAAACAAGGATGAAAAAATAGAATGGAAGAAAGCAGGGATGACTCCAAAAATCTTTTCAAAGGAAGTCACAAGACCACTGCTAACAACTTTAAAAAAAATGTGCTATGCCCTTTGTGGAGGATGCGTTAAAGATAGTACGAACCATCGCTCCGAAATGCAAAGGCAAATCAGTATTCAAAAGAGCCTGAACCTCCGTACGGGTGTTTGCAATGTGAAGCACGAAAGTTTCACGGGCCGAGCTCAAGGGCACCTCTTTCTGGGACAAAAGAGCCCTTATTCTTGCCATGCCGCTGAATTCTGCTCCCAAGGTTGGTATCTGTGGCCAGATGGAAGACTCCCTATGTTCAAGTGTGGGAGGATAAAGCACATTTCTGCAGCAAATAACCCGCTCACTTACTGTTACGATGAAAGGTATACCTTTAATTAACCCACAACAGTCTTCATTATTGAGCATTAAATAACTACCATTCTCTAATAATTTAAACGTGGGGATGATAGCAGGAACTGCTGTGCCTTGCAAAACGCAAGCCATATTCGGTCGGTCCTTGTTGCATGAACCGTGTAACTGTATGTGTCTGCACATTAAAGAATGATCTGGCGTCTCAGTACACTCCTCCCCATTCAGATAAACTTCCTGGTCATCCTTAAAACATCTGTATGTGTATGGGAGTGACCAGACTTCATGAAGGAAGCCGCTACCTAAAGGTTCATAACGACCTATGGGTACATATTTCATACAATTTGAAAACTTATATAAAGCAAAAGGCAGCGTTATCAAACCGTGGATAAGCCACGTTGCAGCAGTGGCTTCTGCCACGGAAAAAGGTAAAGATTCTAACCTTTCAATATGTAACATAGAAAAAGAAGCATCACGCATTGAAAGCAAGCGTTGTTTGTCAGTCAAATTAAACGGGGCAAATAAAGAAGAAACGTTCATGTACCCCCAGGGAACTTTACCCATCTTTAGAGTTTGAAGGGTCCATGCAAACTGCATGATTGATCGTAATTGATTCTGACCATGGTATAATACTGACACTTCATCATGCACAATATCGACAACTGACGACACAATATTATCCAATGTGTAAATTCTAGAGGAAAGCACATTAATGCTATTGTCAACAACTGCAAGCACTTTCTCAAGATTCGCTTGATCAATAGCCCTAAGGCGTGTAGCAGCCTCAATCTGTGATAGTTTCCAAATTTCATTGTAAACCCCATATAAACACCTTTTCGACCTGCCACTAGCCGGGCCTTGAATGAAATCATTCAAGTCCACGTCTGCATTTAGTTTAGATAGGTGATCCTTAACCGCAAGTAAAGTTGAATGTTTCAGCCAATTTTTACACAATTTGCCTACAGAATACGAGGTGACAGTATGACCCAAGTTAAATCGGGGATCAGATCTAACAGTTTTAAAACCGTCAGTTAAATTCAAAAATCTATGTTGGCAAGAATCAGCACTACGGTGCCAAAGCAGCCAACCCTTAGGATTCATACTCGAAATGTTAAAGGAGGAATTAAGAAGTAGAGTCTGTAATTCTCTAATGGACAACTGAGTAAAATTACTCCAACCATCATATTCCTCCAACTCCGGGAAAGAAGGAGTGTTTAACCTTTTAGAAGTAGCCAATCCAAAGCATGTGGTCTGGGAAATCGTTTCATTTAGAAACAACATATGATTCGGGATGATACATGCACGGTGCAAAGCCTCAGTGCCTTGTACCTGCCAGGCCCTTGAACCCCAAACTGATTTAAGGTCTATTGTATCCTTCCATAGCTCCTAGCCTCCAGTAACTAATTGATCAAGGAAGGCCTTTGAATACAACAATTTAGTATCGGTAAGTCTAACCTTGGACATTGGCATTTTTTGAAATTTAAAATAAAAGGACTCGGGATTGGACTGGTTAAAGTCAGTGAAGTAAGTATACTTTTTCAGAAATGTTTCAGAACTCCCCTGTTGAGGTGCTGGGCAATGTTCCCACTGAGTAAAGTTAACAGTATCCCTTCTGGATGATGTTTTGTGTAAGAAGTGATTGCCATAATGTTGGTAACAGAATAATTCACCATAATTAGCAGATTCTAAATATAAATCTTCAGCATCAAAGGCAGCATAGTATTGCAAATCAGAAATTAAACTTTCTACAGCATTGACATCCCAGTCATCAGAACGAATGTTTTGTTTCACCACATCCCCCATATTCACTCTAAGTACATTAGGAACATTAACGACTTCCGTCGGGCCATGAATCTGAAACCGAACCGCATCCCACACGATTCCATCAAGGACAGGCCATGCTGTGATGTTAAAAAAAGTCAAGTCTCTTTTAAATCTGTGTGTAGAATGGGACGAGGAAAGCGGGGCCAAAGTTCCATTTAGATGAGTAATGCATGTTCTTTCCTCGACATAGTGTCCATTCATGATTCGAAAAAAATAAAACACAAAACCAATTGACATAAAAAGGTAAACTGAAAAAAGGACCAGCCAAATGTATGTCCAAGGGGGTATCAAAAAATGTTTTTTAAACAGGCTAGCATAAACTGCAAAACGAGAGGGTTTCTTTGAGGCAAGGGAAACAGAGTCAAAAGAAAATCTGGATTCCGTGGCTAAACGTGCTTGCAGGTCAGGTATGGACAAATCAGTGGGGTAGGCATAGTCTATCTCATCAATGTTAGTTCCGGGTAAATTATTTAATAAAGGACAGGAAAGAGCAGGTAATTCGATGGCCACCTCAGGCTCAATATTAGAAGCAGTGGGCATAACTGAATTTCTCACAATGGAAGGACAGGAAACCGCCGGTGTCATGCTAAGAAGAATCGGCCACTCTGTGTATCTTGACATTGTCAATACAAATAAACCTGTTTTCCTTACGACCAGGAAGTGGTGGTAAAATGACTGTTCTTGTGCCCTTCACTCCAAGGACTGGAACCGGAGCTCGATAGGAAGGACCAAATTCTTTTTTGTTATCGATCTTCTCTCGAACCAGTTCGCCAACTTGGGGTAGCCAGCCAACTACCGGGATCTGCAACGCATCATCCGATGTGGAGGGCAAATGTTCCTTTGCAAGACTGTCTCTGGTCTTTTGTAGATTCTGTAAAACATTGCAATGTTCATCTGCGTCAAAGGAAGTGGCGCGAACCACACAGTCTAGACCGTCAAGGTCAGGGACGTACATCTTGATGCCAAAGAGCATTTCGTATGGGGTCCGCCCACCCAGAGACCTTCTAGGGAGATTATTAAGAGCACGCTGCACGCCATATAGGTGAGCAAGCCAGTTTCTGCCAGTGCCTATAACTCGGGCTGTCAAAGATTGCTTTAAATCACGGTTCATTCGCTCAACTACACTGTTACCCTCAGGTCTGTAGGGAGACGAAAACTTGACTTGGACCCCCATCGAAGTCATGGCATCCTTATACACCTTAGAGGCGAAAGCCGGACCCTGATCCGAATGGAAGGTACCACAGGCAAAAATCCCTATAAAGATACGCAAATCTCTAATGACAGTCCGTGAATCAGCGCTGCGATGTGGCCATACCCACACAAAGCGTGTGCATGAGTCAACTGCTACTAAGATGTACTTATACGCAGTATCAGATGAAAAAGGACCGCAGTGATCTAAATAAACACAACCTAGCGGTTTATTAGAAATATACAACTGAGTCTGTGGCGGACGCGTAGCAGTCGAAGGTTTAATCTGCTGGCATATGTCACAAAGAAGGACATAATCACGCGTCTGTTTGTACAGTCCCCGCCACCTGAAACGTAGCTGTAATTGAGTTACAGTGGCCGAGACGCCCGCATGCGCAGACGCCACACCTTCATGTGCCGCTGTAATCAAGTCTGCCCTGCGATCCGAGTTGGGAATCAGCCATTCCCCAACATCAGGAATTGTCACAAAAGGAACCTTTTCGGGACTTAAGTGGTATTTGTACTTCGAAGGGAATCCCGCAGGATGCTTACTTCCCTTCTCAGAGGCAGCAATTGCTGCCAAGATGTCGCTATCAATCTTGGTTTTTGACCTAGTAACCGCTGCAACTAAGTATGTAGATACTGCTGATTTCGCTGCCTCATCAGCAAGCGAGTTGCCAACAGCGTGAACTCCTACGCGCTGATGACCGAGAGTATGAATTACATAAACAAGCGGCAACAAAGCCTTAAGCTCTGCCACTCGAACCCAGATAATTTTATGTTTTATCGTGCTACCCTTTGAATCATGAAAATCATTTTGAATCCAAAAGAACAAGTTTTCATTGTAAGACTGGACACAGCAGTAAGAATCACTTACAATCAGAGTAGTAACACTTGGATCCGCGTACTCCAACGCTAGTAAGAGAGCACGAAGCTCTGCTAATTGTGCGGTGCAATCGCCCAGGGGCAACGTGTGCACTTCCCTGGAAATGAACTCATCATTCAACAGAGCACCGACCACAATGGCGCATGCGGAAACGTAGGCATGTTTAGAGCCATGAGCAACCTGCGCCGACCCATCAGTGTAAATGATGCAATGGAAGTCCTCCAAAGGTCGCATAGCCAGAGGAGCAGGATGAACGAAATCATACTGCAAGTACTCTTGCGACCGTAAGGAGGCGTCAAAAATAAACGTGACATCCGTGGATGTCAATGACGCAGCCCACTGAATCCACCGAGGGTGCAAAGCTTTTGAATTTGGTACACTGGCTTTCGTGACTGCCTCCAAATGAGGACAGGGTGTTACCACTAACATGCGTTTCCCCTGCGACAGTGCTCGTTCCTTAAGAATCGCCATCTGTACTGCAGTTAAAACCTTTTCCACAGTGGGAAACCGCAATTCAGCCGAAGTGTACAAGTGTGACTTGTAAGCAATAGGAACTGTGTCTCCTTCATTAAAAGTGAGGTACGTGAAACCCACCGTCCCAGGAATTATTCTTATCACCAGGTTGGTGTGGTTATCACGAGTCAGTAAATATTTAGAAGCGAGCAGATCAGCCTGCAAGGATTGCAAAATGGCTGAATGCTCAGGCAGCCAGCATGATTTTGAGAAAGTTGGTTGTATCAAAGCATACAAAGGCTTGATACGCTGGGCATATTCCGGAATGTAAGTTCTTCCGAAATTCAAGAAGCCCAGCAAAGACTGTAATTTTTTCAGTGTTGTTGGAGCGCGCAACGGAGCGCATTTCTCCAAGAAGTGAGGAGCCAAACCTCTACCTTCATTGTTCAGCTCATAGCCGAGGAACAACACTGTGTGTTCTGCAATGTGCGATTTTGCAAAATTAAATTTGTAACCCATATCTGCAAAGAAGCAAATGATGGAATTCACTCGACACAGATGCATCCAAATTTCGTCGTCTGTGAGATAAATGTCATCCACATAAGAACATGCATCTGGATCGATACTCTCCAATAGAGTGACTATTCTGGAGGTGAAGACCCCAGGACTATTTTTATAGCCCATCGGGAGTCGCCGGAAGCGTTTTTGCACTCCAGCGGACGTAAAACTTGTCCATTGGGAGCTAAAGCTATCCAGTCTGTGGGCATAAAAACCGTTGGAAATGTCAAGCGTTGTCTTGAAACGCTTACGCACTAGACTATCCACTAGAGCAGAGCCGTGAGTATTCTGTACTGCACAGTTACGGCAATGCGAGTTCAAATGCCGGTAATCCAACACCAAACGATATGATCCGTCAGGTTTGGTCACAGTAAAAAGGGGATTATTCATCGGTGACACACACGTTTCAATAACTCCCTGATATTCCAATTGTTCAAGGATGTCTGCGATGGCAGCTTTTGCTTCACGCCGTATGGGATATTGAGGCTGAGGCTGCGGCTCAGACCGCAAAGGAATTTCGTGGCAAGGAGACAATTTATCCCAACCACATTGGTTGCGGTACAGAGCCGGCGCAAGAGCCCGAGCCCACTCTTCTGCAAAATGCTGCGCATGCTCAGTTGAGACACTGTGCGCGAAACTGGGAAGGATTACCTCCTCCCCTCGCGGCGCCGCGAGCACAAAAGGTGGGGGCCAGTCAGCCTCGGAAAGTAAAATGTCGTACGTAGACGAAAGGTTCTCCCAAAATACCCCTCTGACAGTACGCTGTATGTCACCTTCAATTAACAGGACAATTTCAAAAAGTCTTTCAGGGGGAGCTAGTCTCGTATCGGCTGTTTCTATTACAACGAACACTTCAGTCGCTGTCACCCTCAGTAGTGGACGGAGCGCCTCTCTGACTATGGTAATCTCCGCCGCGCTGTCCAGCAGTTCTCACTATCTGTGGCATATCTATGCGCTGTTAAGGCTGCGACTTTCTTTTTCGCAAACTGCGGTCGCTTAGGCGTAGAATCCTCCTGCTTCACTGCGCCGTCCGTCTGGCGGGACTGACCACGTCCTTGTTGGCCACCACGTCCACGTCCACCCCCTCCTCCACCGGTCTTCGGGGCCGATGTTTCCTGAAAGGAACGAGGAGAGCGTTGATCAGAACCCTGAAATCGATCAGGTGATTTAATCATCGCACGATCGCGCAAATCATAAACTTTTTCTGCCGGCGCAGGAGCTTGTACTGCAGGAAAAGAATCCTGAGTCTGTTTATTCCGCTTCCCCTGTGTCTGTTTTTTAGGCCAATTTTGTTTTTTGGACTTGGGCTGGACATCTGTCACTGCAGATTGTCCCTGAGGTTGTTCTTTCTCCTTTACTGAAAAATATTTCAGACCTCTACTTGTGCGGCCAATTGTCTTATAAGCGGCCACAACAATCTTTGCTAACTGACGGGGTTTATCGGCATCGGGCAGAGCAGCCAAAGCATTCGACACCTGAAAGTTCACCGCATCTCCTTTAACATTGGAGAGTATGAGATCACTTACAATCTCAAAAGAACCACACAGGCGCATACCCAATTCAACCGCTGCCTCTGGACCGTGATCATTCTGAACACGTTTAATGATGTCAGGCAGAGCATTCATAGACGGGGTGCCGAAGCACCTCGTATAAACGGCCGCAAATGTTTTCCCTCAGCTTTCACAGTCAACAAGTCCAGGAGTTAAATCCTTCGGTAAAGTAATCGTCAACATTCTATGTTTATCAGCAGGAGTAGAATTCGGAAAAACCGCCTCCAGTTGATCAAACTTCTCTGCTAGCCAGGGTTTCTGTTCTCACACAGAACTGTGCACAGAGGAGTGGAACCTCGGCGAATTAGGGTGACCCAAAACTCACCTTAGTACCCAACTCACCCCTTACCGAGCTAGCTACAGTGTCTCATTGGTCTTATCAAACTCCCAATGTTTAGACAAACCAGAACATGAACTTACAGTACCTCAGGGTACGTGGAACTCATGAACACTCTTTCGTTATATTATCCTTACAAACCAGAACATGGAGTAAAGAAGACACATGTGCATTTGAAATGTTTATTTACTAATGCCGTCTTCTCAGGCGCAGTATCTTAGATAATACAAGTATACTTATTATCAGTAGCAAAATTACCAGCATAGTTACTAAGACATAAAAAGCGAATGGTGACAGCATGTTAACATACTGTAATGAATAAGAGTTAACAACACTTATATCTCACCCACCCTAACACATATATTATATTATTAGCTAAGAAGGTCTCTTTGGGTTGGTTTAGGGCGGGCCCATACCTTAGTGTCCTAGCATGAAGGAATCACATCAGCATACACCAGCTCTCTCTGCAGGTGCCCCGCATCAAGTGTGTGTATGTGCCCCGTGCAAAGCAATATCAATCCCGCCTGAAGCCAGAGTTGGCAAAGGCTGCACTTGTGTTATAACTATGAAGGCGTGGAGATCAGATCTCATAACAATTCCATATCGTGTTGTTCCTGAAACTTCAGCACTCTTCGTGCAGACATAGTTTATTAAACAAAGCTGATATCAGAGCAATAACATATTATTCTCACATAAACCACGGCAAACTACTAGGTTGAAAGCTAAGTCAACAATTAAGTGTCGTGTGCAGAAGTTGCAAGAATGGAAAATGGCGTTTAAACCTCAAATGTACCTATGCTAACTTAACACGATATAAGGATATTCAGGAGCTACCTGACACTCTTCTCATGTTCACTCATTGCTAGAGTACCCTGTGTTCTCCTCATTTGAGGTATGTATGCTTTTGCCCTTTGTGCATGCATGTGCAATGCTAGCAACGTATCTGCTTTCATAAAAATATTGCCTCAACCGCAGTAGCACCAGCTCTTTAGATTTAGTTTTAGGCACGTGAAGTTGGCCCTTAATTAAGTTCATTTCTCTGAGTAAGCTCTTTAATGTGGCTTGCTTATGCTTCTTTCTATTTCTGAGTGTTGTTCCAGGATTATATTTACATGCCCTACCTGTGATTGCCAGCCCAACCCTCTTGGCAGTGGGCTTCCAATTCCCACCCAGCAAATTACTGGCCCTGAATTAGGACTTAAAGCCGCCTCCAGAGCAGAGTAAAAATTCTGGGTTTAAGGAGGTGTTTTTGTTCCTCTGGCAGATGACTGTTAGGGATGTGCCCAGCAACTTCATTTACTTCAAAGCGGCCTCTCCTATCAAAGGCAGATGATAGATGGTACCTGAACAGGCCGCTTTCTCCTTTCCCTCAGTCAATCTAAGTAGAAGGGGAGCTGCCCCCAGAACCAGTTTCGAGTGACCGCAGGGGAGGAGCTGCTCATTACCCTAGTTACATTTATGGGTGTGCACACGGGCCCTACACAATGGGAGATGGTTTTACCATCTTGAATATAGGCAGAGATGGGTACTGTGGGATTGTTTGAAGTAAGGTAGACAGGAACTGTTGCAAAATTGGGTAAGGATACTCCTGGGATGTGCTTGAAGATCCTTAGTGTACTCCCTCTCAGATAATGCTAACTCCTGAAAAAACAAAGATGTAATGAGTGGTGTCATCAAAGATGTCATTTAACATGCGTTGATGATGTAATATGCAAAGCTATAAGCATTGCATGGGTAGTGCAAGCTATACTTATCTCATAAAACTGCATCAGGTAAAAATGTAATTTGTGGTTTTAAACATTTGTTTTTACTTTATCACTACACCTAACTATAGTCAGGATCACTGGAAATACGCAATTCTGTGGCCTCTGTAAGTTTCACATAAGTATAGATTTGCCACATTTGAAATATAATCTTACTCTGCTGCACAATCTGTCGATTTTAACACAGAAAATGTTGCTTCTAGCATAAACTGATCAAAAGTTACAAAAAAATGATGACTCCGGCTCCTGTGCACCGGAAGGCTTTTTGCGAAAGGTTGGCTGGTCTTTTTTCAGTTGCTTATTGTTGTATTTGGGTATTAAATTGGTAATAATTAAGGTAAACTCTTTTCTAAGACAGTGTTAGCATTTGTAAAAATTACAAAATACTGAATTAACCACTAAATGTGCTGCATTATGCCACATAATTTGCCTTTTGTTCCCACATAATTTAGTCAACCCAGAAACCCAGCTGCAGAAGTTGGTCCTCAACTGCTACATAATTCTAGTGGCCCTGACTATAATATTACTTTGTCATTTGGTTTCATATTTACCACCACCACTGTGTAACGCACACACATATGTATATATATATATATATATATATATATATATATATATATATATATATATATATATATATATGTGTGTCACAGCTCCAACATATGCAATTACAGCACACGTAGGCACCCCTGGGATGGATTGAAATCAGCTTTATTAGTGCAGACGCGTTTCAGCCTGTAGCCTTTATCAATGCACAAAGTTGATAGTCTTAACACACAGCGCGCAGCATAACGTTTAAATAAACAATGCTGTTCACTTATTGGCCAGTTCATATTGATGGTGATCAAAAGGGGACTGCAAAAGTTATTCTCACAATCGTGGCTGCCATGCAAGTAGGGTAATGTATTTGCGAGGTTAATTATATTTCAAATGTCACCTTTCATGTCGAGTTCTTTCTTTCAAAAATAAAAGGACACAATCCTTTTTCCTTACTTGCCAGGCATGCCAATGTTGTTTACAGTTCTTGGCGCTGTGTGCAAATAATCCCTCGCCAAGCCTCTGGTTATTTTACCAAGATATAGTTCCGTAGGTAGCAGTATATTTCCTGCACTCCCCAAATTAGGATAATTTGCGATTCTCTCATCGACGGAAAACTCTTTTAGAGGCGGTTCTGGTACTGCTCATAAATCACGGCTCCCAAATCCCATTACAGCAGCTTTTCGAACACTTAAGGCGGGTGCCTTTCCTTCGTGAGAATGGGGACTCACGTAAACATCACAGCTCCAACATATGCAATTACAGCACACGTAAGCACTCCTGGGATGGATTGAAATCTTGGTAAAATAACCAGAGGCTTGGCGAGGGATTATTTGCACACAGCGCCAAGAATGTTAAAGATCAATTCAAAATGGTCAGGCGATTTAGTCGATGTTTCCTAAGTTAAATTTGCCCGGCGTTAAACGCCTCTAATACCATACGAAGTTATCCAATAAAGAGGCAGGCGCTGGAGACAGGAAGACAGGAAATAAGTTTATTCTGACGGAGTAGAACACATCAGATCAGACAACAAGGTATCGTCTCGAGGTGCTCTCCCAGCCTCTCTGAGACCTGGTCTTTTATACCCTGGTTTAAGACATGTGAACGCTCTTTATTACAACAAAGACATTGTGAAGTATGAGAACGACATCCCCGGCACCCCCCCAGTTCCGGCCCATTCCAACACATGACAACAGTAGAGGCCCTTTCCCCTCATATGATTGGGAGGGGGCTATCACGCAGCTGAGTGTTCTGCCGATTCCTTTGGAATGTGTGCGCCTGATCGAATCTCAGGGGGTGGGGAGGTCATGATCAATAGTGGCTCCTTTCAGGAAAGGCGAGTGCATACAGTAGTGGGCAATAAACTGTATCCTCGGGCTAAGGGATGACCAGCCTTTCGTACAGGCAGTCGGGCTCAGAGGAAGGGGTCATCAAAGGAGGGGTATTCAGGGACGGAAAGAAGGTGTTAGTCAGGCACGGGGTGTGATTCTCAGAGACAGAGTCATGCGGGAGGGGAGGGCTCATGACTTGTGCATGTGAGAGCGGGGACAGCCAGGGTGCGTGGGGGAGGCTTGCAAGATTCAGGGAAGTGTGCTGACGGGCGATCGTGAACAGGGAGACCATGGTACCTAAAATGGCTGTCGTGTATGTTCATACGTGAGTCTGCAAGATGGCGCAGATGATGTTCAGTACACAAACTAAAATTCCACAGTCCTCCCTTTTAACATCTCTCGCCAGCTTGTCAGTTCGGATCGATCCCCATGAGACCACGCACCTCTATCTCGTATAGGGGACTCATGTGCTCAGTTTTAAAGTTCAAAGTCTTTGGGCACATACAGTTGGAAATGAGTGCACATAAAGGTGGTAAACATTGAATACCTAAGCAACACCCACACAGTATCATGATTGGTATCAATAAAAACGTGAACAATCTCCATCCCCAGTTCTTCAAAGTGTCCCAGAACCAGCCTCCAAGCGACCATCCTTCCTGCTCCTGGTGAACCTCTGAGGACAGTCTGTGGAGGTGTTCGATTGCTTTGTAGACTGAAGGTGAGTTATCTGGCACGTAGGTGCAACAGCTGGAGCCGATGATGCGGCATGCACCTCCACGGTCGGCCAGAACCACATCTAGAACAAGGCGGTTTTGAAGAGCCACCAGGCAGACTGCCTGAAGCTCAGCCGTGTTGTTAGCAAGGATGCCAGCGGTGATGTTAATGGTTGTTTCTACTGCCTGAGTCAGGTGTCGGATAGCGCGGCTATTTGCCATTGGTCCCCACAGAGGAACAAGTCCCTTTGCTGCATCCAGGAACTGTGCTCCGGTGGAGTCGGCTTGTTCAACATCTCCGGCGCGCTTTTGCCGGTGGTGGTAGGCTGAAGCCACATACGTGGGAGGAAGAATGAAGGTGATCTAGCACGTACCCCTCCAGCCTTTTGGGAGCCAAGTGTAAGCTTTGGTCCCACAAACAAAGTACATATTCGGGGAAGCAACAAAGGAGGGGGGGTCAGCTGAGGCCAATGTTTTGGTGATGCGACAAGAACTGTGACCCACCAGCTGCGTTCCTTGTCCTTCGAGGCATACAAATCCTGTGACATTGATGACAGACAGGGCCACGGTCAGGGTGGCAGCCGTTTGTTTCCGCAGGTGGGAGAAGGTGGGTCTGGCTGGGTTGTGGAGCACTTGCATTTCGACCCTTTCTTTGGCTGGGATGTTCGTAAGGAAGGTTGAACCTGAAATTGCAGGACAAAAGGGAGCAGACGTCTTTCCTGTTTTGTTCAGCCAGAACCCATAGTAGAAGTGTGACACCGTTTGACCAGAAGCGGCGTTGTCCTTGTGGCTTTCCTGCATGAGGATCAACCAGGCGAGGCAGGAGCCGTGAACTGAGAAAGGAGAAGGGATGAAGGGGATGGAGTGTCCGGTAGCATGTGGGAGCAACCCACAGATCCAGCAGTTCGTGGCATTTGCAGCAAGGTTGTGCTGGTGCAACAGTTGTACGAAGGAATTGTTCCAGAACTCCTTACGCCTTTCCTCGGAGCTGAGGTGAAAGGGTGATCAGGCGGTGCTCTTTCATGGTGGTTGGCTGGACAGTGGTTGGCAACATCTGGTGAGCGGGTGTGCTTTCCTCCAAGATCCAGAAGGAAGTCATGAGGAGGAGGCAAAAGAGGAAGACAATGAAGAAAGCGATTGTCTTTGATTTGTGCAAATTATCAGTCTTTGGGTTCCTGTAGTGGGTATTTCCTGTTGCTTCCGACGTCTTCTTATCTGGCGCTTCCATCATCTTCATCTTCAAGGTGCTCGGTAGTGGGCAGAACCACAGACTTTGTTTAGCTTCTCTCCGGGTAACCCTTGGTTGCTTTGGGTCACCGTTCTGAGATTTTTAACTTAGTCAGTGGCCTACTTAGCCGAAGCTCCCTCCTTTCGACGCAGGAAATACCCTTCTCGGGATGGCACAGTGGGATCAGAGTATTTTGCAAGTTCAAGTGCCTCGGTATCAGGATAGCAGTTCAGTGATGGTCGGTCTTTGTTCAGGAGCTCTTCTTGGGTGCTGACGTTGTCTGTCGTGGCCAGGGTCGAGGAAACCTTCTTGCAGTGGTGTGCGTGCAGCCAGTTCTTCTTCCCATCCACTCGAAGAGCCGTCCGAGTGGTAATCAGTACTTGCCAGGGGCCCGTCCACCGGGGTTCCAGACTCTTTGCCCGTTGAAAGTTCCGGACTAGGACGTAGTCTCCCGGTTGGATATCATGACCGGGACCCCTGGAAGCATCGGGGATGGCCTGCTGCACCTGTTGATGAATGACAGACAACGTTTTAGTTAATTTGTATAAATAATCTGACAGCAGGACGTCGGGGACGTCGTGAATGGAGGTCGGTTTGGGGGCAGTCCAGAGGTTCATTGGTCGCCCAAACACAACCTCGTAGGGGGTCAAGTGGTGCTTAGTGGGAGTGGAGCGCATCGATAGTAATGCCAGTGGAAGGGCATCTGGCCACTTAAGTCCTGTGGTGGCCACTATTTTTGACAGTTTCAGTTTTAGTGTAGCGTTGTGTCGTTCAACCAGGCCAGCGGATTGGGGGTGGAAGACTGCATGAAACCTCTGTTTTACCCCCAACCCCTTCAGGATTAGTTGGATAACTTCAGCTATGAAGTGGGGGCCATTGTCGCTCCATAAAATTCGACAAAGGCCGTAGCGAGGGAAAAACTCTTTCAGTAGTACTTTGGCAGTAGTCATGGCAGTGTTATCACGGGTCGGATAGGCTTCCACCCATTTGCTGAAGGCACATACAATGACTAATACGTATTTCAAGCCTTGGCACCTCTCCAGTTGGATGTAATCCATCTGGAGGACCTCAAAGGGGTGGTCGGGGATCCCAAACCCTCCCCGGGGTACCACAGTTCCTTTCCCGGGGTTGTGTTGTAGGCAGATAAGGCACTGCTGGACCAGGCGTTTGGCTGAGTCGGGGATCTTGTTGTTGTGCCAGACTTTGGAAATGAGTTCAATCATGGGGGCAGAACCTATGTGTGCAGGGGAGTGTGCCATTGTCAGTATGGGGATCAAGTATGAGTCGGGCAGCAACCATTTGTTCGTGTCTTTTGTCCGCCAGCAGCCTTCATCGTCCCTTAGACCCACCCGTGCCCATTCAGTCAGTTCGAGAGGTGTGCTAGCCGACTGGATGTCCCTAATTGTTTCCCTAGCGTCAATCCATTTTTCTGCTTGTGACCTGGTCACATACATGCGTGTCGTTGTCCTATTCTCAGCTGTGGTTCGGGCAGTGATGTCGGCTAGTGCGTTTCCCTGTCCAACTAAATCTGTCACCTTCTTGTGTGCCTGGCATTTTATCACTGCTAATTGTTTGGGGAGAAGAACTGCTTCAATCAGGGCGGAGACTAGATCTCCGTGAAGGATGGGCGTACCGTGGGACGTCAGGAATCCCCTTTCCCTCCACAGGAGCCCAAAATGATGAACCACCCCGAAGGCATACTGGCTGTCCGTGTAAATGTTCGCCGTTGTTCCTGCTGCTATGATACATGCTCGTGTGAGGGCAATTAGTTCGGCCGCCTGTGCGGATCGTTGTGTGATGCGAGCTGTCTCAACTACTGTTCGGGCTGTCGTCACCGCATAGGCCGCTGAAGTGGTGCCGTCTGGGAGTTTGATACAAGAGCCATCTACCCATAGTTCTCCATCAGGATCTGTAAAAGCAATGTCTCGGAGGTCAATTCTACTCCTAGTCTGTTCGTCCGTGAGGGTCACACAGTCGTGTATAGGGGGCACATCGGGGTCATTTTCAGGCAAGGGTAACAGTGTAGCAGGATTCAATGTCGTGCATCTCTTCAGAGTGATGTGGGGCGCAAGTAAAGTCAATTCGTATCCTGTCAGTCGTGCACTAGACAGGTGTTGAGTCTTGGTCTGGTTCAAAAGGGTGTCAACTGCATGGGGTACTAATACCGTGAGAGAGTTTGAAAGTACAATTCCCTCACTCTGGCGGATAGAGACAGCAGCAGCGGCTACCGCTCGAAGGCAGGCAGGTAAAGCTCTGGCGACTGGATCAAGAGTGGCAGAGAAGTAGGCACAAGGGCGTTGTTTGGCGCCGATGGGCTGAGTTAGAACAGACAATGCGCATCCCTCCCTTTCGTGCGTGAAGAGGGAGAAGGGCTTGGAGTAATCTGGTGTTCCTAGAATGGGTGCCGAGCAAAGGGCATCCCGCAATTCCTTAAAGGATGCTTGGCATTCGGGAGTCCAAGGGAGTGGGAACGGAACATCTTTGGCCAACAGGGAAAGTAGGGGTTTTATAATGAGACTGAAATTTGGTAACCACTGTCGACAAAAGGAGGTAAGGCCCACCAATGAACGGACTTGTTTCTGTGTTTTTGGGATGGGTGTGTCTAGGATGGTTTGGATTCGGTCAGGCGTGAGTTTCCTCCCTTCTTTGGACAGAAGATGGCCTAAGTAAGTCACTTGAGGCTGGCAGAACTGCAGTTTCTTTTTGGAGACTTTGTGGCCGTTCTCCGCAAGAAAGTGCATGAGTTGGATAGTGGCCGTGATTGCAAGTGGAGTGTTGTCGGCCGCTAAGAGGATATCATCGACGTATTGGATCAACACCACTCCATCTGGTAGCTGGACGGCATCCAGCTGTCTTTTGAGGGCCTGGCTGTAGATGCTGGGACTTTCAGTGTAGCCCTGGGGAGCTCTACAAAATCGGTACGAACGGTTTTTTAAAGTGAAGCCGAAGAGATAACGGCTGTCTGGATGGATGGGGATAGAGAAAAATGCATTTTTAAGATCCAAACAAAGTACATATGTCGTGCGGGGTAGGGTCGGGACATGCTCGGGTTGTCGTACAGGATGACTCAGACTCCATCCGGGGAACATCTAATAGTAGCTCGGAAATGTTTCAGTAAATCAATACCCATAATGGCGTCAGGGGAGTTGGAGGGGAGCAGAAACGTTGTGTCAGTGGGATTGTTTCCTAGGTCAAAGGAGATAGGTACAGACAGGGGATTGGTGGAGGGCGTTCCATCGAAACCTATCGATGTAATGTGTGAGCCAGACAAGGGTGCCCTTGGAATCAGTCGTTTTGATAATACACTACGTGTCGCTCCAGTGTCTACCAAAAATGGAGACTTTGTACCCAGGACCTTAGCAGTGACGTAAGGACCTTGCTGGTCAACACAGAGCTCGACTGGATCCCTCCCTTGCCCCTGGCAGTCCTATGCAAAGTCGTGAGCATTGTTGCAATCGGACTGTTGGCACTGATTCTGTTGGGGGCGGTCAAATGGGTTTGGTCTGCCAGGTCGGTCATTGGTGGTGTCGTGGGTCTGCCCTCGTCCCTGCCCTCCAGTTTTGGGGCCATTTGTCATGTTCCTTGTCTCTTTATTTCTAATCAGTTCTCGAAGGGCCAGGCATTGAGACTTCCAATGTCCAAATTCTTTGCAAAATGCACACTGGTTCTCGTCGAGGTCGGTTTGTGGAGCGCCGGGTGTGGGGTTGCGGTCTCTAGGGGGCGAATTCCTAGGGGAATTCGACTGGTAGTTTCCCCTATACCGTTCCCTTCCTGTAGTCACTCCCTGCAGTTGAGCAATCATTACTCGTTCCTTTAAGTCCTTTTTCTTTCTCTCAGTCGCCCTTTCGTTCTCGTCCTTTTGGTGTTTGTAATACTGAGCCATCTAAAGGATAGCTGCAGGTTTAGAGGCTCCCCAACTACTCTCGCTAGTCTGTAACTTTTGGGAGACCTCTTGCGATAGTCCCTTTACGTAGTTTTGCACGAATAGGTGTTGTCCGGTTGCGGTGGTCATATCTTGGCCACTGTAGTCGGAGAACACCGTTTCAAATCGTGAGAAGTATTCTGATACGTCCTCCTGAGGTTTCTGGCGGCAAGCCGTGACTACCGACCAGTCTACCTTCTTTTCTGGGATCAACGTCTTTAGTTTCTGCACTATTTTGTCGGGGAGTTCTAGTATGTCTTTTACAGGTTTCTTTCCGGGCTCTCGTTGCCCATCTAGTTCATTGAGCTGTGTCCAGGTGTGTCCGAACAGATCTGTGTGGTCGGCTTTCCGGATTTGCTTCCACACATCGGCCGGCAGACACAACCCGAAAAACAAATCAATGTCCGATAGAGTCATTATGGTTGAGCCCAAGGCTGTGCCTAGTTCGGTATAAAATGCTGTAGGGTTCTTTCTGAAATCGGGCAGGGTTTGCCTAAAAGTTAAAATATCCTGCCGATCCCATGGTTGGTAAACCCAGTGGTACACAACCCTCCCTTTTGCATCTGCGTGGTTGATATCATCATTTGTTCCCTGACCTCTTGGGGGAACCCAGTAGGGGGCGGTTTCTCTGATAGGCATCATAGTGTTGGCTGCTTCTAATGGGGGTTCAATCGTCTCAGGGATTTTGATCTTGGCCTCTGGTTTCTGTTCCGCGAGGTGGCGGAAAACCTCAAGCGTTTGCATGAAGAGGTCCGTCACATCGCTCTTAGTCCCATCTCCAACATCGACCCTTCTATATAGAGCCGTCAATTTAGCAGGACCTTTATTCTGGTACCTATCCTCATACGCGTTCAGGGTGTGGTAGCTGAACCGTAAAATGAAATGCCGTCTGTGACTACCAGCATGTGAATTATGCATATTCATCGTATATTCTTCGCTCTCCTTCCGTTCTACCAGGGTCTTTGCTATCTGGTCGATTCCATCCCGCTCATCTTTGCTCAACCTATTTGGCCTGGCAGTTAGGTGCCTGCTAGTCTCATGTTCGTCTGCTGTTGTTACCAATGCGGCTGGTGCGAAGGCCGTGAGAGCCGGGGCACTAGCGCTAGGGTCACCCTCGCCTACATTCTGAACTGGTGAGTGTTGTGCTAGAGGCTGGCAGGGAGCATAAGGAGGAGGCATGTAGATAATTGGAGGACCGAGCAGTAACTCGTCATTTGCCCGCTGTTTGGAGGGCATCTCCGGGTAGAGCGTAGAGGGGGTCCTGACAGGGCATTGGCCTGCCAGTCCTGATTCTTGCGTTTGGTTAACTTCCTTTTTTCTTCTTATTTCTTCATCTAGTTCTTTTGCGGCCAGATGGGCGGCTTTTCGTAACTCTTTCACTATTTTTGCTTCCTCTCTTTTCCTGCGATGTTCTGCTTCTTTGCGCCACATGCCAATACTATCGAGCATAGTGGGCGTTGCCTTATTTATTTTTACAGCTGCTTCTAGTGTTTTTATTTTATTTTCATCAAAAGAACCTATCAGTGGCCACTGACTTTCAGGATCCTTTTTTGTATATTTATGCCATAACTTACTATAAGCTATAGCGACTAGTCCTTGCTTAGTAAACATGTCCTTATTAGGGGTGCCTTCCAATGGAGCTGGATGGTTCATCCCTAATAAGCGGTCCGGGTTGACCCAACTATTAACCAATGGGGAGAAGATAGGCATGACGGATTACAATGGGGGGAAAAGCCTGCACTACCTATCTTTTCACTACTTGCAAAGACTGGACAGAATATTCTATTCTACGCTATTTGCAAACAGAGAATACCTCCAGAAAGAACCAATTCCAAACAGTCAATGTTTGGACAAACAATCAATCAATGAGGAATGAAATAGGCACGACGGGTTAAAAGTTTGCGTTACCTACCCTTCACTATCGGCAAAGGGAGAGAGAATATTCCTATTCTTCCCCGTTTGCAGACAGAGAAGATCCTTAAGAGAACCAACTTCGAACAATTCAATGCTCGATTCAATCAATCAATCAATGGGGAGAAAAATAGGCACGGCAGATTACAATGGGGGGCAAAAGTCCGCGTTACCTATCCTTCACTATCTGCAAAGACTAAACAGAGTATGGCGACTCTGTGCTTGTTTGCAAATAGAGAATCTCTCAGAAACAGTCAATAAGTAATACTAGTATTTTCAAACAATCAATCAATCAATTTCGCAATTTGTCGTGTGTCACGACCTTACCCGGACCGCATGGACAGTTTCTCGTCTTCCGCTTCCAGCGCCCGATCGTCCTCTACTCTCTGTTGCTATCGCGGCACTCCTGGTGGTTCCCAGTCAGGACCGTAGATCAATCGGGAGAGGTCTGCTCGGAATCAGTGAAGTTCAGATGATCGGCTGTCAGACGAGGGTCTATCGGACAGGAGCTCTCCCGATCGTTGCAGTCGTTCACTCTGTCGTCGGGACCTCTCCCACTGGATCCACGTGTCGCTGATGGGCCCCGCGTTTGGGATGCCAATCGATAAAGATCAATTCAAAATGGTCAGGCGATTTAGTCGATGTTTCCTAAGTTAAATTTGCCCGGCGTTAAACGCCTCTAATACCATACGAAGTTATCCAATAAAGAGGCAGGCGCTGGAGACAGGAAGACAGGAAATAAGTTTATTCCGACGGAGTAGAACACATCAGATCAGACAACAAGGTATTGTCTCGAGGTGCTCTCCCAGCCTCTCTGAGACCTGGTCTTTTATACCCTGGTTTAAGACATGTGAACGCTCTTTATTACAACAAAGACATTGTGAAGTATGAGAACGACATCCCCGGCACCCCCCCAGTTCCGGCCCATTCCAACACATGACAACAGTAGAGGCCCTTCCCCTCATATGATTGGGAGGGGGCTATCACGCAGCTGAGTGTTCTGCCGATTCCTTTGGAATATGTGCGCCTGATCGAATCTCAGGGGGTGGGGAGGTCATGATCAATAGTGGCTCCTTTCAGGAAAGGCGAGTGCATACAGTAGTGGGCAATAAACTATATCCTCGGGCTAAGGGATGACCAGCGGTTCGTACAGGCAGTCGGGCTCAGAGGAAGGGGTCATCAAAGGAGGGGTATTCAGGGACGGAAAGAAGGTGTTAGTCAGGCACGGGGTGTGATTCTCAGAGACAGAGTCATGCGGGAGGGGAGGTCTCATGACTTGTGCATGTGAGAGCGGGGACAGCCAGGGTGCGTGGGGGAGGCTTGCAAGGTTCAGGGAAGTGTGCTGACGGGCGATCATGAACAGGGAGACCATGGTACCTAAAATGGCTGTCGTGTATGTTCATACGTGAGTCTGCAAGATGGCGCAGATGATGTTCAGTACACGAACTAAAATTCCACAAGAACTGCAAACAACATTGGCATGCCTGGCAAGTAAGGAAAAGGGATTGTGTCCTTTTATTTTTGAAAGAAAGAACTCGACATGAAAGGTGACATTTGAAATATAATTAACCTCGCAAATACATTACGCTACTTGCATGGCAGCCACGATTGTGAGAATAACTTTTGCAGTCCCCTTTTGATCACCATCAATATAAACTGGCCAATAAGTGAACAGCATTGTTTATTTAAACGTTATGCTGCGCGCTGTGTGTTAAGACTATCAACTTTGTGCATTGATAAAGGCTACAGGCTGAAACGCGTCTGCACTAATAAAGCTGATTTCAATCCATCCCAGGAGTGCCTACGTGTGCTGTAATTGCATATGTTGGAGCTGTGATGTTTACGTGAGTCCCCATTCTCACGAAGGAAAGGCACCCGCCTTAAGTGTTCAAAAAGCTGCTGTCAATGGGATTTGGGAGCCGTTATATATATATATGTATATATATTCTAGCAGCCCGTCCCGACCTTTTCCGGGAGCAATCAGGCTTCCCGGACCCCTGCCCGCCCCGACATTGTGCAGCAGCAGCCCGGCTCCCGCCGGCCCTGACATTGTGAAGCAGCCCGGGCCCCAGCCCGCCCCGTCCTGTCCCCCGCCCTCCCCGTCCCCCGCCTGCCCCGACATTGTCAAGCAGCCTGGGTCCCCGCCCGCCTGCCCCGACCCCCGCCTGCCCGGAGCCTTACCTCAGCTGCCGCTCCTCCCCCGCGCTCCTCATTTCACCACTCCGCCGCTCCTCGCCGCTTACCGCTCCTCCCGCCTGTCCGCCGGTCCTCACCGCCATTCCGCCGTTCGTCACCGCTCCTCCCCCGCGCCATGTCCGCCGCTCCTCCTCGCGTTCCTGGACACCACTCCTCCCCACGCTCCTGACGTCAGCACGCAGGTCGCGGCCGGCGCTACTTCGAAAGGACTACTTTTTTTTAATGTTAAATTCTTTAAATAACGCATATTTTTATACTTTATATAGCCTATGTCCATCTGCACACCCTGACAATTACAATGATGTATCGGGTGTGTGGATTGGCACTGTGGTTCCCGAGTTTACCTGCCTCAAAGATGCAAAGTTTTTCCTTTATAATAGTAGCATAGATATAGATATAGATATAGATTTTATACAATAAAGACGTATTCATTCAACACCTCCTGTGCTATGTTGAGGCCGGGTGTGGTACACGGTCAGGTTCTGTGCTATGTGATGGTGGGCCAGGATCCAGAGGGTAAAGTTGTCAGGCTGCACACTGCATCCCCACAAAGTCTGGCTGGTTTTATCCTCACTGTAACTACCTCCTTATGTGCACACGCCGTGCATTACATGTTTTTACCACGAGAGGGCGCACGAGTCCTGCAGACGGAGCTGACATCTACACCTTTCAATGTGGTTGTCTTCCAGGTTTGTCTCCTTGCTGTTCCTGTGTTACAAAGCACTTCAATTCACCCTCTTGTGTGGGAGTATAAAGTGCTGTGCCGTCCTGTACGTCTCCACCATGGATTAAAACATTCCTCTGTGTTCCACAGTCACCAATGTGCTAAAGCATTATTTCTTATTCTTCTACCTCTGGTATTTTAAAGCACTGTCCGAAGGCAGGGCCGGGGGTGCGACTCCTTGAGAGACTGGGCGCCAGGGGAGAAGCAGCACCCCAAACTCACTCAAGATGAGTCCGGGAGGCGCTGTCTGCTGTGAGGGGTTGTGTGTGTGCGGGGGGCACCACACAACGGCACCCCCCAGCAGCCCCCGACCTCTCATGTTCCTGGAATTCAGTTGGTATCATGCCCCTTATGACCCCTGGCCTGCCCTCTGCGGCCCCCAGACTCCGAGATTGCAAGGGCAGATGCAAGAACAGAAGGGAGACGAGGCTCAGATAAGCACTGTTTGCTTTGTTTTGCTTGGCCTGGACTGGAACATTGGCGCATGTATCACACACAATGGGTGTATTTTGCAGGTAGATGCAGTGCATTGAAATGTCTCTTTCTGATGATGGATTACGAACAAACTGGGTTCATTTAGCAGCAGATTTTTTCACTCCCTCTTCTGCTGCTGAAAGCCCGATTCACCCGTCCAGCACCCGCTCTCTCCCCTCAGCCTGCCCTGGAAAGCAGAGACAAAACCAAACTCGGGGGCAACAGCAGGCCGTGAAGTGCTTGGCTTGCCTGGGACCGGGTACGGAGCCGCAAACCTGCCAACAGTCCGTGACCAAAAAGACTTTGGACATTTCCAGTTTTAAACCCACTAATTCGCAGAAAAGAAACCACATAACTTGTAACCCAAGATGAACTTACTGGAAATCGGCCTTTACGACATGAAGCCCTAATCAATACCCATGTCCGCCCGGTCCGCTGCTCCTCACCGGCCGCTCCTCACCGCTCCTCCCCCGCGCCATGTCCGCCGCTCCTCCTCGCGCTCCTGATGTGAGCACGCAGGTCGCGGCCGGCGCTACTTCTCAGGGACTATTTTTTTTATGTAATTTTTTTTAAATATAACGTATTTTTTTACTTTATATAGCCTATGTCCATCTGCACACCCTGAGGATTACAAAGATGTATCGGGTGTGTGGATTGGCGCTGTGGTTCCCGAGTTTACCCGCCTCAAAGCCTCAAAGTTCTTCCTTTATAATAGTAGTATATATATATATATATATATATATATGTACAAATATATATATATATATATATATACCGTACCGCTCTCCTGCGTATAAACCGCTGCCTGCCTCGAGAGTCGTGTCGTCAACCGGACCCCACAGGAGTAGGTCCGCAATATACGCTCCAACTCTCCCTTCGTTTTGCTTCAAAGGATAACGACGATGCCTTGTTTAGAGCCTTGCTCACCAATATTTACACAAGTCAGAAGCAGCCATTGTAAACTCATTACAGTGCGTGTCACATGTGAACTACAAAACAATCGATAGTGTGGACAGACTTGTAGTTCCTCAATGTTGTTATACAGTGCATTCAATACATTGATTGACAATAAAGTTTATATTGACAAACTTTGTACCCACTTTTATATCGGCGTGATTCAAAAATAAACCAGCAAATAAAAGTGTTTTTTTAATTATCTACATAACACGCTGTAGTCAACTTGCCGCCGTCGTTATTACTTTGAAAGCAGCTTGTGTTGTCGTCCCGTTAATCACACCATAATTGTACCTTACAATAAAGCCCAAGTGGGCAAAATGACCAGTTCGGCAATGTTCACAATTTAGGTAACATGACAAATTCGTTAATCATTTTATTCAAGCTGAAAACCTAAGGTCCACTATTATTTGGAACCAGTAAACGCAAACGTCCTCATAAGCATGTTCTCAATAAAAACATGTTTTTTGTAAAAGCATATTTTTACACAATCCGCTTTAAAAATTTCAATATCCTAATCTAATAACGATTGGGACCATATTGCGTTTGACTGAAGAGTATTTGCCCAAGTGGGCCAAACCCCTGATGTCACGACTGATTACACATTGCTTCTGCCAATCTTGCCCCTGTGAGCATACTATCACACCAACTATGTTACTCAGGGATAACCTGATTGGTTTTAACAGCTTAACACAAATATTGCCTAAACAAGAAAAAGCACAGTTTGTAACAGGACACCTTTAAATTACTTTGTAAACTTGTTTTGCTTGGTTTAAACCCTATCTACTCGACTGTCTTAAGTGAATTAAAATCATTAAAGTTCTACAAGGGGCAGACAATTATCTCTTTCCTTTTCCTGTTTACTAAACGTACAAATACGTATACATGTCCTCTTCAACATTGAGGCCCTCCGGTTGCATGTAATTCCCCTCCATAATGTATCGTGATTCCAGTTCACTGAGTTTTTTCTCACGATTCCCACCTCGTATATCTTTTTCCACAGCATCTACCACGTAGTATGAGATTCCTGTCACATCTTTGTTATGGAATCTCTCAAAATGACTGGCCACCGGGTAGGCACAGCCACCATTTTTAATTGCCCTGAGGTGTTGTAGCACTCGCGTGTGCACCTCTAGAATTGTGCTGCCTACGTACCGCAGCCCACATGGGCACTGCAGGACGTAGACAGCAAACTCACAAACTTTACAATTAAATTTACCCTGGATTTTTCGCAGTTCATTTGAAGTGCCTGCTACATATTTGTCAGTATTGATACCAAAACGGCAGGCTTTGCACTTTGTGCATTTTATGAAACCCTGATTTTTGTCCAACCAGGTCCACTTCATTGTCTTTTTCTTCACTGTATTTTTGACCAGAGCCTGCCTAAAGGATTGGACTCTTTTGAATGTTTCTCTGGTCTACGTGGGAGTGCTTTACTTAGGATTGGATCATTTTTAATGGCATGCCAGTGCCGATTTAGGATGCTTCTCACTTTATCTTGCTGAAAACTATATTTAGTAATAAGCCTGCATTGATTTCCATTTTTTGTGCTTTTCTCCTTTGTTGCCCCAAACAGTATATCCTCGCTTTTCAATTTGGCAGTTTTGGAGATTGCTGATTCAATCCATTTACCTGGATATCCTCTGTTTTTGAATCTACACTCGAGGTTCGGTAGTTCTTTCATAGTCTCTGTTTCCTCACTGCTGTTTTGTTTGGTTCTCAAACATTCTCCAAACGGTATACTCCTCTTAAGGTTAACAGGATGAAAACTTGATGCATGAAGCACCATGTTTGCTGCAGTAGGTTTTCTATAAAGTTGTGTTGATATCTTTCCATCATGGATGGGCTTTATTGTAAGGCACGATTATGGTATGATCAACAGGACGATAACATGCACTGCTTTCAAAGAAATAAAGATTTACCGCGGCAGCAATTCCACCGCGGTGCGGGCGTTCGATTGCGCAGGTGGGGCCGCATCCGCCAACGGACGTGCGCGGCACTACCGAGGTAGTGCTCGCAACGGCCGTTGGCCGACGAACGCACGCAAGGGGTTCAGGGGGGAACTTTAACTCTCATTTTCCATGCATCTTTATTTAAACAGCTGGAAGTACGAACTTGGCAAAAAAATAGTACTTTACTCAGAAAGTGTGTTTTCATGGTTCTGATGGCATTCAGTGGTTTTTAAAATAGAAGAGTTTTAAAAAGTTGCCAGGCAGGCTTGAAAAGGTTCATGCTTTTGCATGGCTCTGCCGTTTAAAATCGAGTTTCAATGATTTTGAACTTCTGTTACCCACATTTGAATTGTCTGCCAAACAGTAAAGAAAATGGTTAATCGGATAGAATTTGCAACTGTTACAAAGGTTTGAAGAAAATAGAAAGACAGAGAGAGTGTGATACCTAGAGATAGAGAGAAAGAGAGGCACTGAAAAGTAACAGAGAGGAAATAAGGGAGTGGGAGAGCCAAAGGCCATGCACAGCTGGTTTAGGCATCAATGGATGCTTTCCAATATATCTACATTCTTAAATATATTGCTAAGGATTGTTATTTCTTTATAATGGATACGACCAAACTCTACAACAGTACGTTAGTTCAATGAATATTTTCAATACAAATATCCCTGAAATTAACATGTAATAGTAAAAGTACATAACCAAAAGGCATCACTTAGTCCTATATATGGGTCAGGGTAACTTGCATAATTCTGTGTAGCCTAAACACACTCAATTACCTAAGAATTCCGCAAGATTTCGTGGAATTATGCGAGAAGATCAATTCTGCGTTTAGCGCTATTTCTTAGCATGAAAATGCCTCCTCACATCCAAATGGATACAAGGATGCATTTTGGCACTACAAATAGTGTTAACTACAATATATCTGCTCTTGTGGTAGGATTTCCCCCAACTTTCTCCCTGCATTCAGCACTATGTTCTTAGTTTAAAAAAGTGTACCCTCCCATCCATTTTTTTCCTAAGAAATGGCGCTAAATGTGTTCTCGCAGTAGGATTTCCCCCCCCAAATTTCACAAGCATGAGTAATCCCCAAAAGATTGGTAATTTCGAGTCGGAGAGTACCACGGAATTACCATATTTACTTCTACTACTCCTGCATAATTGAAATTCCACCCCGCCCTAGTCCTATATTGCCACGTCGAGTTTCTGGGGACATTTACTAAACACTGGGCCTTCTTCCCATGGCATCTCGATGACTCAATGGGACTATCTTGCACAATTCCCCATTATGTCTATACAGATGTAGTTGAGGTTCAAAAACGGAGCTGTTAATAAAAAAGTACATTATAAACTTTATTTGTCTTTTAAATGCCAGGACTTTTCCTACTCGATGCACATGTTTTGAAGGTAGAGCTTTTACAGTGCGTGGTTTCTGTGTGCGTGGAAGAAAGCTTTGATCAATCCAGTACATCTATTTAAAGAGTACATGCTTCAAAAAAACATTTAAGAAAATCCCTTTTTTATTATACAGGATAATGCACTTAGCATTTGATGAGAGTGGGAGGTAGGAAAGGATTCGCAGACTGCAGCGATAGTGGGTGAAGGTTGCCTCACTAAATCGCTTCACCCCTCTCGGCAGTGGTATTTTGAATGCGACGTTTCCTCTGCATCGCTCCATTCTCCTCCCAAGCCTTTCAAAGCCCATCTTTGTTTTAGAGAAAATAAAAGAAGCAATAGAAGGCGAAGCGAATGGATGGGCTTTTTGAACAACAAAAAAAACAGATAGACGACAAAATCGAAAGCCTGCCTTTGTTCTGCGGGAGATGATTTGTACTGCCCTAAAACCTCCTTCCCTGCCCATTCATCCATGTTCCAAGGACAGTGGAATCAATGGGACAATCACGGCTCGTGCACGTGGGGTTGTACCTTGGCCTTTTGCGATATCCAGCCATTCAGCTTAAGAGGCAGGTTGCATATAAAACATTAATCTGTTATTGATTTCTCTCTGTTCCTATGTTCATGGTTAGTAAGCCAAGACAGGCTCTTTTAAGTGTCCATTTATGTATTATCAGCAAGGAGTAGCTGATACCTGCGTATAAGATGGCGTTGGGTTACTTGGCTAAGGTGGGAGCTGTAAGCAAAAAGTACATTATTCACTTCGTTTCATGTGCTCTCCCAGTAGCTATCCATCTATACCAAACACCATCTAACTAGTGGACCCGATCTTGGGTACATTGTGATATCTCATTTGCAGCGCCTTCATTTTTGTAATATAATTAATTGTTCATTTTGGGGGTTTATGGCATGGCTGCATGTCAATGGTTGCTACTCCCAAATGAAATTATTTTCAATCAAATATACTTGTGCCTAAAGAAGCATAACTTTATGCTTTCAGGGTCATTTAGACCCAGTGTTAAAGGCTTGTGTGAAACATGCTGTAGAGCACAACATTTGTGAAGAGCACGAGTTGTGGTTTTTCACCTGAAAATTAACCTGGTATTAAAAATATGTGTCTGTCTTAATAGCCTTTAATTACTGTAAAGAAATAAGTTTGCCCATTGAATTCCCCCCTAATATTTTGCTGTTTGACCACTGATATAGGACCTTAACAAGGGTGAGCTTCATAACCTGTGAATCACACATGATAAACTCATGATAAATGGACTGTGCAGGTTTACCGCCAGTGTTTGCCATCTAAGTTAAGGCTGCTACAACGCAGAAGGGGTAAGGGTCACATGGCTTGTCACACGTGAACACCTGTGCACGTGCACACATGTAAGGGCTGCATGTGGGAGACTCCTGTTGTGTGCAGCCCGGTAACTGGCACACAGGAGTCTCTGCAGGTATGGGTATTGACCTGGGGTAGGCCTCATATTGTTAGTGTACACTCATTGGGAAAGTCAGTGTGGTTTACTGTCTTGACTGCAGTGACACTCCTTTACACACCTACGGGGAGGGCTGCCTCAGAGTGTAGCTTTGCCTCCATTTGGCCTACTGGGACCAGAGACATATTGAATTAGGGTATAATCTGTGAAGGAAAATCAATTCTGCAAGTTCCAAAATGATATCTGTGCTGCTTATGGGTCATACAGGAATGTCATATTTCTCTGGCTCAGCTCTGGATTAGAGCCAGGTCTTTTGTCACACTGCTGTGCTAAGATAATTAGATTTCCCTCTAGCAGCAGGAATAAAGGCCTTCCTGCACAAAAGGAGCAATTAACAGTACTTGATTCAGCTCCATTGGGGCTGCGGAGGGCTTTGCTTGGCAGACTTCGGGAGGGTGCACTGTAGGTGTACCAAGTATAGGGCAGGCATCCTAAGGTGGAGGGTGACATTGTGTACCTACTGTGTCACCTGACAAATTCCAGGAAATGGATCTTTGGGGACCCTAGGTGGTCTCCAGCGGAGCGGCTGGGAGGCCGAGGAGTTGCCCAAAGACAGTGGGTGGGGTTGAAGCTAACACTAGACACTTAGGCTTTTTTAAGTAACCCTGTGGGATAGCCTTAATTCCTGGGGAAGGTAGGGCTTCATGCTCCTAGAAGAGTGGGTTGAGCGTTCCTAAGGTAGGGTGCGTAGGCCCTAATCTCACAGGGGAGATTAAAGATAGGTTCTAGGTTCCCGAGGTGGTTTCCATGTGGAACTACAGAGCGAAGTGTGCTACAGGGTTGCTTTACAAGGTGACATAAGCCCTAAAGACACTGCCGGTGTGGTGGTGAGTCATGGGCTGCATTTTGGTGTCCCAGGTCAAGGGCTCATTGAGTGCCCTCCAAAAGGGGAGTCTCAAGTGATGTGAGTGGGCTGTTCTTTCTTTAGGGAAGACGGTCATTATGAAAGGGTGGCGACAGCTAAAGACCTCACCATAGGTGCTGTGCATAAGGCTCAAAGGCATCTCCATCTCTAGGATGTGGAGACCTGGAGGAGAGAGGGTACTAGGTGCAGTAATCTTCAGAGGGAGACTAGCCAATGGCCTAAGAGATAGGGTTTAGACCTGTCTAGTGAAGGCGTCCATGCTAAGGCACAGGACACTTCCAAAAGAGAGTGTGGTGGGCATAGCGTTGCATGACCAGGTCAAGGATAAGCCTAGTTTTCTTCTGTCCGTGTAGGCCTTTAGTGTCCTAGATGCAACCAACCTAGAACCAGGAGGGTTCACAGTGCAGTCTAGGATCCCTGTAGGGAGAGTAAGGTAGGAGGTCTTGGCGGCCAACAGGCAGCGTGAGGGATCTGTAGCACAGGACAACTGGCAAGAAGGTTGTCTGGTCAGAACCCATTGTCTCTTGTTTGTGCTAACTAGTTGAAGAATACCCATGCGTAGCGGCTGATTCCTCCACATAAGGCTTAGCTGGTGGCGGCATGTAAGTAAATGGGTTCTGACCATCAAAGCTGTCCAGATTGTTTGCTTTTTGACCACCTGGTATGTGACCTTTTAAATGTGGGTGGGGCTCACAACCTTTGACTCACCCGCAGTAAACTCTTGGTAAACGGACTGCACGTATGTACCACCTTTAAGATAAGGCCTCTGCGATGCAGCAAGGGTAAGGTGCACTTGGCTGGTTACACATTAACATGTGTGCACATGCATATGCACAGGTATAAGGGATGCAAGTGGGAAAATCCTGTTGTGTGCAGTCCGATAACTGCACACAGGTATCCTGGTGCAGAGGGGACTCTGCAGAATTGGGTATTGATCTGTGGTAGGCCTCATATTTTAGTGTTCTTTCATAGGAAAAGTCAGTCTTGTTTACTCTCTTGTCTGTAGTGACACTCCATTCTACATCTATGGGGAGGAAGTCCTTAGAATGCGGCTTCACTTCCCTTTTGCCTACAGAGACCATAAACATATAGAATTAGGGCATAACATATGTGGGGAAATCAATTCTGTAAGTTCCAAAATGCTTTATGCACTGCTTAAGGGTCATCTAGGGAGGTCATATTTGGCTGACTCAGGTCAGGATCAGATCCCAGGCCTTTTGTCACCCTTCTATGCTTAGCTAGTTGAATTTCTCTCCAGCAGCAGGAAGACAGGCCTACCCACACAAAGGGAGACATTAACAGTAAGTGACTCAGATCCTGAGGAGAAAACAGTGGGGATGAAGGATCTGCATAAATCAATTAGCTGTCACACTTTACCAGGGATGAGCCTTCTGAAGCCCACTAAATAAAAGATGGAGCATAGGCCTCTGGGGCCAACACAGGAGGGGGCTCACATTATCCCTTTGAAGATTTGCTGTAAAAGGCCCTGGCAGTAATGTCAGCAAGTGGCAGAGCTGAGGCCCCCAAAGCCCATAGCAGATGTGGCAAGTGACTCCTGGGTGAAATCATTTTGAAATGTCGCAGTAGGCTCTGTTGGAAGGCTGTGACAGAGGTGATATGGCACTACAGGATGAGCCATAGGTGCATCAATGCTGGAACCTCCCACCCCCACCATTTAAAAGGTCTTGTGAAAGGGGGTGATATCTTTCATGGTTGGGATTTTCCGCTGAACACGGGGACTGAAGGTGGCAGCCATGGACAACTAGAAAAAGGAACCCCCTGACAGCGTACTGGACCCAGGACTCTGACTACAGTTGCCCCCAGGACCAATAATTTAGAAATTTGACCCCCCGCATGACCTCAGAGGACGTGGAGCTCTACTGGTGGGAGATCATTTACCCCCGGGTTGGGCCAGGACTAGGTGGTTGTTGGGGAAGAAAGTACTATTTCCTGGAAAGGGGTGTACAAGGGCCCCCTGCCTAGAGCTTACCGGGCCTGTGATTCCCAACCCCCAGGCCAGATTTCCTCAATGGGAACCCTGGATCTCCACCTACAGGCCCCCCACCAGAACAAAGAAGGAGTGCTGTTGCGCCCCCGAGTAGTTCCTCAGGGGCTCAGGATCCCCAACTCTGGGCCCTGACCTGTAAAATAGGAAGAAGGAGGGCTGTTCAACTCCCCCATTTGTGACAAGCCTGTCCCTGCTCCTCATGCCCTTGTCTGGGGGACAGGGTGGCCGATATAGAATGCCAAACCTTGCCTGCATAAGCGGGGCAGGGAAGAAAATACTTTTGTCTCCCATAGCAGCATGCAGGAGTGCTGTTCACGCTCGAAGCCGGCTAGGGCAGCCCATGGTAGGCTCCCAGTACTGCCCCAACTAAGTGCTGCCTTTGGGGTGTCCAGGTGAGACCAGACACCTCCAACAACCCCAAATGAATTGAAAAAGTTGCATGGCAAAGGAAAATAAACAAATAGATATGAAAAGCAGCAGCATCAGCTCTCCCTGGCGCAACAGAAGAGCGGCTCTTTGAGTATTCATTGCTGCGGGTGAGCACTCCATCATGACCTGTGGGGCTGAAACTAACTAACACATTCCTGCTGCTCGCGTTGGTCCCCGGGTGGCAGAGCCACCACCAAGACCCTAAAAAAGAGCTTGGCGAAGCTGCGGAGGCATCACCGCTCTCCCTGAAGGGCCTAAGGAACTCTTTCTTAAATCTGACCTTAGGTTGAAAGGGTCAAGGGGAAGAGGAACACCCTAGGCTCTGTTCATGTTTGCAAGCATTCCCTAGGCTGTAGCATGTGCTCTACAGCTGAGAGTGCAATGTCTTCTAGTGGATAAGTCTATGGCTGAAGTTACTGTGGCCTGAAGGTGTTTAATGAAAGGAACATTTTGTACAACACCTCCTAGGGGTGAAGTCAATGGTTACATGTTCTGTTCACACCTGGTTATCATTTTAATAATGCTTTATTGAAAGAATAGTGTTGACAGTAATTATGAGTAAAAGGTATAAGCTTTATAAGTATTATAAAGTACTTTTGATTATTGCATTTTCTATTAAAATTATATTTTTGACATGTAGTTTGCTGATCTTGAACCTTTGACCAAGTCAATGTACGTATGTGATGTGTTTGTTGCTATTGACCACTTTAGAGTGTATGGGGTGATTACACAACATCATCAAAATGTATTGCCATCAGCCTTATATATATATATATATATATATTTGAAAATGAGTGTGTATTTGTGAATAGTGTGTGTGTAATGAATGTACCTTTCCTTTTTCAAAAGAAAAAGCACAGACTGAAGAATAATTTATTGAGTATTATTATTGCATGCCAGCAAGTGGTCATTACTTGCCCACACCACCTCCCTTCAGTAGGCCTTGGACTGCTCTGCTCTGCTACCTTGAGAGAGTCAAGCGCTACAATGGGGTGTTTGGTTCCCAGTGGATGGCACATGTGGGCCCCTCACTTGCGCAGGCCACACAACTAATGGCCCTTTCCCTAACATTTGCAATTTATATTCCGTCAATAGTGATATTCCGTCTATACTTGGATGTTGATGAGACTTCCTGGCTGGCAAGTATGCCAGGATACATCAGCATGAAGGCAACACTCAGGTCCTCTTGAAAATCCTCTCTGGAAATGAAATCAAAACTGAAGATCTTCCTCACCACAATCCCAGGCAGAATGCCAAAGGCCTGCCTGAAGCTTATCCCCTTGGAGATGGCATTTGTGTCTCTGCCAGAAACAATAATGAACAAGCATTGGGAAATCCAATAGGTCTTGCCTACGGGTGGTTCATTGGCTTTGGCAATCGGGTGGGGTTGGTAATGGGGTAGTGGGTGGATGTGGATAACAGGGTGATTTTTAAAAAGTGCTATAAAGCAGCCGGCGCAGGCGGTTTCTGGAGGTTAATAAAGAGCTAATATTTATTATCATAAGTTCAGTGAAAATTATGAGACATTATGGGCCCGATCCGATCTTGTTCGGGAAGCATACGAACAACTCCTGTCCAGAATGCTTTCCAGTCCAACTTGTTTGGGGTGAGTCCGACTGAATGAGTATGATGCATTTGAATGCATCGGGAAACGAATTGGTCGGACTCCCATTGACATCAATGGGTGCCTGTGTACCAAGTGCATACACAGGCACGCATTGACAAAAGGGGTGTTGGGGATAACCGTGCACCCTGTGGTGGGCACTCCTTGGTGGTGCCACACTGTGCATGGGTGGGAAGAGGGGACCCATGGGTACTCACATGGGCCTAATTCGGAGGGCCCCAGGTGAAGGGGGCCTGCTACGGGCCCCCAATGTACGATTCCGGCAGCCTTTTTTATTCCGGGCAAACCGAATTGCAAAGGCTGTCTGAATTGTTCATCCTACTTGCATGCTTGGAAAACCTACTCCATAGAGCTGTACGAATCAGCTCCAGAAAGCTCTATCTCTCCGAATGCCTTCCTGAACTGATTCAGTCAGCGCTAAGGGTTTCCAGGCTTCGTACTTAGTCGTTCTGAACTGTGAACAATTCGGTCGGAAACAAGGGCTCTGGATCGGTTTAGGCAATTCCAAATCCAATTCAGAGCCCTTCCGAACGACAACGGAATTGGGCACTATATATTTTTTAAGAGAGAATATAATCTTTGGGTGACTCACTTACAGGTGGTTTAAATTGCAGTATGGGTTTAAATGTTGTTAAAATTAACCCTGGGCAAAGCACTATGCTACGCTCGCGTAGTTTGCGAAGTTTGCGCAACTTCGCACACTGCGAGCTGCACGTAGCGCAGTGCAAACATAAGAAGCTTAGTGTAGCGTAGTGCATCAGTCATTTTTTGCTTGCTCGCAGTCCTCAACGTCAAGTTGTCGACCGCGAGCAAGTAAAATGACATTCTCGCAAGACTTTTTCCTTGTTCCTGATCAGCAACATCAAGTTGCCGATTGTGAGAATGGAAAATAAACCTCCCGGCGAGATTCTCAACATGGGGAAGTCAGGTTTCTCATTGCGAGTGGTCGCGCATGCTCCGCGTTAAGAAAGCTGCAGCTCGAGTAAAAATCTACTCGAGCGGCAGAAAAGTACAGCTCGCACTGTGCAAGATGCCGTTTTTAATGATTGCACAGTGCCGGATGCCTGTCCGCACTGTGCTATCATTGAAAATGACACCTTACACAGTGCGAACATGCTACTACGCAGTTCGCATAGTGCTCCGCAAAGCTCGCGTAGTGCGAAGTGCACTTTGCGTAGCTACGCATAGCGCTACTTTGTGAACTACGCCCACCCCTAGAAAATGGTGTACAGCATTCTGTTCATTTTAGGAATATATATAGAGAACTTTTACATACTACAGAAAGTTGTCCATAGTGTGCAGATGTGCATGCCTTATCATTCACTAATTCGTAGCTGTGAAGCCGTTCACTTAAAATTCTATGTCAGGCCCTTCTCATTAACATAAATAATAACCACACACTGTTTTTGAAAGGTAGTCATGGTTTAATAAGTTGCTAATGTCATTAATGTCTACAGAATCAATGCGTTTCTTACGCACCTCAATACCTTTGACTGAAGCATAACATCTAATTAACACATTAGTACTTCAGAGGTGAAGGATAATTGGGTCATGTCTACCAGCTACAACCAAAGCCAAATGGTGGGTGGAATGTGGCCGCTACTTACTACTGATCAAACTAGGGTTGTACAAAGTTATAATTAGGGGGTGTAAATTTGGCCTGTGAGACATTTACCATGCCTTCACCAGTTGTGGAAAATGTACCATGACAATGTCACTGCTGATGTTTTGTACTTAAAATAAATAAATAAAACATGTCATTTCTATCACATCACTCAGAGATCAGATTTCAGAGCTCCCCTGGAAGTCCCTCTGAGGGCTGATTTGAAGTTTCAAGCCCAGTCAGGGCTCCAGGAGGCAGGATACATTCTTTCAAATGTCCCTCTGTCTCCCAATGTGCACTGATTACAAGAATAACCAGAACTCCTTTTGATGCTGGGGTGGAAGTCCCAAGCCCAGGATCTGTTCTCTGGCCCGTTATGTTGCAAGGTGCCTGGGATGGGGTCCTGTAGGCACTAGTAGGGCTCCCGTGCTTGGCAAGTTTATGAAGATTTGACAAAGCCCCATATCAGAGCTCTGGTAGGCCCAGGGTGGGAAGTCCACAGTCCTAGGCTCTCTTTTCTAGCCTGTCGTGTTACAAAGTGCCTAGGACAGGAACCGACAGGCCCGGGAAGACCATCCTCGCCTTCTCCAGTGAAGAAGTTCTGGTCAGGATCAGAGCTCCCACATACCCAGGAGGTGGAAGCTCCCAATCTTGGATGCATTTATCTGGCCCACTGTGTCTCAAAGCACCCAGAACCAGTTTCTGTAGGTTCAAAAAGGCCTCCCCTCCATGCCTGGGCTAAGAAGCTTCTATCGGGCCCTAAGTCAGAGCTACAGCAGGCCTGGGGGAGGAAGCCCCTGACCCTTGTCTTCGTTCTCAGCTTGCCATATTTCAAAGTGTACGGGACACGGTCCTGCATGCTCAGGAAGGCCTTCTCTGCCTGTCCAGGTTGAGAAGCTCAGACCAAGCCACAGGTTAGAGCTCCTGTTGGTCTGTGGGTAAAACCCACATCCTATGCTCTGTTCTCTAGCCCACTATATGGTAAATTGCCTGGGACATGGTCCCTCTGCCCCAGGAGGGTCTCCCATGCCTGCCCCGGTGAACACGTTCTGGCCAGACTCCGGGTCAGAATTCCGTTTGACTCTGTGGTAGAATCCTCCATCCTGGTCTTTATTCTCCAGCCCGCCATGTTGCTAAGTACTGTTAATTGGGTCCCGAGGGTCCCAGAAGGCCACCCAAGCATGCCTGGGTTAGGAAGCGTGACCAGGCCCTAAGTCAGAGTCCAACAGGCCTGGTAGTGGAAGCTCCTGGTCTGGACTCCAATCTTTGGCCCACTGGTTCTCAAAGAGGCCATGATGGGATGCCACAGGACCGAGAGGGCCTCCCCTCTCTGCTGAGATTAAGAGACTCTGACCATGCTCCGGGTTAGAGCTCCGGCTGGCCCTAGGTTGGAAGCCCCTTGCCCTGGGCTCCATTCTCTTCTTTGTAGTGTCACTAACACCACAGAATGTGGTCCTGCGGGTCCCTTGAAGGCCTCCATTGCCTGCCTTGGTTAAAAAGCTCAGACCAGGCCCAAGGCCAGAGTTCCTTGAGCCTCTGCCCTTTCCTCAGACCTAGCTTAGACTCTGAGTAACTGGCCTGCCGAGTCCCTGCGTACTGCAAGGAGAGCAGGATCTTTTTCATAAAACAGAGCGCAATCAGATCGCCATCCTTCAAGCCAGGCCATCTGGTCGCTTTAAGCCCAGACATCTGCTCGTGCCATAGGAATACATGGCAAGCCCAGATAGCTGGGATGGCATTGAAATCCTGATGAGGGCTCCTCAAACCCTGCCAGTGCTCTGGGAGGTTAGATACAGTTGCTCAAATGTCCCCCTCTGTCACTCAGAGTGCACATATTACAAAAAAGGAAGATAGCTTTCCTCTGGAATAGTAGGATCAAGGTACTAGGGACCTCCTCATTGTCTGGTCATTCTGCCCTAGTACTGGGAGTTCCTGAGTCATCCTTCTCAGGGCCCCAGATCTGCAACAGCCTTTCATGCCTGTTTGATAGACCTTTCTTCTGAGCCTGCTTTCCTGGAGGGGGGCATAAAGCTGTCATCCATGTGTAAGGCAGCCTGTTAGGGGACGGATTACCCAGCACCTTACTCTGATCTACTGGACACACTTGGTCTGTTTAGGGATAGACTGCTTGGCCAGCCATTGCTGTTTCACCCTGCCTGGACATGTGGTGCAAGTCCTGGATTTTCCTGGTAGTTTGGGTCCCATGTGCCACTCCATTGCCCTTTTCCACCCAGAGCATTTCTGCAGTAGCTCAGAAAAGCCATTTCCTGGAATGTCCTGGCTGCCCAAGATGGCTCCCCTGTTTGTTTCTTGCTCAAGTTGCACCTTATCCTGCCTCTCCCTTCCATCATTGTGGAGTGGGCTGGGCCCACTTGTGCCTATGTGACTTCCCTGTCCCCTCCAGGGGCATGCAAATGTCAGTTTGGAACTGCAGTATCGACACTGATGTATCACACGGCTGTACCCTGATAATAATAATTATTTTGGAAGAAGTGTCCCAGCGCTGAGAGGTTTAGCTTCCAAGGAGGAGACACAGAGAGCCTAACAGAATGGAGGAAAATCTAGCTAAAAAGCCATGTTTTGACGTTTCTCCGAAATAAAAGTTGTATCTTTGATTGTCCTAGATAAAGCGAAAGAGTTCTATAGCTTGGATGCCAAAAAGCTAAAAGAGCTGCCCCTGATTTGTACTTTCTTTACTGTGGGCCATCTGCTAAGAGGGCCCCAGAGGACCTCAGACACCTCAAGGGTAAGTAGGGCTAAATGAAATGGTGAACATAGCTAGCACCGGTTCCATTAAAATCACTATAGCAGTACCAGGGAGCTATGAAGGACAGTCACTTCTTCATTGGTAGCCATTGCAGTTTTTGCAACTAAAGGTGCATCAAGGCCCATCTAGGAAGATTCAGCAAAAGCCACACTGCTGCGTTCTGAAGGTGTTGGAGTCTCAGCAGCCGAGGCTTAGAGACTCCTGAGTATAAGATGTTGCAGCTAACCAGCCGGGAAATGATTAATGCCTGGATCACAATTTTCCCGGCACCTTCAGGGAGAAAACCAATCATCTTCTTAAGGGATTTTAATATCCCAACGCATTTGCCTGCTAAGGCAGTAAGCTGGCTATCAAACTTGAGGACAGCTTCAAAGAGGAAGCCAACGTTTTTTACTTTGGGCTTAGGCGATGGGAGAGGACCAGGGGACCATATTGAGGACTGCCCTCCCAGATTGAGAACCTCAGTTTAGCCTACATTATTTCAGGCAGTTGAGGTCCATCCAGGAATCTCTATTTAAATAATGTATTTAATGTAAATTAACGTTTAATTACATTCTTGCCTGCTTATTTAGCCCATTTTCATTGTTAGATCGGAGACTAGTAAACAGCAGCCCAATGCTGCTTTTGACCAGGGGGCCACATGTCAAGGTCAGACGGGCCGCATGCAGCCCCAAGGTCCTACTTTCAGTTTCAATGATCTAGGGGAAATAAAATTCAACAGTAATGAAAAAAAAAACAAATTGCAGTGCCTCCCCGTGATGGGACTTCCCAGTGTTTCTGCCAACTTGTCCCTTCTGTGCCCAATCCTAGCCTGCCCATGTATTGAGTGACTAATGAGGGGCCTGTCTCTGGCACGAGGAAAGCATGGATGAGAAGGACATGGGGCCATAAGGAAACCCTGTTTTGGCCAGTGGGAACTACTTCGAGGGAGGGAGAGGAAGCCATCCTCCAGCTGCTTGGACTTCAAAATGTGCACCTCCAGTGTGAAGCTGGTTAGTCTCTTTGACTGAGTGGGAGAGCCTAGCTATTCTCCACTCAGTGTCTCCGACCAGAGCAGGGGGGCATATCCTGCTGACATGGCTCGGGATGCTACCTAAGCTGGGAACTCTCGACATGCAGGGGTTGAGTCCTGGTTTCCATTAGGTCTGGGGGGTGACTGGTGGCTGATTTGCAGATGGAGAGAACCTCCTTCATTGACAGGTACCTAGTAACCCAGACGTATGAGGTTGGGCCTGGGTTTAAAGATTCATTTGGTCCTGTCCAGGAAGAACATATTTGGAGCTGCCTGCCTCCACTGACAAGGGAGGTGCTTGCTCGCCACCTGCTTCAATGACAACAGGGTCAGGCTCAAAACCAAGCACATGGAAACACTCTTTAAATTGCAGAGGCCAACTTCCAGAGAGGAAGCCTAACAGGGTGCCAGACGGCCTTGCCATGTGGGCAGTGGAGTGGTGATGCTGCCTTCCTAGCACCACTCCTGCAACCATAGGTGAGTGAACATTTTGAAAATATACTGGGACTCTCTGCTGTGGATCACTCTGCTTGTGCATTGACGAAGAATGCACCACTGGCACACCTGGCCTTCCCCCACCTTGATGGGGTAGGCTGATGACCAGTTTTCCCCTGGTATGAAAAACAGAGGCACCATGTGTGGCTGTCTGTGGATTCCCTCAGCTGCCTATTCACATCACCTCAGGTGCCCACTTCCACAGCCGGGAAAGCCACCTACCTTCCCAGGGTGTTGGTTTCACCTCTGCCCCCCGAGGCAGAGGTCACTGATCTGGGAAAGTGTGTGCTGCTGTAACCAGTCCTGTGTAAAAAAGGGGCCCTCCCACTGCAACCTAGGGATCTGTATGCTCCCACACGATTTGTCATCTGTCTACCATCTTGCTTCAGATGTGGATACCCACTATATTCAAGCATATTACTAGGTAGAGGAAAAGAAACATACCTAGGATTTCCTCAGTATTTGCGAGTAAAGAGGAAAGTTCCCGTGACCGAATTCCCACCTGGTGGCAAGTGTGGAAAATGTGATGTGTAGAAGACCGATTCCCAGGTTTCACTCAGTGGGTCGAACTCCTTCTGATCAAGGATCACCCCAGACAGAGTTAGGTCAGTAGCGGTCCCCGGCTTGCCAGGGTAAATTCTTCTCTAGGCCCGGGCATATTTTTAATTATGGCAGTGTGTTTGGCAGAATCTTGGTAATTCACATAACGAAATGCATTCCATTTTATTCACATTACACCATTAAGCCACTTTGCATTATTTTTGGATACATTTTAACACAACATAGACCGCTTGGGTAATTATTAAATATGAGTGGCATTTCATGTAGATTTTGTACCCGAAGAAACCATTCACACAATTTTTCAGCATGAGGACAGAAGTCAGCAGCAGTGTTTTGAGTTGGAGCAGCTGTTCCTTTAACATAGATTGTCAACAAACATTTCAGGTAGATTTTTATCCCACCAGACTGTTGGGGTAATTTTAGATTTTTGAGTACAAAACTTCAAATCTGTTGTTTTAAGCATGAGGGATGGAAAATCAACTCAAAATAATAAATGAGTTGAATTTTTACCCGAACAGACTGTTCAATTACTTTTTTGAGGTAAAAATTTATTTTGCGTACTTACATGTAATTTTGTGGATATTTTGCACAATTATGTCACAGCAATGTATACTAGTTTCACACAGGAAACAACCTTTACAACGCAGTCCTCACATCGCACTGCATTTACAACGCAGTCATTACATCACAAAATCCTTTACAAAGCATGTCACTACAACCCAGCCATTACATTGCATGTCACTACAACGCCTGACACTACAACGCATGTCACTACAACGCAGGCATTACAATGCATAGTACCCCTACACTATCCAACACTTACCCTACTGTTGCACCCCCTGGAGTTAGAATAGTAATTTTTACCCCTACACTACCCAACACTTACCCTACTGTTGCACCCCCTGGAGTTAGAATAGTAATTTTCACCCCCACACTATCCAACACTTACCTTAAATGCAATGTAATGGTATGTGTTGTAATGGTATGCATTGTAAAGGTATAATGCGATGTAGTGGAATGTGTTGTAAATGTAGTTTTCAAAAATTCGGTGTAATGGCATGCAATGTAAATGTATGCGTTGTAAGGGATGTTGCGGTGTGAAAACTGCATTGTAAAGGCATGTGTTGTAAATGTATGTGTTTCATTTCACACACCCCTAGTCGTCTCAGAGTTGGGTTGCTTTGAAATGCAGTCCAAAGCGGGTGGTAAACTCCATTTAAGGCGAAATACAGGCACAAGACCGGTAGCCCCCAAGTATGGTAAGTGAAAGTTGAAAAGAACTTTAAAGAGAGAGTTCAAGAGGGCATGAAACCATTGACAGGTGAAGTCTAAGTAGTCTGGCCAGAGGACAAAACACGGTGGGAAGTTCAGTCACCCAGGAGGGTGGATTGCCCCCTCTGCAGGACTACAGTAACGCACACCTCGACCCTTCTGTGTGCATTTCATGCACAGTGGTGCTCAGCAACATACTACAGGTCAGTTGGGAAGGCTTTGTGGTAACAGTTGGCTCTCTGCTCCAGTGGAGAATGTTTTAGGCCCTTGACAGCAGCTTTCCTGGGTCCATGGGGCTGAGAGAGTTTGGCCGCCTCAGTGCCCTCCACCGGCAACTGCCCTGGCCCTTCTTGCAGTTCGCCATCTAGGGGAAGGATTTTGGGGCCATATGCTCTCATTCTGACTGTCTACTTGGGTAGACGGTGCTTTGACCACAGAGAATTCATTGTGTTGCTCTGTATTCTCCTCTGAGCCAAGCTTTAGCCTCTGATCATGGGTGCCTGCCCCCCTGGTATCCCTCTGCTGCCTTGTTAGTGGTAATGATGGGGATGCAGGCCCATGGGTTGCTGCCTCCACCATATTTCATATGGCATCTGGATTTCCACCTCCAGCCATTTGTTTTCGGGTGCAGGGAGAGCACATGATCCTTCACAAGTCAGTAGGATGACCAGATAGTCATAGCAGGCCCTGGCAGAGTCTTTTGGGTCCCTACTTTGTGGGGGCTTAATAGTTAAGGGAAACTAACCCATGTGGGAAGGGGGTGGCTATGGGCTTAATACTACTTGGGCCGCATACCCGGGCTCCAGGAGATAGGCGGCACTGATCCGGAGCACCATTAGCTGATGGACTGGGGTGACAGTCCCTACCCAGGGCAGGGTAGTGGCAGACCGAGAAGGATTTGCATGTCACTCCAGGATGTAGGGCATAGACTAGACCCCCCTCCTGAAGACCCAGCCGCAGGGGAGATCCACCTAGCCTGCCCCAGGGCAGGGTGGGGCCAGGCAGCGGAGGAGTCTGGGGCTCCTACGGTTTATACAGCTCCAGTAATCTCTAGTGAGAGGTCGGCCAAACCATGGATTTCACCTGGGAGTCCGATCCCCCCAGACCAGGGCTCCTCCAGGCACCAGGCAGGACAACCTTCCGTACCTGGGGCAGGGTGGGTTTGGACCGAGGAGAAGTCTTGGCCTCCCACGGCCTCAACAGCTCCAGGAATCCCCAGTGAGAGATGGGTGAAGCCATGGCTTTGCCTGGGAGGCTGTGTCCTCACAGGCCGGTGGTGCCAGCCAGAAGGCAGAAACTAGGGAAACTAGCCCAAGGGGGAAGGGGTGGCTATGGGTTTAATCCTCCTTGGCCCACATGCCCGGGCTCTTGGAGATAGAGGGCACTGATCCAGAGCACCTTTAGCTGATGGACTGGGGTGACAGTCCCTACCCAGGGCAGGGTAGCAGCAGACTGAGAAGGATTTGTGTGTCACTCCAGGGTGTGGGGCATAGACTATACCCCACTCCGGAAAGGCCCAGCCACTGGGGAGATCCACCTAGCCTGCCCCCGGGCAGGGTGGGGCCACACCACGGAGGAGTCTAGGGCTCCTACGGTTTGAACAGCTCCAGTAAACTCCAGTGAGAGTCAGGCCAAACCATGGCTGTCACCTGGGAGTCAGATCCCCCAGGGACCAGGGCTCCTCCAGGCACACACACCATTGAGACTTGCATGTAGTTCCATTGTTAACTTGACCGTGCTCACTCAGTCTCCCGCAATTGCAGATGGGTGATTCCAAGTTCTTCCCTGCACAGACTCTCTGACATTAATCAATTCTGTCAGTGAATGGAGCGTACACAGCCCTGATTGATGGGTTTTCGTTTAATCGAGAGACACTGCCTCCATTCTAGAATTACGTAACCATTGCTATCCCTATGTTCAGCCATTGGGCTGCCTATTATAACCAGATGTGCCTTTTCTTGCTGCGCTTACTATCTGGAGCTAATTATTTCTTTAATTCCTAATGACCATCTCCCATTCCTAAAAGGATTGAAAGGATGTTGACTAAATCATGGACCATAATATTTGTGTATATTTATTTAAATGGGCTGTGCTGCTCTTGCCAAATTTGATGCACACTTGATCATTTTTATCACACATGTGTGTATTACATATGAGAGAGCATCAAGCAAGTTTATCACTGGCACCCCACTGCATCGCTATTTGTTTGTTTGCCCTTTATAATTTATGTAACTTAATTACTGCTTGACTAATAATTGCCATTACTTAGGGACCACTGTGCTTACTTTCAGTTCAATAAACAACGTCAATAGCCAAGCAGATCTCATTTAAATTTCACACAGCCCTCATTTAAACAGTGCAATGATGTGAGGTCAGAACCTCTAGATATTCCTTTAAAAAGTTAGTGGTGAGACCATCTGTGCTGAGTGCCCGACAATTCAACATACTTCTGCTAAATATTTTTACATCATCTGATATCATCGGGGCAAGTACAATTTCCCGATGTTTGTTCTCAAAACAGGCATACTCAATTCTCTGATGAAGTTATTGATTTCTGCCAACAGAGGACAGGTAGGCAAGGTATGGATATCTTCGTAGCGTTCACTAAATCATTCAACAATCAATTGAGAATTAGTATCATATATTGGTTTATGGTCTGTTGCTTGTATACAAGTTACAACTAGGAACGGGTAAACTTTTAATTACACTGTGCACTTCAAATAATTGTAGGAATGTTTCGCTCAGCATGTTATGCAAAATTTCTGAAATTACGATGCTTGACATAATTATGTGCCATTCACAGGAGAAAATTATAGTACATGGCACAATTCTCAGTGAACGTTTACAGTAACTGCTTGGAAATAACAGAACTGGAGTGGCTGTTGTTTGTGCTGCTTTTGTTTAAGTGCTTCCTTACCCAGAAATTGATGAGGGGATATATATTAAACTAATATAAAGCGTAAAAAGAGATATTTTCATTTTGCTAAATTATGCCTAATTTTTACTACATTTTGCATAACTACACAAGAGCAAATTATGTGAATTCCACACACCCCTAAGTAACCCACTGAGATCACAACGAATAAGCAAGGATCAGCCCAGGGGGTTCACCCTCTCTGTATGCTCCGGCCACAGCATAGGTGTTCATGTGCCTAACCTCCCTATCTGCTTGGTCACAAAAGCCTAGAATAGATCCTACTTAGCATATGTTCATCCTTCATCAATGGATGAGATCACTCCAAAGAGAAATCTCATGTTCCAGCCAAGAAGGACTTCACCATTTGACCTCGAGACCCAAGCACATTTAGATACACTAAATTCATGAATATACACCTTGAAGCCCTTCCACATGTCTTAAAATTCCAAACCGATCCTACATTGCAGCCAAAGTATTCTCTGATGCCAGTGGCAACTGCAGGCCTAAGTCCAATATCAAGAAGGAATCTCCACGAGAAGTAGGGGAATCTATCTGGCATGGCAGCATGATGACCACCAATGAATGGTATGTTGCTTGACAAATGTGTGCTAGTTCAAGGAAAACGTCCACACCAATGTAGAGGTACTGTGATATTTATTCATAATTTATTCCATAATACAGAGCTGCATGCATGACATTTCACAGCTTCGGTGTCAACCAGCGTCCTCCAACTGACATCGAACCACCATCATGGAACTCCTGTAGAACACTCAACATTCCTTACTGTTGTTCTGGTTCTGAAAGGAATCTAACAAACACAGAACAACAGTAAGAAATACTACATTTACTCTTCCCCTTGAACACAACAAAAGATATACCAACCCCAAAACAAAAATATGTGACAAAGCGTACAATAATAGTACGAACAATAATGCCAAAGAAACAGAACAAGTTTATTGTCTGAATCTCAAAGGAATCTGTATAGAGCGATGCTCCGCAAAACTCAGCCATTTTCAATTAACTTCCATAAGGTGCCACACTCAAACTACGCCCCTCCTTCTGATTCTCAGAACCTAACCTTTGAGAGGCTTTAACAACCTTTACAACATTCCACCAATTGGTGGCAGATACTCTCGCCACACTCCCACATACCTTATTAACCACAAATGGCCCATCAAATTTCCTACCACTTTTTTAATGTAACTTCCTTTTTTTGATAAACACTTTATCCCTAACTTCAACCTTGAAGAATTTGACCCAATTACGATTGCCAAAGTTCTCTTTCTGCCTTACTTAGGCTTCACTGACCTTCCTCCTTGCCTTTGTGTCCCAAACACTCACGTCAACACCAAACTTAACCCACTCGCTCATCCAACTAGGGCACAACTTGGTGGCATGCTTCCTGCCACTCAACATTTCCAAAGGGTAAATTTGGGTACTAGAATGTGGAGAAATCTGGTAAAACCATAACATGGAACTAACAGCATTAACCATGACACACTTGTAGTTGACTGCCCACTGAATACAATGTACTAGGTCACGGTTCAATCGCTCAACCTGATTATATTTTTGAGAATATATGGATACGTCCTCAAATGCGTGACACCTCCTGCATGAAGAATCTTCTCAACCTCTTCATTGGCAAACTGGACCCTACTGTCTGAAATCCCAAATCCAGGATACCCTTCCTTGAGAAAATATTTCCCTAAGGAAACTGATAACTGTAACAGCACTTGGTTCTGACACAAATTTGATTTCTGGCCAACGTAAAACTATACTGTATTGGCAACTTATTAAATGGACCAACAAGGTCAACACCAATTTTCTCCCAAGCTCTTGCAGTATATTCAATGGGTTGAAGAGATGGCTTCCTGGCACACAACCCCTTACCTGGGGATAGACATACAACATAACCACTGACAAAAGATTCAACCTTTCTATCCACAGAGGGCCACCACAAACTTTGTCTAAGTCTTTTCTTTGCGAACGTAGCTCCCACGTGACCTTCATGAGCAAACCTGATTAGCCTCAATATTAAACCTATATGTGGAACTAATTTGTCACCTCTGAGAAGTAGACCATTGTCCACTGAGAGTTCATCAGAAACCATCCCAAAAGGCTGACACAAATTTGCAAGGGACTTTTCACTTGCCCATTCACTAGCAACATACTGCAACACACCTTTCATAACCATGTCCAATTCCATTTCATCTCTCCATTCATGCTTGTTAATAACATTTCCTCCAAATCCAATGAGGCAATGAATCAGCTTTCTTTCCCCCTTTGATTTTCATGATATCAAAGTAAGATTGTAACAGTTTGGATGACAGTCTTGAGAGTCTAGGAGTTTTTTCATTAATTTTCTCCCCAGACAAAAGAGAAACCAATGGTTTATGATCTGTGTTTATAGTGAATTTAGTGCCCCAGCTATAAGGTTTGAACTTCTGAATTACCCACCAGCATGCCAGCAATTCATTTTTTTGTAGTAGAATAATGAATTTCTGTGTCCCTCAGTACTCTGGAGGCATAACAAATGGTATTCTCGACCACACCATTCTCCTGTGTCAAAATGACTCCCAAACCACAATTAGAAGAGTCTACCATGACACAATAACCAGGCTTGGGGTCAAACAATTTAAAAACTTTAGAGCTTGCCGATTGTTTCTTGACCCACTCAAAAGAATCCTGGCAAGAGCTATCCCATCAATACTTGGAATCCTTCCTTAAAAGAGTGGTTAACTGTTAAATGTGAGCTGCATAATCAGGGATGAACCAGGAATAAGATTCACAATTCGCAATGTAAGATTTTAGAGCTGTTTTGTCCTTAGGAGGTTCTACTTTAATGATTGCACTGATCAGACCTGGCCTAAGTTTAATGCCATTACCTGACACAATGTTACATTAAACTCACCATTTTCCTGGAGAATACAAAGGGCGCAATTAAGGACGACTTTGTGTTCCTCTTTGGTCATAGCAAAAATTAGCACGTCGTCTTGGAAGGCGACTACCCTGTCTAAGCCTAGTAACTGAAACATAATCCTTTGAAAGACAGATGCCGCTGAAGCTAACCCGAACGACATCCAGTGATAGTGAAAAGCACCTACCGGGGAAACAAAAGCAGCATAATGTCTGGACTCGGGTTCTCACAGTACCTGTTGGTAGGCAGAGGTAAGGTTCAGTTTACTGAACCTCTTTACACCCGACACCGCAAACAGTAAATCAGAATCTTTGGAAGTGGGTGCGAATCAACGCAAATTGCTTTGTTTAGCTTGCATAAGTCAGCACAGACCCAAAGATCCCCAGTTCTCTTGCGGGCTACTACCAGGGGAGATAGCCACAGTGAAGATTCAATTGGTTTGATAACTCCACTGTCACATATCTTCACTAATTCTCTTTCTAAATCTTCCCTGACGGAAAAAGGTACATTCCTCAGTTTATGTTTGACAGGAATGGACCCATCCTTGACTTTGATTTTGTGTTGAGAACTCTAAGTGTTCCCAAACTATCAGAACACACTTTGGGAAAATGTGTGCGAACCTCTTCCACTGAACATTTGGTCACAGTAGTTGCTTCAGACGCCCACACAATGGAAACTTGGTCAACAGTGCCAGGCCTCAAAATCATCTTGAATAACCCTTGGTGAAACCAACCCAAAATACATAAATCTTTGATCTCAACATATACCTTCCTAAACATCTTCCTCCCCCTAAAAACTAATAAATCTTCAAAAAATCCAGAAAAATCAATGTGACGCCCCTCGTGAGACACAGGGGCACTGTCAGGAGGTCCAAGCTTCCTTCCAGGCCACAGTTCATTGAATAATTCTCAAGTTATCATAGATATTCTTGCGCTAGCGTCAACAAGTAGATTAATTACCAATAGAAGGATTACCTGACTGCACCTTGTCATCTCCAACCACTAGAACCATGTCTTGGAGTTTGTCTAGTTGGTCTTCAGAAATTTCTTCACCCTGATTAGCCACCACCGGTTTGATTTTACCTGCCTGTTTACATTGATGATGGCACACTTTTGCAAAATGGCCTATTGTATTGCAGATTCTACACGCAATATTTCTTGCTGGGCAAGGTCTTCCAGTCTTAATATGTGAAGGATTGCCACACCTAAAACAGACATTTGATTGCTTGAAAAAAATTCTCTATATATTAGTGCTTACCCTTGGATTAAAATCTTTGACTGACCCTTCGACCTTTTACTTAACGACAATTACATTTTCAGTCTTACATTCTTCTAATTCTCTACCAGAAAACTGGGATGTTTCAAATCTCTTGGCTATATGCAACATTTCCTCCAGCATAGGAATGGTCAAGGACAACAACTGTTGCTGTATGGCTTTGTTGGATCAGTGACAAATGAATTGATCTTGTACTAATTGATCCATAAATGATTCAAAATGGCGGTTGGCCACCAATCTCCTTGGAGCAGAAACATATGTGTCAACAGTTTCCCCAGACATTTGCCTCCTCATAAGGAATTTATATATTAAAACGACCATACTCTGTTGAACATCAAAACGTTTTTTCAATTTTTTTACACACTCTGTATAGTCATTGCATTGCTGTACATCAGACTCCTCTAAATTACATAAATGCTTAAAAATAGCATGACCTTCAAAACCCAAGTAATGTAGCAATAAAAACATCTTCCATTCAGGACAAAAGCTCGAAGCTCCTTTGGCACCTAAATAGGTTTCAAGGAGCATAACACAACAGTCTTAGCAATGGATTGTCTCCATGTTGCTGCGGCTTGAAGTAACAGCCATGCACATCAGCGGCAAACAAAACTCTTGAGCCTTTGAAACGGACACCCTCTACGTTGCTACGGTCATCAGCAAGGCAAAATCACACGTGAAACCACAGTAATTAGAACGAAGAACATGCACATTAACCAGCGTGATGTAAAAAAGTTGCTCCTCACTAATATCCGTCATGGCTGAAAGGCAAGTGGAACGCAGCAGTATACACCATGCATAAGCATAGCTTTGCCTTCTGGTTCCACACTGAAGGACGCGAGTCCAAACAATGAGGCACAAAATGTAAAAAGGAAAAGATACTGCCAGCACAGTGAACATAGGAAACGTCCAAATCCCTGACAAAGTACTTGCACTCAACTCTCCGTCCTGTGAGAGTTCGACAGACACACAAGTTTTCTGGCAACTCTGTTACTCATCACTATCAAAAGTGCGGTGCTTCAAGGAAAACGTCCACAGCAATGTAGAGGTACTGCGACATTTATTCGTAATTTATCCCATAATACACAGCTGCCCGCATGACATTTCACATCCTTTGTGTCAACCAGCATCCTCCAACTGACATCAAACACCCCTGTCAAGGAACCCCATAGAACACTCTACATTCCTTACTGTTCTGGTTCCGAAAAGAATATAACAAACCCAGAGCAACAGTAAGGAATACTAAAATGTGCATTCAAGACTGGACCCCAAGAGATGACATATCTTGACATCGGCATATTAATAATAAAAACAGTAGTGCATTGTGAGCCCCAGAATTAAATGCAAATTCATCAGTTTTATGGATTCTATGTCTCCATATGTCCAGTAATCTGTTGAGTGTCTTCTCAAATAAGCTGATATATAGATTATGCACTTTCTTCTGTTTATTAAGTCCTCTAACCTTCCATGTGAGCAATCTTAACATAGACAGTAGCATTGATTGCCATGTCTTACAGAGTATTTGCTACCATAACTTAGTTTTTATGTATCCTCTCGCTGCCTACTATCTTCATATGGCCTCTGATAAGGATGTATTGCCCCCCTCCATTGATATATGTAGCCCCCACCTCCCAACTCCAACTTTGCAAACCTGAACTAGCAGAGAACAACATCCCTTCTTCTCCTTCCTCACACATCCATTCTAATAACAAAGAAAGAATGAAAGGGAGTAAGCGAAGGGCAGAACATGTAGAGCCTACGACCCACCTCAGAAAGCAGGGGTGGCTGCGGGCTATCATACAGGTTGTCAACTCGCTAGCTCAGCCAGTATGTCACCCAAACATCAGGGACCGGAAGTAATTCAAGTGCAACACCCACCCGCAACCTCATAAAGTTAATTGGATCATCACCACTCAGAAAGGTAAGAACGTATATTTTCAGGGGTTTCCACAGTGAGCCAACAAGAGATAAAACACCCTATGCATGAATGTACCTTATGAAGATAACTTCAGAAAGTATTATCTAAAAGAATACAAAACAACAACTATCAAATCAACAATTCAAGCAACGTTAAGAGCTCAATAAAGATAACATAGCAAGTGACCATAAGCATATTCAAGTGTTATCATCCAGGATGCTAGCTCCTGCACCAGCTTCCACGCAGCCTCCCTCCGGAGAGTGACTGAGTAGTTTTATAATATCTTCATTGCAGCAGTGGATCTGTAAAAATGGGAGCTCTGTCCACAGGGTCATTTTAATTTGGGCAAGAAACATCTTACTCTATTCTATGTTCATTGACTGGAGTTTCATTTTAACAGTCAAAAACAGTATCCTGGATAGTTTCACCCACAGAGTGAAGTCATGGTATAGAGAGATCTAAGGCCAAAGCATTGCAAGACCTGCAGCTCACGAGTTCTGCATAGCACAGCATCATATTCCCTGTGGTTGAATCATCTAATGATAATAGGTTTAGGCCGAGATCGTGGGATCATCCTCAGGACCAAGGATCATTATGCCTGCTCTACTACAAACAGTTCAGAGTAAGTATCTTGACAAAGCAGGTCTATCAATGATTTTTTTTTTTAATCTTCCAGTTTCCAGTACTGCCTTTTTCTCTTACACACCAGTTTCTAACATTATTTCACGATGACCTCATATCTAAATCTTCATTTTCGAATCATATCACCACTAGTTACTTTTTGAATATAGACTGGGTGTCTTTGCCTGACATGGCGCGATCCTCATTTCTGAGACTCTTTGCTCCACCAAGTCTAGTTGTGATGCATGTTGGTCCAGTCATTCTGTCATATGGTCCATAAGGTAAATGAGAGCATCAATATTATCGTCAATGGTGTGGAGACAGCACGTCATGAAGTGCCGTCTTCATACTATTGACAATAATATTGAAAAAAAGGAGCAGAGATAATCTACTCCAGTCCAAAGACCTAAGGTGTCCACAGCCTGATCTGCCGTAGTGTCTCTGTCATGGAGCTGTGAGTACTTTCTGGGATCAAAATTGAGCTTCGGCTGTGACCTGTTCATTTTACCCATTTGGTACAGCTCTGGGGCCTAACCCCATGACAGGTCAATCCAAACAAACTTGGAGGATGACGTCAGGGACACTACCCTCATTGTAATAGCTCCTGCCAATGACCAGACCACATAGCTAGAGGCACTCCAAAGTGCACATCAACAAGCACAGCACAACTCTGAGAGAGATTGTAGCTTTGCCTCCAAGTGACATCTGTCTGTAGGATAGCTCCAACAGTCATGCAGTGGGAACAATATAATTGTCAGGGCACCCGGTGAAGGGGATGGCCGAGGCCAGTGGCAATACTAAGAGGTTCACAAGCATTGCAAGAAAAATCAGTTGTATAGCAGGCTGCAGTGTGTTAGTCAGCTGATCAATCTTTCCCCGATCTTTCCATCAAGGGTCTCCAGGGCACCAAGAACAAAGAGAATGCCAATGCCCAAAGGAGAGTCTGGGTACGCAAGTCCATACTTCCCAATGGAGGCCCCACCATAAACATCAATGGTATTTGCAAGCTATACTAAGGCCAGTCATCAAGGCCTAGATATTAAGGTGAGTGGTCAGTACAAGAGCTGTATGCCGGGACAAGCTGTCCGGTGCCCACAGGTCAAGAAAGACACTCAGTGAGGTATAGATGAAGCGAGGTGACAACAAGAGGGGGGAGAACCATTGCACATAGCAGGGGCTGAGCCTCATGTCTCGATGATCACCACAGGGAAGGTGTGAGGTGTCAGCCCATCGCACCAGGAAGAGAGCAGGCCTAGCCGCAATGCACTGCAACAGCCTGGGATGTCTTTCATGCCATCTGGCCTCATGCACTCTCAGCAGCTCAACAGGATCCCAGATCTTAGATTACTGATGAAGGAACCAGTCACACCTCATGTGGGCCACACCACTCACCAGCTGTACATATTCTCTCAGACCCAGTAGTCATCCACAACTGCCTAAAGTCACTGGAGTGCAATGAGACCCCTGGGCACCAGGAAGCCAAGGTGCAGCACAAGTCACATTCCCTGATTTCCTCTCTAAGCAGGTGTTTCCACAGTCACCAATGATCTATTATTTGTTGATTATGGGGCCAATGCATGGTGAATTTGTGTTGTAGCCGGAGGAGCTGCCTTAGAAGACAGCCATTTTTGGGCTCGGCTAGCTCCGCCACCATGTAGGTGGTACTTTTTTGTTGCTTTAGCCATGATAATGAGTGCCCTGGAGGGGGATGTAATAATTATTGCACCTGGTAGCCTTTGAAATTTATTGAGTCAATAATTAATCTCCAATTACAAGGTTAACGCTCCAAAATTGGGTATAACAAGGATGTTAGGGCTTTCTGATCAAAAATATGCTTTTTTGGGTATTTGAAGGGTATTTTCCCCTAATATATATTTCAGCACGTTTACCATGCTTATAAGTACCTAGGGCAAGTTTCTAAGATGCCAACTTTATCACATCTGTTTGGTTTTTGTGTTCGGTCAACATCTCACACTCTTTTATTACAATCCAGTAACAAGGGGTAAGTGAAGTTGTCGGAATTAGTTTGCCCATGTGTAATCAGGGACAATGATTTCTAAATATGGCGTCAAGTCCACTGACAGTAATTTATTAATCACACAAACAGAACACTTAGGGCCCGATTACGACTTTTGGTGGTGCGGGGGCAGGCGGCACACCACCACCAAGCCCACACTGCAAGAGTCAGGCCGCCCACCCCACTGATTAAAACTTAAAAGTGGTCTGGCGGGCAGGCAGCGTGGCGGTTCCCACTGCAGTACCTATTTCAAAGGTGGTGGTGCCCTCTAAAAAGGCATCGCAAAGGGAATGCCACACAAGGTTCCTGCACAGCAGGGACTGTAAGGTCTAGGCCATGAATGAACCGGTGTGCATGCTCACAGGGGGGACATGCGGAGGAGGCACCAGAGTGTCGCCAAGCATAGTGCGGCCTCAGGAATGCCGTGCCACCTACAGGGAACAGTGGTTAGCTAGCGACAGTTACCTGGCGGTGGTTCCCTGGTGCTGGTCGAATGGCAGTCCGACTGCCCATGTTGTAATGCGGCGGTCGGATCGCCGGTGCACTGGTGGCTGCAGCACCACCACTGTGCCACCACAAGTCTGATGCTCCTTGGACCACCAGCTTCGTAATTGGGCCCTTAGTAGGGTTAATGAACTGCAATAAACTAGTTACTGCGGTTCATGTGCATTAACCTCCAATCAGGAGATGTGGCATTACTCTACCTTTAGTATTTTCTGCACATCATTGGTGAATAAGAGGTTCCCTTCACTCTTGAGCAGAACAATCATAGTTTCCCAGTCATTTAATATCGTATTATCATATTTTACTAATCCAATACCATCATATTATTCAAGAAAACACAATTACTACATGTCCAGGTCGCTGTAAAAGGGTCTATGATCTGAATCCTAGAAACAGAAGTGATTTAAAAATGTGTGCTCCTGTAAAAAAATGATTCCTTACAGAAATATTTTGAGTCGGAGGAACAGAGCCAGAACCCTTTTGTTGCTGTTGAAAAATCACAGCTTTTGAAAGCTCTTCAAATGTTTCTTACTCCGGGTTACAAAGTGACAGAGAGTCACTCTGTGTGAGCTGTTCTGTCTTAAAAAAAGAAGACACTGAACTGCCATTAGTTAAAGCTCTCCAATTCCCTGTAGCGAAGCTTTGACAGATTGCTGGTAAAATAAGTCTAGGATGTCACCTGCTCCACCTCCTGTACTGCAGTCACGCTATTGTGTTTGCTTCTGAATAATGATAACAATGAGCCCTGTGAAGTACAGTCACCCTTTACTTTAATAGAATTAATGCTGCCGGGAACTAAAATAGTATTTTGATAATTGCTTGGAAAGTGGTTATTAGTTAATAAACTTTCTTTTTCCCACCATCTGCTTGGGAAAGTACTGTGTATTGCTACCAAGAATATGGCATAATGGAGCTTGAGTGCCATTAGGAGAAGCTACTCAAGTGTGCCTTTCAGGATATGTACTAGTTGGCAGGATGCAGCTTGATGCATCATGTATCTCTACGTTGCCACAGAGCTCCATTGTAATGCATGGATAGTGAAACAAAAATGCGGTGAGAAAGCGGTGCATTAATCATTGTTGTATACATATATCCCTAGAGATTGGTTTGTGCAGGCGATGGGCTGATGTATTTCTTTTTGTGGACCAGGACTTATTTTTCATTGTCAGATTTAGCTTGAGAGCAAGACAGTGGAAGACAAAACATGAAGAAAGAGTGAGGAAGATAAAAAGAGGAAAACATTGGTAAAGGGAGAAAACAGTGATGAATAGGGACATTTGTTAGAAATGGAGCTCTCTACTTGGTAGGGTTTTGTTCCCTGTCCAAGTAGGCACCCTTATTCTAGGCAGGGTAAGGAAGTCACACAGTTAAGATAACCCCTGCACACCTCCTTGGTTGCTTGCCAAGAGCTGTCACGCTTATCTCAGAGGTAATGTGTAAAGCATTTGTACACACACACACACAGTAACACAGTGAAAATACTATAAATGAACACCACACCAGTTTAGTAAAATAACCAATATGTTTCTCAAGAAAAAAAGATCCAACATACACAAGTAAAGATATCACTAGGGGAGATGATGCGTCAGTTCCATACTGTGAGGGGAAGTGATGTGTCAATATCTGGACATGCAGCTTTGGTTTCTTACTGCTGGGAAATGTCGATGACGAACTTGGCACCCACACAGTTAAGATAACCCCTGCACACCTCCTTGGTAGCTTGCCAAGAGCTGTCACGCTTATCTCAGAGGTAATGTGTAAAGCATTTGTACACACACACACAGTAACACAGTGGAAATACTATAAATGAACACCACACCAGTTTAGTAAAATAACCAATGTTTCTCAAGAAAACAAGAGCCAACATACACAAGTAAAGATATCACTATAAAAAGGTTTAAATCAGTTCAGTCCATAGGAATCTATGGATGCAACACTTTTAGCACAATGTACCTGGGATGTGTCAAAATTAAGGACGAAAACAGGCTCAGGGGAGGTGAGGCACCAGAAAAGCAAAGCAATGCTTCAGTTCCCTGCTCCCAGGGGAGGTGATCTATTGGTTCCTTACTGCCAGGGGGGGGAGATGCATCGGTTCCTTACTGTCAGTGGAGATGATGCGTCAGTTCCATACTGTGAGGGGAAGTGATGTGTCAATATCTGGACATGCAGCTTTGGTTTCTTACTGCTGGGAAATGTCGATGACGAACTTGGCACCCAGCGACGATACATCAAAAATCCAGATGCATGGGCCAATGCCGCGGAACAGGTGTTGCACTGATTTCCCAGCACTGATGCAGGTTATGCTTCATTTTTTCAGCCGCACAGCAGGGCTTGTGCCAGAGTCGAAGTGTGGGCCATGGGCATTGGTGATGCAGTGCTCAAGGCTTTGGTTGCAGTGAAATTTCTGCAGCACTGTAGGGTGCTACGTCTTAGGCCGCACAGAGAAATGCATTGGTCTTTCAACCTCATTGCGATGCTGTTCCAGGAAAAACGGGCACTGAGAGTCAGTGCATGGATTGTCTTGGTTCTTAGCAACAAAACTACTTCCAAGAGACCAGAACTGAGATTGGCACAACTAGGCAGGTCACAACTCTCAGCAGAGAAGTTCAGGGGCTGCAGATGTAGTCTTTGATGACCCTGAGTCTTCGTAACAGGAGGCAAGCACACACAAGCCATTGGAGAACCCTGGAAAGCAGGATGTAGAAAGCAAAGTCCAGTCCTTTCACTCTCATGACAGAAGCAGCAAGCAGCACGCCAACACACAAAGCAACGAGCAGAGAGTCGGTCTCCTCCTATAGCATCCAGATGTTCTTCCGGGCAGAATGACCTCTTAGTGCAGAAGTGCTCTGAAGTTATGCTGCCACAGCTCCAGTGCTTATGCCAATTTCTGCTTTTGAAGTAGGCACACTCCAATAGAAAGCCTTTGTAGTACACAAGTCCCTGCTTTTCCCTGACCTGGCTCCAAACACACAACAGGGGGGTTGGAGACAGTGTTGTGTGAGGACTGGCACAGCCCTGTTCAGGTGTCAGTGACACCTCCTCCCTCCACTCTAACTCAGGAAGACACTGTTGATGGCCCATCAGGATATGCAGGGCACACCTCAGCTCCCGTTTGTGTGACTTTCTAAAGTGAATGCACAATCAGCCCAGATGTCACCCTTCCTCAGACTTGGATTACACAGGCAGGCAGAGACACAGAATGGAAAAGCAAGAAAATGCCCACTTTCAAAAAGTGTTATTTTCAAACATGCAATTCAAAAACCAACTTCACTAAAATATGTATTTTTTAATTCAGTTCAGGGACCCCAATCTCCAAATCTCCATCTCTTTCCAATTGGAAGTTACACTTGTAAGAGGTTACAAGGCAGCTCCAATGATAACCTATGGGAGAGACAGTAGTGCAATAGTAAAAAATCAAATTAGCAGTCCATGCCTAACCTTTCAAATACACTGTACCTTGCCCACCGAGCTACCTTGGGCCAACATTAGGTGTATATTACATGTAGTATAAAGGAAGGGTTGGGCCTGGCAAGTGGATGCACTTGCCAGGTAGACAGGGCAGTTTAAAACTGCACACACAGACACTGCAGTGGCAGCTCTGAGACATGGTTGCAAGGCTACTCGTGGGTGACAAAATCAATGCAGCAGGCCCATTAGTAGCATTTGATTTAGAGGCCCTGTGCATACCTGGTGCAATTTAGTAGGGATATACTAGTAAATCAAATATGCCAATCAAGGATAAACACATCACCAATACCATTTAGGCAGAGAACATTCACACTTTAGCACTGGCTAGCAGAGGTAAAGCACCCAGAGTCCTTACGCCAACAAAAAGAGGTCTGAAAAATAGGACGAAGAAGGAAGAAGGCAAAACGTGTGGGGATACCCGGGCAAAAAGGGTGAGGTCCAACAACCTGCAAGAGAAAAATAAACTAAAAGTGTAGGGCAGTGAAAGAAAAAGGCATGAGGTGGAATCAATATAAGGTAGCCTTGGAATTCAACAACCAAAACATTTGGCACCAGCAGCAGCTGGCACATAAGAAGTGATTTGGGTTCCAGAGCCAGTGTTTTTACTCAAATTAAGCACTGCATCGCTTCATTGTCTAACAATGGCCAGTTGTGGAAGTTGATGAATTTATTTTATTGTGTTTATTAAGTCATTTATTTATTTAGAATTCTTGTAAAATGCTGCAAGGCACCACGGAAAACTCTGAGCATTCCTGGTTTAGTACACTATAAAGTTGCAGGGCTAGTTTTAAGTGTTAACTTTTTTTTTTTTAATTTGCACATCTTTAGCTGCTTTCTGAGTTTGCTTAAGTCGAGTTCAAGGCTTTGATGCTTTGAAGGGAGTTCTGTCACTATAATCTGAGAAAGTAAATAGTCCAGTCTCCAAACAACTAGTATTGGTATGTTGGGAAAGATAGTAAGATGTGGTTGCCACGTCTTAAACTTCTAGATGAGAGATAAGGTGGGAAAACCTTAGGGGAAAGTAGTCGAGTGAATGGCCATGTAATAATTTGTGGGCGAAGCATAGGAATTTGAAGTTAGCTATTTCCCTCACTGGAAGCCAGCCATGGGCCCGTAATATGGTTTAGATGTAATTGTAGCTATTCTGGCCAAGCAGGAGAAGGAAAGTGATTTTGGACCATCTGTAGATTAGATACAGATGTATTATAGAGGCCGCTGTAGAAACTGGTTCAGTAGTTAGTGTGGCATGGTGCCACTGCAGGTAGGATGGTGGTTTCCTGGGTGAGGTGAAGAAGAGGAATGACACTTTGGAGTAGCTGCAAAGGAAGCTGCTGTCAAAAAAACGTTGACTGACTGAGGTGCCAACACTCCTAAAATATATAGCAAAAAGAAATAAAGAGAGAAATGTGTTGTTCTACCCAATCCTGCCCTCTGGAATGTGGGCTAGGAGTTGGAATGTGGTGTGGAATGTTGGGTATGCGATTGTAGACGGTGGCTGTGAGTGTGATGAGAGAAGCCAGTTGAGGAGCTGGCATCTCCTGTTTGTACCATGCCAGTTTACTTGAATAAAGTGTTAGGTAATATACATTCCAAAGGCCAGGATTGGGTAGAACACCACACACCCCCCTCCTTTGAAATGCAAACAATACAATGCATTTGAACATTCTACAAGAGTAATAATACATGAGAACAAAGGGGTGAATTAGATATAGAAAGTCATAATCTTTAATCCCCTACAGAGGCACACCCCTTCCTTTGAAATGCAAACTAAATATATATTACACATTTGATCATGCAACAAAAAAAATGAAATTAAACAGGAAACAGCAATTAAATAGGGGGACATTTGCTTTGGATTGATCCCAATTCCTGATTTGAATTTATAAGTAGGAAAGAAACCATCTAGATTGGAAGACACATAGGGGCATATTTACAAGCCCCTTGCTACAAATTTGCACCTCCGTTGCGTCCCTTTTGTGACGCAGCGGTGGTGTAAATCATGCGCCACGTTGTGACTTATTTACAACGTGACACATCTAGGCAGATGCGTCACGTTGTAAAGCACTGCGCCACATGAAACCTGCGTCAGGTTTTATGTGGGCATTCTGTCGCAGGGTGGGCGTTCCATCGCAGGAAAGCCACGTAAAACTGACACAGTGAAATCTACAAGATTTCACTTATTCAGTTTTACGACGACGCTGCTTCAAACCCTTATGCATGCTTGAAAGGAGTGACGCACCTCGTTAAGTATGGGCGGCTCCTGTGCATTGCTGGACTTGCATCGTGCTTTCGACTCCAGCATTGTGCCCCCCCTTACGCCACAAGATGTGTCACGCATCTGCCCCTCTTTGCGCCATGGTGCGCCCCATTGTAAATGGGATGCATCCGTTGTGGTGCAAGGGGGGAATTGCTTGTTGCATCTGTTATGGCACATCCCTGTTGATTTGTAGAGATACGCTAGACATTGTAAATATGCCCCAACAAGTCTTCCAATCTGGAGGGTTTCTTTACCATTCTTCCAAACTCCCCACCTTTACTACCTGTCCCTGCACTGCCCTCCTCAGGCGCCAAACTTCCTCCTGAATTATCTGCATACTCCATCTCATCATTCACAGTTGTTTCATGTGTCACGTCAGTCTCTTCTTCATCTATCTACCAATCATAGACTCCCTGACCCTCCCTGACCCTTCCTCTCATCACCTACTGAGTTTGTTCCGTACACCGACAAGGCACTAAAATGTCGTACCTTAACATTTTTAGAGTTTTATATGGCGCGAACTAGCGATTTACATGAGCACCAGTTTCATTACACAAAGACACATTAATTTTTGTTAGGCACAGGGAGATTAAGTGATTTGCCCAGAATCACAGGATGTTGAGCATTGTTGCCGAGACTTGAATCGGGTTTCCCAGCTTCGAGGTCGCCAGCTCTAGTCATAAGACTACGTCCTCTACCACTGTCCAGCAAAGCAGAATTGCTAAATAATTTGGTTACTTTGTGGTGTCTTGAAAACCTTTCCTGTCCACTTCTTAAAACAGCTGTCCTCTTAACACTCACCATATCTCCTACCTGCAATTTAACGGATTTGTACCCATGTATACTATCGTCATATTCCTTGTAAATCTGTTTGGCTCTATCAATGCGCCCCCTCACCACCTCCCGTTCCTAATTTACTCTCCTAGCACACAGCATCCATCCAATGTTGTCCTTCGTGAAAATAGTCCTCCCTCTCATTAATTCCAAATTACTATATCCCGTCACAGAACATAGTGCTATTCTGAATGTTCATATAGTCCTGACCATTTCTATTTCGCAATCCAGACCATTGCACTAAGCTAGCTGTCTCGCTCCCGTTATCACCCGGTTAAAACCCTCAACAGCCCTGTTTCCGGCCGGGTGATAAAGTGTAGTGGTACTATGCTTAACTCCATTGCGTTTCAAGATTTTCTCAAAACGTGTCGGCTATAAATTGTGCTCCGTTTTCACCAATTTAGGCAGTTATTCCCTTTGAAAAATTCCATTAAAAAATGTTATTACAGTGCCTACATGCCTACATTAACATGCTCTGCTACCACTATCTCTGGTCACTTCGAAAAATGGTCCTCAGCAACAACCAGATACTTCTGCACTAGTTCATCCAAATTGGACCCGTAATATCCATGCTCAATTTTTCCCAAGGCATTCTTGGTGCACTAATGGGACATAAAGGTGGTCCTAAAATGAAACCTTACTTTTATCAGCATTCTCACATAGCATACACTCCTGGACCTTCCTTTCAATACATAGCCCCAAACCAGGCTACCAATACAATTCCTTCAAACTATTTTTCGTTTTTGAAATACCTAAATGTCCTTCATGACATAAATCCATCATTCTGCTTTTTAGCTTTTCTGGTGGTACAATCCTGCCATTCCTCAGAATGTTATCATCCTCCTTCGACAGCTCTTGCTTCACCTCCCAAAAAACTTTCAACTCTGAAGGAACATTGCTCTTAGTAGGCCACCCTCCTGTGAATCTAGCTTTAACCTCTGCCAACACCTGATCTTCTTCGTATGCTTGACTCCGTTCCTCTGGTGGGATTACATTTGCACCTTCATCCAAGCAGGGAACGCTGAAATGTTCAATATCCTTATCATGTGTCAATGGAAGAGGAAACCTACTCAGAAAATCTGCCACCTTATTGCGCACACCAGGCATGTACTGGACACTGTATTTAAAATCAAAGAGTTTGACTGATAACCATGCCAACCTAGGTGAAGTCTTATACAACCCTTTGGTGAACAACACCTTGGTCAGAGGTTTGAGGTTGCTCCTGAGCAATGCATGACTACCCCAAATGAACGGCCTGTAATGCTCTAAGCCACACACACAAGCTAACGCCTTGGTTCTGTTACCGAACATTTCTATTTGGTAGGTGTAAGAGAACACGAGCGCGAGCCAAAGGCGTCCACACATTCTTCCCCCACTCCATTTCTTTCTGTGAGCACAGAACCAATACCTTTTCTACTCACATCTGTCGTAACAATGGATTTAAATGTAGGGTCAAATCCCTGTAGGGGCATCGCTGTACACATTTCATATTTAATGGAACCAAACTCTTCCTGACTTTCTTTTGACCTTACAAATTTACACTTGTTTTTCAACAGCTGTCTTATATTATAGGTTTTGCTACAAACATTTTCAATGAATTGACTCTCTAACTTTATCCTTGCTGTTCGGCACCGGAGACTTCTCTACTGCCGCCAGTATTTCTTTTTTTAGGGTTGATACCGTCCACTGACACCTCATGACCTAAGTTACAAATGGGGGTGGGGTCGCACACTACTCACACACCGGCGGTGTCGCCCCTAAGGACTCTGGTCAATGTAGTAAAGTGTTCGCGATGCATCATCTTTCGATCTTCTGCTATCTTCGCTGTCTTCGCCATCCCTGGACACGTGTTTCGGGGTATTACCCCTCATCAGCAGGGATAGGCCGTGTACTGGGGTTGCCGATGGCTGCCAATATCTGCCAGGTATAGTACCACTCAGGCGCGTAGGTGCGGGATCCCAGGCTCGTCAGCCCGCTGCTCAAGGGAGCTTTAAAGTTACAAATGGGGGTGGGGTCGCACACTACTCACACACCGGCGGTGTCGCCCCTAAGGACTCTGGTCAATGTAGTAAAGTGTTCGCGATGCATCATCTTTCGATCTTCTGCTATCTTCGCTGTCTTTGCCATCCCTGGACACGTGTTTCGGGGTATTACCCCTAATCAGCAGGGATAGGCCGTGTACTGGGGTTGCCGATGGCTGCCAATATCTGCCAGGTATAGTACCACTCAGGCGCGTAGGTGCGGGATCCCAGGCTCGTCAGCCCGCTGCTCAAGGGAGCTTTAAAGTTACAAATGGGGGTGGGGTCGCACACTACTCACACACCAGCGGTGTCGCCCCTAAGGACTCTGGTCAATGTAGTAAAGTGTTCGCAATGCATCATCTTTCGATCTTCTGCTATCTTCGCTGTCTTCACCATCCCTGGACACGTGTTTCGGGGTATTACCCCTCATCAGCAGGGATAGGCCGTGTACTGGGGTTGCCGATGGCTGCCAATATCTGCCAGGTATAGTACCACTCAGGCGCGTAGGTGCGGGATCCCAGGCTCGTCAGCCCGCTGCTCAAGGGAGCTTTCAAGTTACAAATGGGGGTGGGGTCGCACACTACTCACACACCGGCGGTGTCGCCCCTAAGGACTCTTGTCAATGTAGTAAAGTGTTCGCGATGCATCATCTTTCGATCTTCTGCTATCTTCGCTGTCTTCGCCATCCCTGGACACGTGTTTCGGGGTATTACCCCTCATCAGCAGGGATAGGCCGTGTACTGGGGTTGCCGATGGCTGCCAATATCTGCCAGGTATCTGCCCCGTGTTTCGGGGTAATACCCCGAAACACGTGTCCAGGGATGGCGAAGACAGCGAAGATAGCAGAAGATCGAAAGATGATGCATCGCGAACACTTTACTACATTGACCAGAGTCCTTAGGGGCGACACCGCCGGTGTGTGAGTAGTGTGCGACCCCACCCCCATTTGTAACTTTAAAGCTCCCTTGAGCAGCGGGCTGACGAGCCTGGGATCCCGCACCTACGCGCCTGAGTGGTACTATACCTGGCAGATATTGGCAGCCATCGGCAACCCCAGTACACGGCCTATCCCTGCTGATGAGGGGTAATACCCCGAAACACGTGTCCAGGGATGGCGAAGACAGCGAAGATAGCAGAAGATCGAAAGATGATGCATCGCGAACACTTTACTACATTGACCAGAGTCCTTAGGGGCGACACCGCCGGTGTGTGAGTAGTGTGCGACCCCACCCCCATTTGTAACTTTAAAGTTCCCTTGAGCAGCGGGCTGACGAGCCTGGGATCCCGCACCTACGCGCCTGAGTGGTACTATACCTGGCAGATATTGGCAGCCATCGGCAACCCCAGTGTGGAAAATTAGTGCGTTTTGGTGAACATTATCTGCGCCATCTTGCCTCTTCCCCTGATGCCACACTTTTGTCGTGCGCGCCCGCCATTTTAAGATGCCCCGATCAGAACAAACCCTTTTGCATGCCGCTGGCCCCTGACATAGCCCTTTGCCTTCACTAAGCCTGCACGCTGACCACCCCCTGCTTGCACCTGCCTTGAGTCATAAACCCCTCTTCGGCGCTGCTCTGCCCCAGGCCCTCATCCTGTTCCCAGCGCGACACCTCCCTGCTTTCCTTTCATGATCTCCGGCCCTTAGATGCAAACCCCCTTTTTCCCCGTGTGCCCGTTTTGTCCTCCCCGTTCCCAAGCCGACACCCAGCTCTGCCGATACCATCCTTGCCCCTCCCCGTACAATAGAAAGCTTCCCCCATCAAAGAATCCCCGGGTTGATCAAAGCCCCCACCCCATGAGATCCGATCAAACTCCCCACATTCCGTGAATCGGCGGATTATCCAGCTGCGCGATGCTCATCACCTGTTGTGACTAGGGTGGGGACTTCAACTGTAAATGTGTGTGGGAACGGGCCCAAAGGGGAGTTCCGAGAATGTCTTTTCCGTACATCAAAGCTTTAACATGTATGTGTAATCTACAATAAAGTCATAAATGTGGGTATAAGAGGCCAGGCCTCAGAAATACAGTTAGAGCACCTCAGAACGATACCTTCTGTCCGTTTCGTTGTGTTCTCCTCCGGAGAGAATAAAAAACCTTGTTTCCTGCTTTCCAGTCTCCAGCGCCTGCCTCTTCATTGATTTAAATAACTAGGGGGTCACAGAGGCAATACCGCCGGGCAAATATCGATTGTCCCCGACCCGATTGAACTTTTTACAATTGGCGTCCCAAGCGTGGGGCCCATCAGCGACTCGTGGATCCAGTGGGAGAGGTCCCGACGACAGAGTGAACGACTGCAACGATCGGGAGAGCTCTTGCCCAATAGACCCTCGTCTGGCAGCCGATCATCCGAACTTCACTAGTTCCGAACAGACCTCTCTCGAGTGATCTACGGTCCTGACTGGGAACCATCAGGAGTGCCGTGAGAAATACGAGAAAAAGAGGACGATCGGGCGCTGGATTCGGAAGACAAGAAACTGTCCACATGGTCCGGGTAAGGTCGTGTTGCCACGACAAGTTGCGAAAAAAAATTTGTTTTGATTGCTTGATTGTTCAAAATACTAGTATTGCTCTGTTTATTTTTATTTGGAGATTCACTGTCTGCAAACGGAGAAACAACAGGCTCTCTCTCCCTTTGCAAGCAGTGGAGAATAGGTAGGGTAGCAGCCGTGCTTGTTCTTTTTCTCCCCCACTCAATAATTGCTTGAAACTGAACTGTTGTTCACAAAACTATTGTTTCCTGGAGATTCCCTGTCTGCAAGCAGGGAAGAGACCACCCTTTTTGCAGATAGTGAAAAGGGTAGGTAACGCAGATCTTTGCGGACCTACTCATTCTCCCCATTGGTATTTATTGGTCGTTTGGTTTTATATTTTTTTTTGATCCATGAGGTATTCACTACCTGCAAACAACGTAGAATAGAAATATTCTGTCTAGTCTTTGCACCTAGTGATAAGATAGGCAGTGCTGACTTTTTAGTCCCTCGTTACGAGCCGTCATGTCTGTCTTCTCCCCACTGATAAATAGCCTGTTTAGCCCGGACCGGGTGTTAGAGGTGGACCATATAGCTCCACTAGAAGGCACCCCTAATAAGGACATGTTCATAAACTATGGGTTAGTCACCATAGCTTATAATAAATTATGGCACAGGTATACCGAAGATAGCCAAGACAAACAGTGGCCACTGGCAGGATCCTTTGACCTTGATAAAATAGAAACGTTAGAAATAGCCCTTCGAAATAATAAGACGACGCCAATTATGCTCGATAGTCTCGGTATGTGGCGCAGAGAGGCTACGAAACGACAGAGAAAAGACGAGGATAAACCAAGTAGGGAAATATACCGACAGGACAACCCCAGGACACCGCTACCCACAACTTATCCCCCGACACTATGCAAAGGACGACCAGACTTAGGGTCAGACCAATGCGCTTTTTGTAGGTATGTCGGACACTGGAAAGCCCAATGCCCGACTCTAAACCCCATTTACGACGCACACGTACGGTATGCATATAGGAAATCTGATTACAACTGTTATGATTATGCTTCTAAATTATGAAAATATATGCCCCCGAACCCCCAGCCAATTAATAGACGTTTTAGTCTCTTACAAATGAATGAGTAAAACTTTCCGATGTTTTTATTGTTGCAAACGACACCCCCCACTGTACGCACTTTAGCCATTGCCACGACCGACCAAATACGACCGCACCCTCATAATCCATATGCTGAAATGATTTTGCAAAATAAAGTCTTTGAAACTATGGACGGGTATTGCATGCTTTATTTTAAAACAATATGGGATGGGTGGGAAAGTTCTTTTCTGTGCACCCTACTCTGCTCTCTCTTTAAGGTTAAAAGAAGATGGTTGCCCAGCCCTGGAGGACGGATCGGATCGACAACACGACACTCCGCCTTCAAAGTACGCGACTGACTCATGAACTCTCGCGTAGAGGAAGACCTTGACTTCCCAGGATGGGTAAAACGAATGGTGTAAATGAGGGAATGTAAAAGGAGGGTGAAATGAAATAATGTAAATATTATAAAGTACAACGTTCCAAAGTAGCAGGGACCCAAGAACCGAAGAACTTTAGAACGCCACGGCGTTGAAAGAGGTTTAAGGATCCCGATAGTGAGATATATCCTTTGACTAGATACCTCGCACTAGGCACCTCTGGTTTCCTTTTTATGTTTCCCCGCACACGCCCTACATGAACACACTACCCCCCCCCTCGACTCCGGAAACCATATCCCCGGGGACCCTGCCCCAAGGAGGAAAAGACGAGTAAGAGGTAAGTAAAGGACTTATGAATCCATGTATTTGAATGCGCGCGAATGCTGTCTCCCCCACCCCCCCCCTTTTTTCCTCCTTCTGCAGGTTACATCAGAGATTACAGCTGAGGTGTGGCGAAGATCTGAGACCTTGCCATGTCTAAATACACGAAACGGACTAGCGCCGCAGGGTGGTGTCTAAGCACGCCTGCGAACTACTCACGTATCGAACAAACCCGAAAAATTAGCACAACCTGATAAAAAGTGATCACCCTTAAACCAGACCGGACGAATGAACCCATGTCACGTATGATGTGAAACTATGAGGGAATGTGTGTGTGTGTGACTGAGGCGTTGGCCCAACTGGTCGAAGGACCGAGAATGCGAGAAAGTGCGACAACATGGTACCTCCTTTTTCTTTCCTTTTTCTCGAGGCACGTCCCCTCTACCCTGTCTAATGCTCAAACTGCATGATTACAAGATTCTAACGCAGACTCGTGAATGCCCTTTACTGTGTAATGCACTAAATAGCCTTTCTTGAATACACTGCCACCCTCTCTGTTGCACGTGTACTATTTAGCCTGCCGTTGCACTCTCTCTCTCTCTCTCTCTCTCTCTCTCTCTCTCTCTCTCTCTCTCTCTCTCTCTCTCTCTCTCTCTCTCTATTTCTGCACTCCCACTCTTCCGAGTGGTTGGCCTCGAAATTGGCAGATTGCCACCCCTAGCACACCACCTAATTGGCTTCAAATACCGTCAGTATTTGCACAAAAACTTGTCTCTAATACAATCACCCTGAAGCCGCGTCATTACCTCTCCTTTTCCGCTAGAAGTCAATGAACCCAGGTTGGGCCGTAAGGGAAAGGACAGGTAAGACGACGGAGGTTCCCTAATCTGACCCGAAATAAGGGAACTACATGTCAAACGGCTCCTATAGTATAAAACAAGGACCTCAGAATACGCGACCCTCCCCTCCCCGAATTGTCGCAATACCCAAACCGGAAAAGCGACCACCCCCGTTACCTCCCCTGTCTATGTCCCTGGTTGTTTCCCATAAAACCCCTGTCCTTCCTAGTTAAGTAACCGGGCTGTAAAAGGTTACGTAGGACCCAGAATGATGTTTTACAAGGTTAACAGACTAGACCAAGGTAAAGAAATCATCAAAATGAACCCCGCAGTAGTTGAAAAGCAGGATGCACCGATAGAAAGGAAATGTTTAGCCATGTTCGTCTCTCAGCAAAATACCTGTGTAGTACCATGTTGACGACTCACTGTACCCTTTTGTAAATGTAAAACTCTAGAGAACGGCATATCTTTGCCAGATTTGTCTCCCGAAGGTGGGTTACCATCAGATGAACTGTCATGCCTGTAATAAATAATTATGAAGGAAAGTCATAGTAAATCCAACAGGTCCGCCACCGGTGATTCATATGCCAGTTGTGAACATTAAATATAACGGACATTTTCATTCTTTGCCTGGAGCTGGGAGAGAAATAGACTTTTTGATTATCTTCATCTGCAAATTTTCTAAAGACTGTCTTTTCAAACTTGTTTAAGGGTACTGCTGTTGGAGGAGAGAAGGACCGGATGTGGGAGCACGAGGCCCGACTGCAGACTAAGGAACACCTGCGACATTAGCCAAGGCGAGACCACGACTGAAAAGAGCTGCAGGACGAGGCACTGTTTTCGACAGCATGAAAAGAAAGGGTCGACCTGATGCCCCTGCTCGACGTCCAGTGCCTGTCGACAAGTCCCCGCTCTCTGAATTCCGTCACACGCCCGCCTATTTGAAGTCTCTCGTTCCCCTAGTTTGTTCCCAATTTGGCCTTGCTCCATCCCCCTTTTTCCTCTGACCTACCCTATGGACTGTTTTGAACGCTCTTCTTCCATCGGAACTTTCTGACAATCACCTCAAAGGACACAGGGCGAAAAGGACCTTTCCGACCAGAAACGCGAGGAAAGGGTCGTGCCCTGCAACGCAGAACTTAGAACAGAGCTGGACTTGTAGCTCCACCGCCGGTGCTCAACAGCGCCAACGAAAGACCACAAAGAACAATGAGAACTCATAAAACTTCGAACATTTGACATCCTCAATCACCGTTTTTTTATGCCTCATTTCTCTCCCAGCCGCCATTGTATTGATCCTGCTCCAATCCGAATCTGAAATATGTATTAACCTGCCAGTTCATGTTATGATATGTACTTGCTGCTCGCCGTTTTTGTATTTCATTCCTATGACTTTCCTGCTGAACAAATTTATCAAAGTTTATCAAATAGGTGCACCTCCTAAAAACTAGAAACCTCAAAATGTATTGTTTACAACTCCTTTTCATCTAGGGTTCCTACCGTTTTCTTTCTCATGCTCACCACAGTAGAACCGAATAGAAAATGAACCAGCAAGATGTCTTGAATATGTTAAAGGGAGGACTGTGGAAAATTAGTGCGTTTTGGTGAACATTATCTGCGCCATCTTGCCTCTTCCCCTGATGCCACACTTTTGTCGTGCGCGCCCGCCATTTTAAGATGCCCCGATCAGAACAAACCCTTTTGCATGCCGCTGGCCCCTGACATAGCCCTTTGCCTTCACTAAGCCTGCACGCTGACCACCCCCTGCTTGCACCTGCCTTGAGTCATAAACCCCTCTTCGGCACTGCTCTGCCCCAGGCCCTCATCCTGTTCCCAGCGCGACACCTCCCTGCTTTCCTTTCATGATCTCCGGCCCTTAGATGCAAACCCCCTTTTTCCCCGTGTGCCCGTTTTGTCCTCCCCGTTCCCAAGCCGACACCCAGCTCTGCCGATACCATCCTTGCCCCTCCCCGTACAATAGAAAGCTTCCCCCATCAAAGAATCCCCGGGTTGATCAAAGCCCCCACCCCATGAGATCCGATCAAACTCCCCACATTCCGTGAATCGGCGGATTATCCAGCTGCGCGATGCTCATCACCTGTTGTGACTAGGGTGGGGACTTCAACTGTAAATGTGTGTGGGAACGGGCCCAAAGGGGAGTTCCGAGAATGTCTTTTCCGTACATCAAAGCTTTAACATGTATGTGTAATCTACAATAAAGTCATAAATGTGGGTATAAGAGGCCAGGCCTCAGAAATACAGTTAGAGCACCTCAGAACGATACCTTCTGTCCGTTTCGTTGTGTTCTCCTCCGGAGAGAATAAAAAACCTTGTTTCCTGCTTTCCAGTCTCCAGCGCCTGCCTCTTCATTGATTTAAATAACTAGGGGGTCACAGAGGCAATACCGCCGGGCAAATATCGATTGTCCCCGACCCGATTGAACTTTTTACACCAGTACACGGCCTATCCCTGCTGATGAGGGGTAATACCCCGAAACACGTGTCCAGGGATGGCGAAGACAGCGAAGATAGCAGAAGATCGAAAGATGATGCATCGCGAACACTTTACTACATTGACCAGAGTCCTTAGGGGCGACACCGCTGGTGTGTGAGTAGTGTGCGACCCCACCCCCATTTGTAACTTTAAAGCTCCCTTGAGCAGCGGGCTGACGAGCCTGGGATCCAGCACCTACGCGCCTGAGTGGTACTATACCTGGCAGATATTGGCAGCCATCGGTAACCCCAGTACACGGCCTATCCCTGCTGATGAGGGGTAATACCCCGAAAACACGTGTCCAGGGATGGCGAAGACAGCGAAGATAGCAGAAGATCGAAAGATGATGCATCGCGAACACTTTACTACATTGACCAGAGACCTTAGGGGCGACACCGCCGGTGTGTGAGTAGTGTGCGACCCCACCCCCATTTGTAACTTTAAAGCTCCCTTGAGCAGCGGGCTGACGAGCCTGGGATCCCGCACCTACGCGCCTGAGTGGTACTATACCTGGCAGATATTGGCAGCCATCGGCAACCCCAGTACACGGCCTATCCCTGCTGATGAGGGGTAATACCCCGAAACACGTGTCCAGGGATGGCGAAGACAGCGAAGATAGCAGAAGATCGAAAGATGATGCATCGCGAACACTTTACTATATTGACCAGAGTCCTTAGGGGCGACACCGCCGGTGTGTGAGTAGTGTGCGACCCCACCCCCATTTGTAACTTTAAAGCTCCCTTGAGCAGCGGGCTGACGAGCCTGGGATCCTGCACCTACGCGCCTGAGTGGTACTATACCTAGCAGATATTGGCAGCCATCGGCAACCCCAGTACACGGCCTATCCCTGCTGATGATGGGTAATACCCCGAAACACGTGTCCAGGGATGGCGAAGACAGCGAAGATAGCAGAAGATCGAAAGATGATGCATCGCGAACACTTTACTACATTGACCAGAGTCCTTAGGGGCGACACCGCCGGTGTGTGAGTAGTGTGCGACCCCACCCCCATTTGTAACTTTAAAGCTCCCTTGAGCAGCGGGCTGACGAGCCTGGGATCCCGCACCTACGCGCCTGAGTGGTACCATACCTGGCAGATATTGGCAGCCATCGGCAACCCCAGTACACGGCCTATCCCTGCTGATGAGGGGTAATACCCCGAAACACGTGTCCAGGGATGGCGAAGACAGCGAAGATAGCAGAAGAACGAAAGATGATGCATCGCGAACACTTTACTACATTGACCAGAGTCCTTAGGGGCGACACCGCCGGTGTGTGAGTAGTGTGCGACCAAACCCCCATTTGTAACTTTAAAGCTCCCTTGAGCAGCGGGCTGACGAGCCTGGGATCCCGCACCTACGCGCCTGAGTGGTACTATACCTGGCAGATATTGGCAGCCATCGGCAACCCCAGTACACGGCCTATCCCTGCTGATGAGGGGTAATACCCCGAAACACGTGTCCAGGGATGGCGAAGATAGCAGAAGATCGAAAGATGATGCATCGCGAACACTTTACTACATTGACCAGAGTCCTTAGGGGCGACACCGCCGGTGTGTGAGTAGTGTGCGACCCCACCCCCATTTGTAACTTTAAAGCTCCCTTGAGCAGCGGGCTGACGAGCCTGGGATCCCGCACCTACGCGCCTGAGTGGTACTATACCTGGCAGATATTGGCAGCCATCGGCAACCCCAGTACACGGCCTATCCCTGCTGATGAGGGGTAATACCCCGAAACACGTGTCCAGGGATGGCGAAGACAGCGAAGATAGCAGAAGATCGAAAGATGATGCATCGCGAACACTTTACTACATTGACCAGAGTCCTTAAGGGCGACACCGCCGGTGTGTGAGTAGTGTGCGACCCCACCCCCATTTGTAACTTTAAAGCTCCCTTGAGCAGCGGGCTGACGAGCCTGGGATCCCGCACCTACGCGCCTGAGTGGTACTATACCTGGCAGATATTGGCAGCCATCGGCAACCCCAGTACACGGCCTATCCCTGCTGATGAGGGGTAATACCCCGAAACACGTGTCCAGGGATGGCGAAGACAGCGAAGATAGCAGAAGATCGAAAGATGATGCATCGCGAACACTTTACTACATTGACCAGAGTCCTTAGGGGCGACACCGCCGGTGTGTGAGTAGTGTGCGACCCCACCCCCATTTGTAACTTTAAAGCTCCCTTGAGCAGCGGGCTGACGAGCCTGGGATCCCGCACCTACGCGCCTGAGTGGTACTATACCTGGCAGATATTGGCAGCCATCGGCAACCCCAGTACATGGCCTATCCCTGCTGATGATGGGTAATACCCCGAAACACGTGTCCAGGGATGGCGAAGACAGCGAAGATAGCAGAAGATCGAAAGATGATGCATCGCGAACACTTTACTACATTGACCAGAGTCCTTAGGGGCGACACCGCCGGTGTGTGAGTAGTGTGCGACCCCACCCCCATTTGTAACTTTAAAGCTCCCTTGAGCAGCGGGCTGATGAGCCTGGGATCCCGCACCTACGCGCCTGAGTGGTACTATACCTGGCAGATATTGGCAGCCATCGGCAACCCCAGTACACGGCCTATCCCTGCTGATGAGGGGTAATACCCCGAAACATGTGTCCAGGGATGTCGAAGACAGCGAAGATAGTAGAAGATCGAAAGATGATGCATCGCGAACACTATACTACATTGACCAGAGTCCTTAGGGGCGACACCGCCGGTGTGTGAGTAGTGTGCGACCCCACCCCCATTTGTAACTTCAAGCTCCCTTGAGCAGCGGGCTAACGAGCCTGGGATCCCGCACCTACGCGCCTGAGTGGTACTATACCTGGCAGATATTGGCAGCCATCGGCAACCCCAGTACACGGCCTATCCCTGCTGATGAGGGGTAATACCCCGAAACACGTGTCCAGGGATGGCGAAGACAGCGAAGATAGCAGAAGATCAAAAGATGATGCATCGCAAACACTTTACTACATTGACCAAAGTCCTTAGGGGCGACACCGCCGGTGTGTGAGTAGTGTGCGACCCCACCCCCATTTGTAACTTTAAAGCTCCCTTGAGCAGCGGGCTGACGAGCCTGGGATCACGCACCTACGCGCCTGAGTGGTACTATACCTGGCAGATATTGGCAGCCATCGGCAACCCCAGTACACGGCCTATCCCTGCTGATGAGGGGTAATACCCCGAAACACGTGTCCAGGGATGGCGAAGACAGCGAAGATAGCAGAAGATCGAAAGATGATGCATCGCGAACACTTTACTACATTGACCAGAGTCCTTAGGGGCGACACCGCCGGTGTGTGAGTAGTGTGCGACCCCACCCCCATTTGTAACTTTAAAGTTCCCTTGAGCAGCGGGCTGACGAGCCTGGGATCCCGCACCTACGCGCCTGAGTGGTACTATACCTGGCAGATATTGGCAGCCATCTGCAACCCCAGTACACGGCCTATCCCTGCTGATGAGGGGTAATACCCCGAAACACGTGTCCAGGGATGGCGAAGACAGCGAAGATAGCAGAAGATCGAAAGATGATGCCTCGCGAACACTTTACTACATTGACCAGAGTCCTTAGGGGCGACACCGCTGGTGTGTGAGTAGTGTGCGACCCCACCCCCATTTGTAACTTTAAAGCTCCCTTGAGCAGCGGGCTGACGAGCCTGGGATCCCGCACCAACGCGCCTGAGTGGTACTATACCTGGCAGATATTGGCAGCCATCGGCAACCCCAGTACACGGCCTATCCCTGCTGATGAGGGGTAATACCCCGAAACACGTGTCCAGGGATGGCGAAGACAGCGAAGATAGCAGAAGATCGAAAGATGATGCACCGTGAACACTTTACTACATTGACCAGAGACCTTAGGGGCGACACCGCCGGTGTGTGAGTAGTGTGCGACCCCACCCCCATTTGTAACTTTAAAGCTCCCTTGAGCAGCGGGCTGACGAGCCTGGGATCCCGCACCTACGCGCCTGAGTGGTACTATACCTGGCAGATATTGGCAGCCATCGGCAACCCCAGTACACGGCCTATCCCTGCTGATGAGGGGTAATACCCCGAAACACGTGTCCAGGGATGGCGAAGACAGCGAAGATAGCAGAAGATCGAAAGATGATGCATCGCGAACACTTTACTATATTGACCAGAGTCCTTAGGGGCGACACCGCCGGTGTGTGAGTAGTGTGCGACCCCACCCCCATTTGTAACTTCAAAGCTCCCTTGAGCAGCGGGCTGACGAGCCTGGGATCCTGCACCTACGCGCCTGAGTGGTACTATACCTGGCAGATATTGGCAGCCATCGGCAACCCCAGTACACGGCCTATCCCTGCTGATGATGGGTAATACCCCGAAACACGTGTCCAGGGATGGCAAAGACAGCGAAGATAGCAGAAGATCGAAAGATGATGCATCGCGAACACTTTACTACATTGACCAGAGTCCTTAGGGGCGACACCGCCGGTGTGTGAGTAGTGTGCGACCCCACCCCCATTTGTAACTTTAAAGCTCCCTTGAGCAGCGGGCTGACGAGCCTGGGATCCCGCACCTACGCGCCTGAGTGGTACTATACCTGGCAGATATTGGCAGCCATCGGCAACCCCAGTACACGGCCTATCCCTGCTGATGAGGGGTAATACCCCGAAACACATGTCCAGGGATGGCGAAGACAGCGAAGATAGCAGAAGATCGAAAGATGATGCATCGCGAACACTTTACTACATTGACCAGAGTCCTTAGGGGCGACACCACCGGTGTGTGAGTAGTGTGCGACCCCACCCCCATTTGTAACTTTAAAGCTCCCTTGAGCAGCGGGCTGACGAGCCTGGGATCCTGCACCTACGCGCCTGAGTGGTACTATACCTGGCAGATATTGGCAGCCATCGGCAACCCCAGTACACGGCCTATCCCTGCTGATGATGGGTAATACCCCGAAACACGTGTCCAGGGATGGCGAAGACAGCGAAGATAGCAGAAGATCGAAAGATGATGCATCGCGAACACTTTACTACATTGACCAGAGTCCTTAGGGGCGACACCGCCGGTGTGTGAGTAGTGTGCGACCCCACCCCCATTTGTAACTTTAAAGCTCCCTTGAGCAGCGGGCTGACGAGCCTGGGATCCCGCACCTACGCGCCTGAGTGGTACTATACCTGGCAGATATTGGCAGCCATCGGCAACCCCAGTACACGGCCTATCCCTGCTGATGAGGGGTAATACCCCGAAACACGTGTCCAGGGATGGCGAAGACAGCGAAGATAGCAGAAGATCGAAAGATGATGCATCGCGAACACTTTACTATATTGACCAGAGTCCTTTGGGGCGACACCGCCGGTGTGTGAGTAGTGTGCGACCCCACCCCCATTTGTAACTTTAAAGCTCCCTTGAGCAGCGGGCTGACGAGCCTGGGATCCTGCACCTACGCGCCTGAGTGGTACTATACCTGGCAGATATTGGCAGCCATCGGCAACCCCAGTACACGGCCTATCCCTGCTGATGATGGGTAATACCCCGAAACACGTGTCCAGGGATGGCGAAGACAGCGATGATAGCAGAAGATCGAAAGATGATGCATCGCGAACACTTTACTACATTGACCAGAGTCCTTAGGGGCGACACCGCCGGTGTGTGAGTAGTGTGCGACCCCACCCCCATTTGTAACTTTAAAGCTCCCTTGAGCAGCGGGCTGACGAGCCTGGGATCCCGCACCTACGCGCCTGAGTGGTACTATACCTGGCAGATATTGGCAGCCATCGGCAACCCCAGTACACGGCCTATCCCTGCTGATGAGGGGTAATACCCCGAAACACATGTCCAGGGATGGCGAAGACAGCGAAGATAGCAGAAGATCGAAAGATGATGCATCGCGAACACTTTACTACATTGACCAGAGTCCTTAGGGGCGACACCACCGGTGTGTGAGTAGTGTGCGACCCCACCCCCATTTGTAACTTTAAAGCTCCCTTGAGCAGCGGGCTGACGAGCCTGGGATCCTGCACCTACGCGCCTGAGTGGTACTATACCTGGCAGATATTGGCAGCCATCGGCAACCCCAGTACACGGCCTATCCCTGCTGATGATGGGTAATACCCCGAAACACGTGTCCAGGGATGGCGAAGACAGCGAAGATAGCAGAAGATCGAAAGATGATGCATCGCGAACACTTTACTACATTGACCAGAGTCCTTAGGGGCGACACCGCCGGTGTGTGAGTAGTGTGCGACCCCACCCCCATTTGTAACTTTAAAGCTCCCTTGAGCAGCGGGCTGACGAGCCTGGGATCCCGCACCTACGCGCCTGAGTGGTACTATACCTGGCAGATATTGGCAGCCATCGGCAACCCCAGTACACGGCCTATCCCTGCTGATGAGGGGTAATACCCCGAAACACGTGTCCAGGGATGGCGAAGACAGCGAAGATAGCAGAAGAACGAAAGATGATGCATCGCGAACACTTTACTACATTGACCAGAGTCCTTAGGGGCGACACCGCCGGTGTGTGAGTAGTGTGCGACCAAACCCCAATTTGTAACTTTAAAGCTCCCTTGAGCAGCGGGCTGACGAGCCTGGGATCCCGCACCTACGCGCCTGAGTGGTACTATACCTGGCAGATATTGGCAGCCATCGGCAACCCCAGTACACGGCCTATCCCTGCTGATGAGGGGTAATACCCCGAAACACGTGTCCAGGGATGGCGAAGACAGCGAAGATAGCAGAAGATCGAAAGATGATGCATCGCGAACACTTTACTACATTGACCAGAGTCCTTAGGGGCGACACCGCCGGTGTGTGAGTAGTGTGCGACCCCACCCCCATTTGTAACTTTAAAGCTCCCTTGAGCAGCGGGCTGACGAGCCTGGGATCCCGCACCTACGCGCCTGAGTGGTACTATACCTGGCAGATATTGGCAGCCATCGGCAACCCCAGTACATGGCCTATCCCTGCTGATGATGGGTAATACCCCGAAACACGTGTCCAGGGATGGCGAAGACAGCGAAGATAGCAGAAGATCGAAAGATGATGCATCGCGAACACTTTACTACATTGACCAGAGTCCTTAGGGGCGACACCGCCGGTGTGTGAGTAGTGTGCGACCCCACCCCCATTTGTAACTTTAAAGCTCCCTTGAGCAGCGGGCTGACGAGCCTGGGATCCCGCACCTACGCGCCTGAGTGGTACTATACCTGGCAGATATTGGCAGCCATCGGCAACCCCAGTACACGGCCTATCCCTGCTGATGAGGGGTAATACCCCGAAACATGTGTCCAGGGATGGCGAAGACAGCGAAGATAGTAGAAGATCGAAAGATGATGCATCGCGAACACTTTACTACATTGACCAGAGTCCTTAGGGGCGACACCGCCGGTGTGTGAGTAGTGTGCGACCCCACCCCCATTTGTAACTTCAAGCTCCCTTGAGCAGCGGGCTGACGAGCCTGGGATCCCGCACCTACGCGCCTGAGTGGTACTATACCTGGCAGATATTGGCAGCCATCGGCAACCCCAGTACACGGCCTATCCCTGCTGATGAGGGGTAATACCCCGAAACACGTGTCCAGGGATGGCGAAGACAGCGAAGATAGCAGAAGATCGAAAGATGATGCATCGCAAACACTTTACTACATTGACCAAAGTCCTTAGGGGCGACACCGCCGGTGTGTGAGTAGTGTGCGACCCCACCCCCATTTGTAACTTTAAAGCTCCCTTGAGCAGCGGGCTGACGAGCCTGGGATCACGCACCTACGCGCCTGAGTGGTACTATACCTGGCAGATATTGGCAGCCATCGGCAACCCCAGTACACGGCCTATCCCTGCTGATGAGGGGTAATACCCCGAAACACGTGTCCAGGGATGGCGAAGACAGCGAAGATAGCAGAAGATCGAAAGATGATGCATCGCAAACACTTTACTACATTGACCAGAGTCCTTAGGGGCGACACCGCCGGTGTGTGAGTAGTGTGCGACCCCACCCCCATTTGTAACTTTAAAGCTCCCTTGAGCAGCGGGCTGACGAGCCTGGGATCCCGCACCTACGCGCCTGAGTGGTACTATACCCGGCAGATATTGGCAGCCATCGGCAACCCCAGTACACGGCCTATCCCTGCTGATGAGGGGTAATACCCCGAAACACGTGTCCAGGGATGGCGAAGACAGCGAAGATAGCAGAAGATCGAAAGATGATGCATCGCGAACACTTTACTACATTGACCAGAGTCCTTAGGGGCGACACCGCCGGTGTGTGAGTAGTGTGCGACCCCACCCCCATTTGTAACTTTAAAGTTCCCTTGAGCAGCGGGCTGACGAGCCTGGGATCCCGCACCTACGCGCCTGAGTGGTACTATACCTGGCAGATATTGGCAGCCATCGGCAACCTCAGTACACGGCCTATCCCTGCTGATGAGGGGTAATACCCCGAAACACGTGTCCAGGGATGGCGAAGACAGCGAAGATAGCAGAAGATCGAAAGATGATGCCTCGCGAACACTTTACTACATTGACCAGAGTCCTTAGGGGCGACACCGCTGGTGTGTGAGTAGTGTGCGACCCCACCCCCATTTGTAACTTTAAAGCTCCCTTGAGCAGCGGGCTGACGAGCCTGGGATCCCGCACCTACGCGCCTGAGTGGTACTATACCTGGCAGATATTGGCAGCCATCGGCAACCCCAGTACACGGCCTATCCCTGCTGATGAGGGGTAATACCCCGAAACACGTGTCCAGGGATGGCGAAGACAGCGAAGATAGCAGAAGATCGAAAGATGATGCATCGTGAACACTTTACTACATTGACCAGAGACCTTAGGGGCGACACCGCCGGTGTGTGAGTAGTGTGCGACCCCACCCCCATTTGTAACTTTAAAGCTCCCTTGAGCAGCGGGCTGACGAGCCTGGGATCCCGCACCTACGCGCCTGAGTGGTACTATACCTGGCAGATATTGGCAGCCATCGGCAACCCCAGTACACGGCCTATCCCTGCTGATGAGGGGTAATACCCCGAAACACGTGTCCAGGGATGTCGAAGACAGCAAAGATAGCAGAAGATCGAAAGATGATGCATCGCGAACACTTTACTATATTGACCAGAGTCCTTAGGGGCGACACCGCCGGTGTGTGAGTAGTGTGCGACCCCACCCCCATTTGTAACTTTAAAGCTCCCTTGAGCAGCGGGCTGACGAGCCTGGGATCCTGCACCTACGCGCCTGAGTGGTACTATACCTGGCAGATATTGGCAGCCATCGGCAACCCCAGTACACGGCCTATCCCTGCTGATGATGGGTAATACCCCGAAACACGTGTCCAGGGATGGCGAAGACAGCGAAGATAGCAGAAGATCGAAAGATGATGCATCGCGAACACTTTACTACATTGACCAGAGTCCTTAGGGGCGACACCGCCGGTGTGTGAGTAGTGTGCGACCCCACCCCCATTTGTAACTTTAAAGCTCCCTTGAGCAGCGGGCTGACGAGCCTGGGATCCCGCACCTACGCACCTGAGTAGTACTATACCTGGCAGATATTGGCAGCCATCGGCAACCCCAGTACACGGCCTATCCCTGCTGATGAGGGGTAATACCCCGAAACACATGTCCAGGGATGGCGAAGACAGCGAAGATAGCAGAAGATCGAAAGATGATGCATCGCGAACACTTTACTACATTGACCAGAGTCCTTAGGGGCGACACCGCCGGTGTGTGAGTAGTGTGCGACCCCACCCCCATTTGTAACTTTAAAGTTCCCTTGAGCAGCGGGCTGACGAGCCTGGGATCCCGCACCTACGCGCCTGAGTGGTACTATACCTGGCAGATATTGGCAGCCATCGGCAACCCCAGTACACGGCCTATCCCTGCTGATGAGGGGTAATACCCCGAAACACGTGTCCAGGGATGGCGAAGACAGCGAAGATAGCAGAAGATCGAAAGATGATGCATCGCGAACACTTTACTACATTGACCAGAGTCCTTAGGGGCGACACCGCTGGTGTGTGAGTAGTGTGCGACCCCACCCCCATTTGTAACTTTAAAGCTCCCTTGAGCAGCGGGCTGACGAGCCTGGGATCCCGCACCTACGCGCCTGAGTGGTACTATACCTGGCAGATATTGGCAGCCATCGGCAACCCCAGTACACGGCCTATCCCTGCTGATGAGGGGTAATACCCCGAAACACATGTCCAGGGATGGCGAAGACAGCGAAGATAGCAGAAGATCGAAAGATGATGCATCGCGAACACTTTACTACATTGACCAGAGTCCTTAGGGGCGACACCACCGGTGTGTGAGTAGTGTGCGACCCCACCCCCATTTGTAACTTTAAAGCTCCCTTGAGCAGCGGGCTGACGAGCCTGGGATCCTGCACCTACGCGCCTGAGTGGTACTATACCTGGCAGATATTGGCAGCCATCGGCAACCCCAGTACACGGCCTATCCCTGCTGATGATGGGTAATACCCCGAAACACGTGTCCAGGGATGGCGAAGACAGCGAAGATAGCAGAAGATCGAAAGATGATGCATCGCGAACACTTTACTACATTGACCAGAGTCCTTAGGGGCGACACCGCCGGTGTGTGAGTAGTGTGCGACCCCACCCCCATTTGTAACTTTAAAGCTCCCTTGAGCAGCGGGCTGACGAGCCTGGGATCCCGCACCTACGCGCCTGAGTGGTACTATACCTGGCAGATATTGGCAGCCATCGGCAACCCCAGTACACGGCCTATCCCTGCTGATGAGGGGTAATACCCCGAAACACGTGTCCAGGGATGGCGAAGACAGCAGAAGATCGAAAGATGATGCATCGCGAACACTTTACTATATTGACCAGAGTCCTTTGGGGCGACACCGCCGGTGTGTGAGTAGTGTGCGACCCCACCCCCATTTGTAACTTTAAAGCTCCCTTGAGCAGCGGGCTGACGAGCCTGGGATCCTGCACCTACGCGCCTGAGTGGTACTATACCTGGCAGATATTGGCAGCCATCGGCAACCCCAGTACACGGCCTATCCCTGCTGATGATGGGTAATACCCCGAAACACGTGTCCAGGGATGGCGAAGACAGCGATGATAGCAGAAGATCGAAAGATGATGCATCGCGAACACTTTACTACATTGACCAGAGTCCTTAGGGGCGACACCGCCGGTGTGTGAGTAGTGTGCGACCCCACCCCCATTTGTAACTTTAAAGCTCCCTTGAGCAGCGGGCTGACGAGCCTGGGATCCCGCACCTACGCGCCTGAGTGGTACTATACCTGGCAGATATTGGCAGCCATCGGCAACCCCAGTACACGGCCTATCCCTGCTGATGAGGGGTAATACCCCGAAACACATGTCCAGGGATGGCGAAGACAGCGAAGATAGCAGAAGATCGAAAGATGATGCATCGCGAACACTTTACTACATTGACCAGAGTCCTTAGGGGCGACACCACCGGTGTGTGAGTAGTGTGCGACCCCACCCCCATTTGTAACTTTAAAGCTCCCTTGAGCAGCGGGCTGACGAGCCTGGGATCCTGCACCTACGCGCCTGAGTGGTACTATACCTGGCAGATATTGGCAGCCATCGGCAACCCCAGTACACGGCCTATCCCTGCTGATGATGGGTAATACCCCGAAACACGTGTCCAGGGATGGCGAAGACAGCGAAGATAGCAGAAGATCGAAAGATGATGCATCGCGAACACTTTACTACATTGACCAGAGTCCTTAGGGGCGACACCGCCGGTGTGTGAGTAGTGTGCGACCCCACCCCCATTTGTAACTTTAAAGCTCCCTTGAGCAGCGGGCTGACGAGCCTGGGATCCCGCACCTACGCGCCTGAGTGGTACTATACCTGGCAGATATTGGCAGCCATCGGCAACCCCAGTACACGGCCTATCCCTGCTGATGAGGGGTAATACCCCGAAACACGTGTCCAGGGATGGCGAAGACAGCGAAGATAGCAGAAGAACGAAAGATGATGCATCGCGAACACTTTACTACATTGACCAGAGTCCTTAGGGGCGACACCGCCGGTGTGTGAGTAGTGTGCGACCAAACCCCAATTTGTAACTTTAAAGCTCCCTTGAGCAGCGGGCTGACGAGCCTGGGATCCCGCACCTACGCGCCTGAGTGGTACTATACCTGGCAGATATTGGCAGCCATCGGCAACCCCAGTACACGGCCTATCCCTGCTGATGAGGGGTAATACCCCGAAACACGTGTCCAGGGATGGCGAAGACAGCGAAGATAGCAGAAGATCGAAAGATGATGCATCGCGAACACTTTACTACATTGACCAGAGTCCTTAGGGGCGACACCGCCGGTGTGTGAGTAGTGTGCGACCCCACCCCCATTTGTAACTTTAAAGCTCCCTTGAGCAGCGGGCTGACGAGCCTGGGATCCCGCACCTACGCGCCTGAGTGGTACTATACCTGGCAGATATTGGCAGCCATCGGCAACCCCAGTACATGGCCTATCCCTGCTGATGATGGGTAATACCCCGAAACACGTGTCCAGGGATGGCGAAGACAGCGAAGATAGCAGAAGATCGAAAGATGATGCATCGCGAACACTTTACTACATTGACCAGAGTCCTTAGGGGCGACACCGCCGGTGTGTGAGTAGTGTGCGACCCCACCCCCATTTGTAACTTTAAAGCTCCCTTGAGCAGCGGGCTGACGAGCCTGGGATCCCGCACCTACGCGCCTGAGTGGTACTATACCTGGCAGATATTGGCAGCCATCGGCTACCCCAGTACACGGCCTATCCCTGCTGATGAGGGGTAATACCCCGAAACATGTGTCCAGGGATGGCGAAGACAGCGAAGATAGTAGAAGATCGAAAGATGATGCATCGCGAACACTTTACTACATTGACCAGAGTCCTTAGGGGCGACACCGCCGGTGTGTGAGTAGTGTGCGACCCCACCCCCATTTGTAACTTCAAGCTCCCTTGAGCAGCGGGCTGACGAGCCTGGGATCCCGCACCTACGCGCCTGAGTGGTACTATACCTGGCAGATATTGGCAGCCATCGGCAACCCCAGTACACGGCCTATCCCTGCTGATGAGGGGTAATACCCCGAAACACGTGTCCAGGGATGGCGAAGACAGCGAAGATAGCAGAAGATCGAAAGATGATGCATCGCAAACACTTTACTACATTGACCAAAGTCCTTAGGGGCGACACCGCCGGTGTGTGAGTAGTGTGCGACCCCACCCCCATTTGTAACTTTAAAGCTCCCTTGAGCAGCGGGCTGACGAGCCTGGGATCACGCACCTACGCGCCTGAGTGGTACTATACCTGGCAGATATTGGCAGCCATCGGCAACCCCAGTACACGGCCTATCCCTGCTGATGAGGGGTAATACCCCGAAACACGTGTCCAGGGATGGCGAAGACAGCGAAGATAGCAGAAGATCGAAAGATGATGCATCGCAAACACTTTACTACATTGACCAGAGTCCTTAGGGGCGACACCGCCGGTGTGTGAGTAGTGTGCGACCCCACCCCCATTTGTAACTTTAAAGCTCCCTTGAGCAGCGGGCTGACGAGCCTGGGATCCCGCACCTACGCGCCTGAGTGGTACTATACCCGGCAGATATTGGCAGCCATCGGCAACCCCAGTACACGGCCTATCCCTGCTGATGAGGGGTAATACCCCGAAACACGTGTCCAGGGATGGCGAAGACAGCGAAGATAGCAGAAGATCGAAAGATGATGCATCGCGAACACTTTACTACATTGACCAGAGTCCTTAGGGGCGACACCGCCGGTGTGTGAGTAGTGTGCGACCCCACCCCCATTTGTAACTTTAAAGTTCCCTTGAGCAGCGGGCTGACGAGCCTGGGATCCCGCACCTACGCGCCTGAGTGGTACTATACCTGGCAGATATTGGCAGCCATCGGCAACCTCAGTACACGGCCTATCCCTGCTGATGAGGGGTAATACCCCGAAACACGTGTCCAGGGATGGCGAAGACAGCGAAGATAGCAGAAGATCGAAAGATGATGCCTCGCGAACACTTTACTACATTGACCAGAGTCCTTAGGGGCGACACCGCTGGTGTGTGAGTAGTGTGCGACCCCACCCCCATTTGTAACTTTAAAGCTCCCTTGAGCAGCGGGCTGACGAGCCTGGGATCCCGCACCTACGCGCCTGAGTGGTACTATACCTGGCAGATATTGGCAGCCATCGGCAACCCCAGTACACGGCCTATCCCTGCTGATGAGGGGTAATACCCCGAAACACGTGTCCAGGGATGGCGAAGACAGCGAAGATAGCAGAAGATCGAAAGATGATGCATCGTGAACACTTTACTACATTGACCAGAGACCTTAGGGGCGACACCGCCGGTGTGTGAGTAGTGTGCGACCCCACCCCCATTTGTAACTTTAAAGCTCCCTTGAGCAGCGGGCTGACGAGCCTGGGATCCCGCACCTACGCGCCTGAGTGGTACTATACCTGGCAGATATTGGCAGCCATCGGCAACCCCAGTACACGGCCTATCCCTGCTGATGAGGGGTAATACCCCGAAACACGTGTCCAGGGATGTCGAAGACAGCAAAGATAGCAGAAGATCGAAAGATGATGCATCGCGAACACTTTACTATATTGACCAGAGTCCTTAGGGGCGACACCGCCGGTGTGTGAGTAGTGTGCGACCCCACCCCCATTTGTAACTTTAAAGCTCCCTTGAGCAGCGGGCTGACGAGCCTGGGATCCCGCACCTACGCGCCTGAGTGGTACTATACCTGGCAGATATTGGCAGCCATCGGCAACCCCAGTACACGGCCTATCCCTGCTGATGAGGGGTAATACCCCGAAACACGTGTCCAGGGATGGCGAAGACAGCGAAGATAGCAGAAGATCGAAAGATGATGCATCGCGAACACTTTACTACATTGACCAGAGTCCTTAGGGGCGACACCGCCGGTGTGTGAGTAGTGTGCGACCCCACCCCCATTTGTAACTTTAAAGCTCCCTTGAGCAGCGGGCTGACGAGCCTGGGATCCCGCACCTACGCGCCTGAGTGGTACTATACCTGGCAGATATTGGCAGCCATCGGCAACCCCAGTACACGGCCTATCCCTGCTGATGAGGGGTAATACCCCGAAACACGTGTCCAGGGATGGCGAAGACAGCGAAGATAGCAGAAAATCGAAAGATGATGCATCGCAAACACTTTACTACATTGACCAGAGTCCTTAGGGGCGACACCGCCGGTGTGTGAGTAGTGTGCGACCCCACCCCCATTTGTAACTTTAAAGCTCCCTTGAGCAGCGGGCTGACGAGCCTGGGATCCCGCACCTACGCGCCTGAGTGGTACTATACCTGGCAGATATTGGCAGCCATCGGCAACCCCAGTACACGGCCTATCCCTGCTGATGAGGGGTAATAACCCGAAACACGTGTCCAGGGATGGCGAAGACAGCGAAGATAGCAGAAGATCGAAAGATGATGCATCGCGAACACTTTACTACATTGACCAGAGTCCTTAGGGGCGACACCGCCGGTGTGTGAGTAGTGTGCGACCCCACCCCCATTTGTAACTTTAAAGCTCCCTTGAGCAGCGGGCTGACGAGCCTGGGATCCCGCACCTACGCGCCTGAGTGGTACTATACCTGGCAGATATTGGCAGCCATCGGCAACCCCAGTACACTGCCTATCCCTGCTGATGATGGGTAATACCCCGAAACACGTGTCCAGGGATGGCGAAGACAGCGAAGATAGCAGAAGATCGAAAGATGATGCATCGCGAACACTTTACTACATTGACCAGAGTCCTTAGGGGCGACACCGCCGGTGTGTGAGTTGTGTGCGACCCCACCCCCATTTGTAACTTTAAAGCTCCCTTGAGCAGCGGGCTGACGAGCCTGGGATCCCGCACCTACGCGCCTGAGTGGTACTATACCTGGCAGATATTGGCAGCCATCGGCAACCCCAGTACACGGCCTATCCCTGCTGATGAAGGGTAATACCCCGAAACATGTGTCCAGGGATGGCGAAGACAGCGAAGATAGTAGAAGATCGAAAGATGATGCATCGCGAACACTTTACTACATTGACCAGAGTCCTTAGGGGCGACACCGCCGGTGTGTGAGTAGTGTGCGACCCCACCCCCATTTGTAACTTCAAGCTCCCTTGAGCAGCGGGCTGACGAGCCTGGGATCCCGCACCTACGCGCCTGAGTTTTACTATACCTGGCAGATATTGGCAGCCATCGGCAACCCCAGTACACGGCCTATCCCTGCTGATGAGGGGTAATACCCCGAAACACGTGTCCAGGGATGGCGAAGACAGCGAAGATAGCAGAAGATCGAAAGATGATGCATCGCAAACACTTTACTATATTGACCAGAGTCCTTAGGGGCGACACCGCCGGTGTGTGAGTAGTGTGCGACTCCACCCCCATTTGTAACTTTAAAGCTCCCTTGAGCAGCGGGCTGACGAGCCTGGGATCCCGCACCTACGCGCCTGAGTGGTACTATACCTGGCAGATATTGGCAGCCATCGGCAACCCCAGTACACGGCCTATCCCTGCTGATGAGGGGTAATACCCCGAAACACGTGTCCAGGGATGGCGAAGACAGCGAAGATAGCAGAAGATCGAAAGATGATGCATCGCGAACACTTTACTACATTGACCAGAGTCCTTAGGGGCGACACCGCCGGTGTGTGAGTAGTGTGCGACCCCAACCCCATTTGTAACTTTAAAGTTCCCTTGAGCAGCGGGCTGACGAGCCTGGGATCCCGCACCTACGCGCCTGAGTGGTACTATACCTGGCAGATATTGGCAGCCATCGGCAACCCCAGTACACGGCCTATCCCTGCTGATGAGGGGTAATACCCCGAAACACGTGTCCAGGGATGGCGAAGACAGCGAAGATAGCAGAAGATCGAAAGATGATGCATCGCAAACACTTTACTACATTGACCAGAGTCCTTAGGGGCGACACCGCTGGTGTGTGAGTAGTGTGCGACCCCACCCCCATTTGTAACTTTAAAGCTCCCTTGAGCAGCGGGCTGACGAGCCTGGGATCCCGCACCTACGCGCCTGAGTGGTACTATACCTGGCAGATATTGGCAGCCATCAGCAACCCCAGTACACGGCCTATCCCTGCTGATGAGGGGTAATACCCCGAAACACGTGTCCAGGGATGGCGAAGACAGCGAAGATAGCAGAAGATCGAAAGATGATGCATCGCGAACACTTTACTACATTGACCAGAGACCTTAGGGGCGACACCGCCGGTGTGTGAGTAGTGTGCGACCCCACCCCCATTTGTAACTTTAAAGCTCCCTTGAGCAGCGGGCTGACGAGCCTGGGATCCCGCACCTACGCGCCTGAGTGGTACTATACCTGGCAGATATTGGCAGCCATCGGCAACCCCAGTACACGGCCTATCCCTGCTGATGAGGGGTAATACCCCGAAACACGTGTCCAGGGATGGCAAAGACAGCGAAGATAGCAGAAGATCGAAAGATGATGCATCGCGAACACTTTACTATATTGACCAGAGTCCTTAGGGGCGACACCGCCGGTGTGTGAGTAGTGTGCGACCCCACCCCCATTTGTAACTTTAAAGCTCCCTTGAGCAGCGGGCTGACGAGCCTGGGATCCTGCACCTACGCGCCTGAGTGGTACTATACCTGGCAGATATTGGCAGCCATCGGCAACCCCAGTACACGGCCTATCCCTGCTGATGATGGGTAATACCCCGAATCACGTGTCCAGGGATGGCGAAGACAGCGAAGATAGCAGAAGATCGAAAGATGATGCATCGCGAACACTTTACTACATTGACCAGAGTCCTTAGGGGCGACACCGCCGGTGTGTGAGTAGTGTGCGACCCCACCCCCATTTGTAACTTTAAAGCTCCCTTGAGCAGCGGGCTGACGAGCCTGGGATCCCGCACCTACTCGCCTGAGTGGTACTATACCTGGCAGATATTGGCAGCCATCGGCAACCCCAGTACACGGCCTATCCCTGCTGATGAGGGGTAATACCCCGAAACACGTGTCCAGGGATGGCGAAGACAGCGAAGATAGCAGAAGATCGAAAGATGATGCATCGCGAACACTTTACTACATTGACCAGAGTCCTTAGGGGCGACACCGCCGGTGTGTGAGTAGTGTGCGACCCCACCCCCATTTGTAACTTTAAAGCTCCCTTGAGCAGCGGGCTGACGAGCCTGGGATCCCGCACCTACGCGCCTGAGTGGTACTATACCTGGCAGATATTGGCAGCCATCGGCAACCCCAGTACACGGCCTATCCCTGCTGATGAGGGGTAATACCCCGAAACACGTGTCCAGGGATGGCGAAGACAGCGAAGATAGCAGAAGATCGAAAGATGATGCATCACGAACACTTTACTACATTGACCAGAGTCCTTAGGGGCGACACCGCCGGTGTGTGAGTAGTGTGCGACCCCACCCCCATTTGTAACTTTAAAGCTCCCTTGAGCAGCGGGCTGACGAGCCTGGGATCCCGCACCTACGCGCCTGAGTGGTACTATACCTGGCAGATATTGGCAGCCATCGGCAACCCCAGTACACGGCCTATCCCTGCTGATGAGGGGTAATACCCCGAAACACGTGTCCAGGGATGGCGAAGACAGCGAAGATAGCAGAAGATCGAAAGATGATGCATCGCGAACACTTTACTACATTGACCAGAGTCCTTAGGGGCGACACCGCCGGTGTGTGAGTAGTGTGCGACCCCACCCCCATTTGTAACTTTAAAGCTCCCTTGAGCAGCGGGCTGACGAGCCTGGGATCCCGCACCTACGCGCCTGAGTGGTACTATACCTGGCAGATATTGGCAGCCATCGGCAACCCCAGCACACGGCCTATCCCTGCTGATGATGGGTAATACCCCGAAACACGTGTCCAGGGATGGCGAAGACAGCGAAGATAGCAGAAGATCGAAAGATGATGCATCGCGAACACTTTACTACATTGACCAGAGTCCTTAGGGGCGACACCGCCGGTGTGTGAGTAGTGTGCGACCCCACCCCCATTTGTAACTTTAAAGCTCCCTTGAGCAGCGGGCTGACGAGCCTGGGATCCCGCACCTACGCGCCTGAGTGGTACTATACCTGGCAGATATTGGCAGCCATCGGCAACCCCAGTACACGGCCTATCCCTGCTGATGAGGGGTAATACCCCGAAACATGTGTCCAGGGATGGCGAAGACAGCGAAGATAGTAGAAGATCGAAAGATGATGCATCGCGAACACTTTACTACATTGACCAGAGTCCTTAGGGGCGACACCGCCTGTGTGTGAGTAGTGTGCGACCCCACCCCCATTTGTAACTTCAAGCTCCCTTGAGCAGCGGGCTGACGAGCCTGGGATCCCGCACCTACGCGCCTGAGTGGTACTATACCTGGCAGATATTGGCAGCCATCGGCAACCCCAGTACACGGCCTATCCCTGCTGATGAGGGGTAATACCCCGAAACACGTGTCCAGGGATGGCGAAGACAGCGAAGATAGCAGAAGATCGAAAGATGATGCATCGCAAACACTTTACTACATTGACCAAAGTCCTTAGGGGCGACACCGCCGGTGTGTGAGTAGTGTGTGACCCCACCCCCATTTGTAACTTTAAAGCTCCCTTGAGCAGCGGGCTGACGAGCCTGGGATCACGCACCTACGCGCCTGAGTGGTACTATACCTGGCAGATATTGGCAGCCATCGGCAACCCCAGTACACGGCCTATCCCTGCTGATGAGGGGTAATACCCCGAAACACGTGTCCAGGGATGGCGAAGACAGCGAAGATAGCAGAAGATCGAAAGATGATGCATCGCGAACACTTTACTACATTGACCAGAGTCCTTAGGGGCGACACCGCCGGTGTGTGAGTAGTGTGCGACCCCACCCCCATTTGTAACTTTAAAGTTCCCTTGAGCAGCGGGCTGACGAGCCTGGGATCCCGCACCTACGCGCCTGAGTGGTACTATACCTGGCAGATATTGGCAGCCATCGGCAACCCCAGTACACGGCCTATCCCTGCTGATGAGGGGTAATACCCCGAAACACGTGTCCAGGGATGGCGAAGACAGCGAAGATAGCAGAAGATCGAAAGATGATGCCTCGCGAACACTTTACTACATTGACCAGAGTCCTTAGGGGCGACACCGCTGGTGTGTGAGTAGTGTGCGACCCCACCCCCATTTGTAACTTTAAAGCTCCCTTGAGCAGCGGGCTGACGAGCCTGGGATCCCGCACCTACGCGCCTGAGTGGTACTATACCTGGCAGATATTGGCAGCCATCGGCAACCCCAGTACACGGCCTATCCCTGCTGATGAGGGGTAATACCCCGAAACACGTGTCCAGGGATGGCGAAGACAGTGAAGATAGCAGAAGATCGAAAGATGATGCATCGTGAACACTTTACTACATTGACCAGAGACCTTAGGGGCGACACCGCCGGTGTGTGAGTAGTGTGCGACCCCACCCTCATTTGTAACTTTAAAGCTCCCTTGAGCAGCGGGCTGACGAGCCTGGGATCCCGCACCTACGCGCCTGAGTGGTACTATACCTGGCAGATATTGGCAGCCATCGGCAACCCCAGTACACGGCCTATCCCTGCTGATGAGGGGTAATACCCCGAAACACGTGTCCAGGGATGGCGAAGACAGCGAAGATAGCAGAAGATCAAAAGATGATGCATCGCGAACACTTTACTATATTGACCAGAGTCCTTAGGGGCGACACCGCCGGTGTGTGAGTAGTGTGCGACCCCACCCCCATTTGTAACTTTAAAGCTCCCTTGAGCAGCGGGCTGACGAGCCTGGGATCCTGCACCTACGCGCCTGAGTGGTACTATACCTGGCAGATATTGGCAGCCATCGGCAACCCCAGTACACGGCCTATCCCTGCTGATGATGGGTAATACCCCGAAACACGTGTCCAGGGATGGCGAAGACAGCGAAGATAGCAGAAGATCGAAAGATGATGCATCGCGAACACTTTACTACATTGACCAGAGTCCTTAGGGGCGACACCGCCGGTGTGTGAGTAGTGTGCGACCCCACCCCCATTTGTAACTTTAAAGCTCCCTTGAGCAGCGGGCTGACGAGCCTGGGATCCCGCACCTACGCGCCTGAGTGGTACTATACCTGGCAGATATTGGCAGCCATCGGCAACCCCAGTACACGGCCTATCCCTGCTGATGAGGGGTAATACCCCGAAACACATGTCCAGGGATGGCGAAGACAGCGAAGATAGCAGAAGATCGAAAGATGATGCATCGCGAACACTTTACTACATTGACCAGAGTCCTTAGGGGCGACACCGCCGGTGTGTGAGTAGTGTGCGACCCCACCCCCATTTGTAACTTTAAAGTTCCCTTGAGCAGCGGGCTGACGAGCCTGGGATCCCGCACCTACGCGCCTGAGTGGTACTATACCTGGCAGATATTGGCAGCCATCGGCAACCCCAGTACACGGCCTATCCCTGCTGATGAGGGGTAATACCCCGAAAACACGTGTCCAGGGATGGCGAAGACAGCGAAGATAGCAGAAGATCGAAAGATGATGCATCGCGAACACTTTACTACATTGACCAGAGTCCTTAGGGGCGACACCGCTGGTGTGTGAGTAGTGTGCGACCCCACCCCCATTTGTAACTTTAAAGCTCCCTTGAGCAGCGGGCTGACGAGCCTGGGATCCCGCACCTACGCGCCTGAGTGGTACTATACCTGGCAGATATTGGCAGCCATCGGCAACCCCAGTACACGGCCTATCCCTGCTGATGAGGGGTAATACCCCGAAACACTTGTCCAGGGATGGCGAAGACAGCGAAGATAGCAGAAGATCGAAAGATGATGCATCGCGAACACTTTACTACATTGACCAGAGACCTTATGGGCGACACCGCCGGTGTGTGAGTAGTGTGCGACCCCACCCCCATTTGTAACTTTAAAGCTTCCTTGAGCAGCGGGCTGACGAGCCTGGGATCCCGCACCTACGCGCCTGAGTGGTACTATACCTGGCAGATATTGGCAGCCATCGGCAACCCCAGTACACGGCCTATCCCTGCTGATGAGGGGTAATACCCCGAAACACGTGTCCAGGGATGGCGAAGACAGCGAAGATAGCAGAAGATCGAAAGATGATGCATCGCGAACACTTTACTATATTGACCAGAGTCCTTAGGGGCGACACCGCCGGTGTGTGAGTAGTGTGCGACCCCACCCCCATTTGTAACTTTAAAGCTCCCTTGAGCAGCGGGCTGACGAGCCTGTAATCCTGCACCTACGCGCCTGAGTGGTACTATACCTGGCAGATATTGGCAGCCATCGGCCACCCCAGTACACAGCCTATCCCTGCTGATGATGGGTAATACCCCGAAACACGTGTCCAGGGATGGCGAAGACAGCGAAGATAGCAGAAGATCGAAAGATGATGCATCGCGAACACTTTACTACATTGACCAGAGTCCTTAGGGGCGACACCGCCGGTGTGTGAGTAGTGTGCGACCCCACCCCCATTTGTAACTTTAAAGCTCCCTTGAGCAGCGGGCTGACGAGCCTGGGATCCCGCACCTACGCGCCTGAGTGGTACTATACCTGGCAGATATTGGCAGCCATCGGCAACCCCAGTACACGGCCTATCCCTGCTGATGAGGGGTAATACCCCGAAACACGTGTCCAGGGATGGCGAAGACAGCGAAGATAGCAGAAGATCGAAAGATGATGCATCGCGAACACTTTACTACATTGACCAGAGTCCTTAGGGGCGACACCGCCGGTGTGTGAGTAGTGTGCGACCAAACCCCCATTTGTAACTTTAAAGCTCCCTTGAGCAGCGGGCTGACGAGCCTGGGATCCCGCACCTACGCGCCTGAGTGGTACTATACCTGGCAGATATTGGCAGCCATCGGCAACCCCAGTACATGGCCTATCCCTGCTGATGAGGGGTAATACCCCGAAACACGTGTCCAGGGATGGCGAAGACAGCGAAGATAGCAGAAGATCGAAAGATGATGCATCGCGAACACTTTACTACATTGACCAGAGTCCTTAGGGGCGACACCGCCGGTGTGTGAGTAGTGTGCGACCCCACCCCCATTTGTAACTTTAAAGCTCCCTTGAGCAGCGGGCTGACGAGCCTGGGATCCCGCACCTACGCGCCTGAGTGGTACTATATCTGGCAGATATTGGCAGCCATCGGCAACCCCAGTACACGGCCTATCCCTGCTGATGAGGGGTAATACCCCGAAACACGTGTCCAGGGATGGCGAAGACAGCGAAGATAGCAGAAGATCGAAAGATGATGCATCGCGAACACTTTACTACATTGACCAGAGTCCTTAGGGGCGACACCGCCGGTGTGTGAGTAGTGTGCGACCCCACCCCCATTTGTAACTTTAAAGCTCCCTTGAGCAGCGGGCTGACGAGCCTGGGATCCCGCACCTACGCGCCTGAGTGGTACTATACCTGGCAGATATTGGCAGCCATCGGCAACCCCAGTACACGGCCTATCCCTGCTGATGAGGGGTAATACCCCGAAACATGTGTCCAGGGATGGCGAAGACAGCGAAGATAGTAGAAGATCGAAAGATGATGCATCGCGAACACTTTACTACATTGACCAGAGTCCTTAGGGGCGACACCGCCGGTGTGTGAGTAGTGTGCGACCCCACCCCCATTTGTAACTTCAAGCTCCCTTGAGCAGCGGGCTGACGAGCCTGGGATCCCGCACCTACGCGCCTGAGTGGTACTATACCTGGCAGATATTGGCAGCCATCGGCAACCCCAGTACACGGCCTATCCCTGCTGATGAGGGGTAATACCCCGAAACACGTGTCCAGGGATGGCGAAGACAGCGAAGATAGCAGAAGATCGAAAGATGATGCATCGCAAACACTTTACTACATTGACCAAAGTCCTTAGGGGCGACACCGCCGGTGTGTGAGTAGTGTGCGACCCCACCCCCATTTGTAACTTTAAAGCTCCCTTGAGCAGCGGGCTGACGAGCCTGGGATCACGCACCTATGCGCCTGAGTGGTACTATACCTGGCAGATATTGGCAGCCATCGGCAACCCCAGTACACGGCCTATCCCTGCTGATGAGGGGTAATACCCCAAAAAACGTGTCCAGGGATGGCGAAGTCAGCGAAGATAGCAGAAGATCGAAAGATGATGCATCGCGAACACTTTACTACATTGACCAGAGTCCTTAGGGGCGACACCGCCGGTGTGTGAGTAGTGTGTGACCCCACCCCCATTTGTAACTTTAAAGCTCCCTTGAGCAGCGGGCTGACGAGCCTGGGATCCCGCACCTATGCGCCTGAGTGGTACTATACCTGGCAGATATTGGCAGCCATCGGCAACCCCAGTACACGGCCTATCCCTGCTGATGAGGGGTAATACCCCGAAACACGTGTCCAGGGATGGCGAAGACAGCTAAGATAGCAGAAGATCGAAAGATGATGCATCGCGAACACTTTACTACATTGACCAGAGTCCTTAGGGGCAACACCGCCGGTGTGTGAGTAGTGTGCGACCCCACCCCCATTCATGACCTAAGTTGTTTAACTTGTGCTGTGAAAAATTATATTTTTTCAAACTCTACTGTTAGTCCCTTATACCTCAACACACTCATCACTTTCTCAACAGTTGCACCATGGTCCAGCTTTGGTTTTCCCAAGTATGTCATCTTGAAGAAACATGACATTGCGTTTGTCCTTAAATACTTTAAACACAATCCGCTGAAACATTGCGGCAGCAGATGCCAGCCCAAATGGCACCCTCTTAAATCTAAAACAACCAATACACATGTGGTTATCTTCTACTCTTCCTATATAAAGGAACCTGATGGTAGGCTGCAGTGAGATCTTTTGTTGTGAACCACTGTACACCCTTGGTAACCAAAAGCATCTCCCTTATTTTTAGTAGCGAAAACCTATCCACTACGATACTCCTGTTTAGATCCCTCAAGTCTACACACAACCTGAGATTCTCTTTGACTTTCCAGGCAATTGCCAAAGGTGATACCTACTCTGCTGCATCTACTTTCTCTCTCATTCCTTCTGTACACAATTTATCCTATTCACTCTTGACTTCTTCCATCAAGGCTAAAGGAATACTCCTTACTTTGTGTACCTTTGGTACTGCATCGCTCTTAAGCACAATCCCATGCTGGAATCCATTCAATTCTCCAATCGCTCCCATGAATACTTCAGGGTACTTCCTAAGGATTTCCTGTTCCATCTCACTATGTTGTACCACCATCAATGAATCTTGACTGTTGGGGTCCAAAATATTTCCTAACTCTCCCTGAACTCCCCAGCCAAGAACGGATTTTCCTGCCTCAGCAACATATAATCCATATCTAGCTTCCCTGTCCTTAGATGTGAAGTTCAATATGTTCACCCCCACCATTTTAATATCCTCCACAGTGAACGTCTTTGGACAAACCTCAGTGGGTTCCAGTACATTCCCTAAGACAGGAACAAACCTTTCTCTCCAAACCCTCTCATTAACAATTGTATAAGGCGAGCCTGATACCGCTGTGACTGTGATCAGTACCCCCCCATATCAATGTCACACTTGGGTTTTTCCTCCTTTGCTCCCCCACACTGGGAACCCCTCCCTCAACATTCAATACCTATAAATTGACATTGTCATCTGAAGACTCTTCAGATTCCATTGAAGAATCCTGCGTAAGAAGGTTCACCCCTTTGACGTTCCCTCTCTGCCATCTGCATACTTTCTGGAAGTGACCTACCAACATGTAATGACCCTCATGCTTCCATACGTGCTGTTCAATTGTGTACTCAACAGGCTATTGTGTCTATCGTGATTATCATGAAGTGCATCGGTTTTAGCACTATCTTTTAGACAACTTGTAGACTATGTATATCCAAAGTATTATGTGAATTCGTTGAGTACACGTTTGAACAGCACGTGAGGAAGCATGAGGGTCACTACACTTACTGTGTCATGGAGTCACAGTGAAAAACCTATGAAATGACGTAAATGTCTTGATATATGCTTTCTCTTTCAGAATCTATTTTCTTTCTGACAACACTGAAGGTCTAAACGTGAGTTTATAGTAACTATTGTCACAGGTGAGGGTGCACCTTAGAGTGTGCATACCACTGTGGCATACCTGGCCCTGACGAAAGCCTCGCTAACTGCGTAAGGAGGCTGAAAAATGTAGACCGGCCATCACTCATTAACTTCAGGATGTTACTAGCCAATTTAACCAGTTAAAAAATCCACCACCACCACCTTTTAATCTTGCCTTACTTCTCCACTATTAAAATTGTTTAGGATAAGTAAAGGTAATTTTAACTTTCACAGTCTTATTACTCACCTACTGCACATTCCCCAAAAAAAGCGCTCCGCTGTAATCAGGCATCGCAGCACACCCGAGAGGCATTCGGCCCCTCAATTGGGAACCCTATGAGGAAGCATGTCACCAACTAGGTTAGTAAGTGAGGGTTCTTCTTAAAACACTTTGTGACTCCTCAGGTATTGCTTATCATTTGAAATCACTCTTTCATTGTTTATTTAATGAGGGGTGATGCCAAGAAATCGATCCCAGGATGTTTGTTTTCTGGTCCAAGGAGGACCTGCCCTGGCAGTTTGGGCTGGAATGTTCCTATGAGGAACATGATCAAGGCTGATTTTCATATGGCTGGGTCCAAACTGGATTGACCTGGCGTGCGAAATAATGATAGATTGAACCCAGACTGTGACTGGAGGTTAATCTGTGTCAATGTTCAACATTCCATCCATCATCTTTTTTTGTTGCATTTTTACCGTAAGTGAAAAGGGTAGGCCCAGACATGTGTCCTGTGCTCGCTACTCCACCAGTTTCAAGCTAGCCTGGATGATGAGAGTTGATGCTCTGAAACCGGTCCCTGTATGCTTGGTTTCCGGTCTAGGGAGGACCTAGCCTGGCAGTTTGGACTAGACTGTTCCTATGGGGAACAGGGTCAAGGCTGCTTTTCATATGGCTGGATCCAAACTGGAAAGGCGTGGCAGGCACAATAAGAATGGATTAAACCTAGATCTGTGAGTGGGGGTAAATATTTGACAATGTTCAACATTCCGTCCATCATCTTTTTGTGTAGCATGATTTTACTCCCTGTGATATGCCAGCACTCAAATGCATTGTTAGATCTGTTTCATGAAACTACACTCTTCTAATTTTATTTGCACTAAATCTGTTTTATTTCTGCAGAATCTATCGTCTGCTGACTATATTTAAGTCACTGGATATGTAGTTTATTCCCTGCATCTTCTGTTTTGCACTCTCCGTCACGCCTGGGCCTATAAGACAAATTAGTAGGCCAACACAATTAATAAATTAGTAAATGTCTGTTTAGAAATGGTCCACTGACTCTTTTATACATTATATGTAGGCTGTCCAGTTTTAGGTTTAAACCTATAATAACTGATAAAACCTCACTGAAAGAGAAATAGCCCTCACCAGTGAAAACATATAAACATTGAAAAAACACCTGCACAACCACAAACTAAATGCTATTCAAGGAAAGGAAAAAGAGAGTGAAAGAGTCATATTTTTCTTCCTGAAGGGGCCAATACAATGTAACTTTGTTATACAAGCTAGCAGTAAGAAAGACTGGGCTAACTTTATGCTGCTTGAGTTTTGTTGTTTAGGGATGCCACTAAAATATTGTTTCTTCTTCCTTTTATTTTTTCAGTTTTGTGGTCTTTTGTCTAAAGATGCAGGGTTTAGAAGCATGTTTTAGGTCTTGTTTAATTATTTTATAAATTGTAGAGATTCAGGAAATATCAAAATCATATTTGATATTTTGGCTGCATTTGATTCTTTTACTGATAGGTAAGGGGCTATGAATGCTATATTATCCATGTGACAACTGTTTACAGAATGTTTGACGAGTGATGATGCCAAAGGCAAGAAATTTGAGGATCTTTGGTCTCATATTGATAGTGATGTGAAAACAAGTGCACTCTACTGCATTCTTAGATTTTTATAGGAAAACATAACTGCTGTAGTGGCCATATTAAAAAACAAGAGTTTGAAAACACCCTTGTCTACTAAGTGTGCAGCATAATTGGTGTAGATGTGAAACATCTCCTTGAGAGGAGGCTGGGCTACACCTTTAGTGACTTTAGCACTGCAATATGTTCCATGTTAGAGTGATTGCCACTTGGTAACAAATCAATGTTGAACAGCAATTCAGGAACATTTCTTTTTACAATGTATGAGAAATGGCTTGCAATGATGCACAGAAATGTCCCTTCACCACCAATGGCATTTGAAGTCAATTAAACCTCAATGTGTACAAGTTCTAGATCCCTTCTAGATCCCTTCCATAAAGGTGCATTTCCTCCGTAGTTTCAAAAGTGCTGCTTCATTTTTGACTGCTTCAATAATTCTGAGGGCATAAGCGCCCAGCTCAACTCAATTGTTGCAGAACCTGCCCTGTGAATCGTAATCTTCAAGTGCACCAGTATTGGCATGGACAGGTATGTCAGTGGCCAGAGTAAACAAATTGTGTACTGGCTGTTTTGGCGTTGTCCGTCTCAAGTGCCAATGTTGAGAGGGCCTTTTCACAGAAGTTTACATGGGAAGGAAAGAGCGAGCACACATGACCAAAGACTATGGTGTACTACAATAGGTTTAATTTGCAAAAATCTATTTGGACCTCATATAGACTATATGTACACTCTCTATATACCATGCGCTATCAGTGCAGAAATCAAGCAATAATAAAAGCGAAACGTTCCATAAACTTTAGAAAAACACTGTTTCTGTTGTTTTTAATGGCGCGAAAATGTGTAACCACTGATAACCACTGTTTTTTTAAGGTATTGAAATCACTTGAAAACACTGAAAAAACCCCACCAGAATTTACCAAAAATAGAAACAGAAAAAAGGAAACCTAATTATATGTGATTAAAATGTGAAACATATATACATGTGTAGGAAAGTGTCTCTTTTATTTTTGGAAACAGATTTTATTTGTCAAATAGCACATATAGAGCGGAGCTCTGTTCCCCAGAGACTACCGCAGCATCAACATACACCTTTTTGACTTTCACTATTTTCATGTAAATACAGGAAAAAATGAACAGCTATTCAAATGGAACAGAACAAAAGGACTATAACCCCCAACCCTCCCATTGCACTGTCGTCCACTCCAGAGCAATAAAGCAAGCAAAGACTTTAACGCCTTGTGTGCTCATGACGATCTGAACTCGTCATGACACCCAGCACAGGAAATCCCTCTGGTGGGATTCCATTTTCTCCCCCAAAGCCTCAGGAGGTGGGGAAGAGCTTCCCCAGCTCCCTCCCCCCCTCCCCCCCGGTTTCCCTGAAATGACGATCAGCGCGAAACTCAGGAGAGGTATCGTTAGAAAGGGGAGACTCTCCCCTTTCCAATGGTACCCCTCCCTAGTGGATCCCCAAGCAGGGATCCAACAACTAGGCACCAAGCAGGGGGGAGCGTCCCCTTGGGCAAGGGCCTTTGCTCCCCCTTGTAAATATTGGCATAATTAGTCTTTCTGCCCCACCAGGGGGTAGAAAGCCCAGTAGACACCAGGGATTTTTATACGCTATTTATTAGGGGTGGGGGCTGCCCAAAACGGGCATGCCAATGCCCCCACCCCCCGTGGCCACAACAGTACAGTCTTTCTGCCCTCCCTGGGGGGCAGATGGGGCAGTACCCCCCAATCTGCCCCCCCGGGGGCAGAAAGCCTACTAAACGCCAGGGATTTTGTACTTACACCATTTTTTTAGGGTGGGGGCTGCCCGAAACTGGCACGTCAATCCTCCCACCCCCCTGCCACCATTACAACCTTTCTGCCCCCCCTGGGGTGCAGATGGGACAGTAGGCCCCGAACGGCCCCTGTGGGGGGGGGGGCAGAAATCCCACTAAACGCCAGGGATTTTGTTTTTGCACCCTTTATTTTAGGATGGGGGCTGCCCGAAACGGGCAGTCCAATGCCCCCAACCCCCACCACCATTACAGCCTTTCTACCCCCCGGGGGGTAGAAAGCCTACAAGACACCAGGGATTTTTTATGGGATATTTATTAGGGATGGGAGCTGCCCAAAACAGGCACGCCGATGCCCCCACCCCCCAGGCCACAAACTGACAGTCTTTCTGCCCCCCTGGTGGGCAGATGGGGCAGTAGCCTCCAATCTGCCCCCGAGGGGGCAGAAAGCCCACTAAACGCCAGAGATTTATTTTGCTCCATTTTTTGGGGGGGTTTGGGGCTGCCCGAAACGGGCATGCCAATGCCCCCACCCCCGCCACTATTACAGCCTTTCTGCCCCCGGAGGGGTAAAAAGCCCACTAGACGCCAGGGTTATTTTGGGGCAAATCTGAATTAGGGTGGGGGCTGCCAAAAATGGGCATGCCCCACCCCCTCCCCCCAAAAGTCCAACCTTCCCGCCCCCCCTGGGGGGCAGATGGGGCAGGAGCCCCCAATCTGCCCCCCCGGGGGGCAAAAAGCCCACTAGACACCAGGGATTTTTTGTGCAAATTTTTATTAGGGTGGGGGCATTGGCATGCCTGATTTTGGCAACCCCAACCCTAATTATAATTTGCTCAAAAAAATCCCTGGCATCTAGTAGGCTTTCTGCTCCCCATGAGGGGCAGATGGGGGCATTAGACCCCAATCTGCACCCCCAGTCGCCAGGGATTTTTTGGGCAAATTTTAATTAGGGTGGGGGCATTGGCATGCCCGTTTTGGGCAGCCCCCACCCTAATTAAAATGTGCCCAAAAAACTCCCTAGCGTCTAGTGGACTTTCAGCTCCCCTGGGGGGCAGATGGGGGCATTAGGCCCCAATCTGCCCCGCCGGGGGGGGGGGGCAAAAAGCCCTGTAGACGCCAGGGTTTTTTTGGGGGGCAAATTTGAATTAGAGTGGGGCAGTCCAGAAAGGGCATGCTTATGCCCACATCCCCTCTCCAGCAAAAATTACAGCCTTCCTGCCCCCCTGGGGGCAGATGGGGCAGTAGCCCCTAATCTGCCCCCCCCCGGGGGGAGCAAAAGCCCACTAGACGCCAGGGATTTTTTTTGGCAACTTTTTATTAGGGTGGGGGCATTGGCATGCCTGTTTTTGACACCCCTCACCCTAATTAAAATTTGCTCAAAGAAAGCCCTGGTGTCTAGTAGGCTGTCTGCCCCTGGGGGGCAAATCTGCAAGCCGGGGCGGAAAAAAGCCCAATAGTCGCCAGGGATTTTTTGGGTCAAATTTGAATTAGGGTGGGGGCTGCCCAAAACGTGCATGCCTATGCCCCCAACCCCTCCACCACAAAAATGACAGCCTTCCTACTCCCCCTCGGGGGCAGATGGGGCAGTAGCCCCCAATATGCCCCCCGGGGGAGTCTAAAGGCCCACTAGACGCCAGGAATTTTTTTGGGAAGATTTTAATTAGGGTGGGGGCTGCCAAAAACAGGCATGCCAACGCCCCCACCCCCACCTGCAACAATTACAGCCTTTATGCCTCCTCCTGGGGGGAATATGGGGGCAGTTGCTCCCAATCTGCTCCCCCGGGGGGGGCAAAAAGACCACTAGACGCCAATGATTACGCTGTGTTTTTTATGTGATGGGGTGGGGGCTGAATCCAGAATGGGGTAACTTGACTGTCTCTCACCAGGTTCTGTTACACAGAATACCTTGCAAACCTAAAAATGTGTCCCAAAAAATCAAATTTTCTTCACATTTCTGTGGTGGAAAGTTCTGGAATCTGCATGGATCCACAAAATTCCACCCACCCCACGTTCCCCGAAGACTTCCGATAAAAACGGTGCCTCACTCATGTGGGAGGCCCAAGTACCCGCAACAGGCAGGGGCCCAAAACATTTTGAGGCGACATCAAAATTGCCTATCACCATACAACCTGGTTTTGCAAGGGGGGTCACCTGAGTTTTTTGCCCCGTGTTTGGTGGCCATATAGGGAAACCTACCAAACCCTGACATTTCTGAAAACTAGACACTTGGGGGCTTCCAAGGAGGTATGACTTGCGTGGATCCCCCAATGTTTCCTTACCCAGAATCCCTTGCAAACCTCAATTTTAGCTGGGAAAAAAAATCATTTTTAGCACACATTTTTGTGTGGGAAAGTGTGGCATCAAAGGGCTCACACAAATTTCCTACCACCCAGCGTTCCCCCAGGTCTCCCAATAAAAATGGTGCCTCACTTGTGTGGGAGGCCCAAGTACCCGTGACAGGCAAGGGCCAAAAACGAAGTGAGGCGGCAACAAAATTGCCTATCTCAAAACCACCTGGTTTTGCAAGGGGTGTCTCCTGGGTTTTTGACCCCGTGCTCGGCGGCCATCTAGGGAAATGTACCAAACCCACATATTTCTGAAAACTAGACACCCGGGGGCTTCCAAGGAGGTATGGCTTGCGTGGATCCCTCAACGTTTTCTTACCCAGAATCCCTTGCAAACCTCAATTTTAGCTGGGAAAAAATCATTTTTAGCACACATTTTTGTGTGCCTCACTTGTGTGGGAGGCCGTGGGGTGTCAATTTTCAGAAATGTGTGGATTTGGTAGGTGTCCCGAGGTGCCGGCAGAGCTAGGGTTCACAAGCTACTGCTAGGCACTTCGCCAAAAATGGGTCATTTTTCACTGCAAAATTGAGGTATGACCACGTTGTGTTTTGCACCATTTCCTGTCGCAGGGACTAGGCCGACCCACACAAGTGAGGTACCATTTTTCTCAGAAGACTTTGGGGAAAGCGGGGTGGGTGGAAATTTGTGGATCCACGCATATTCCAGAACTTTTCACCACAGAAATGTGGGGAAAATGTGTTTTTTTAGCAATTTATTAGGTTTGCAAGGGATTCTGGGTGACAGAACCTGGTGGGAGGCAGTCAAGTCACCCCATCCTGGATACCCCTGGGTGTCTAGTTGTAAAAAATGTATAGGTTTGCTAGGTTTCCCTAGGTGCCAGCAGAGCTAGGGTTCAAAAACTACAGCTAGGCACTTTGCAAAAATAGGGTCATTTTTCACTGTGAAATTGAGGTGACCACATTGCGTTTTGCGCCGTTCCCTGTCGCAGGCACTAGGCCGACCCACACAAGTGAGGTACCATTTTTCCTGGAAGACTTTGGGGGACGCAGGGCGGGTGGAAAATTGTGGATCCACGAAGAATCCAGAACTTTCCACCACAGAAATGTGTGGAAAATGTGTTTTTTTAGGTTTGGAAGGGATTCTGGGTAATACAACCTGGTGGGAGGCAGTCAGGTCACCCTATCCTCAATTTCCCTAGGTGTCTAGTTTTCAAAAATGTATAGGTTTGCTAGGTTTCCCTAGGTGACGGCAGAGCTAGGATTTAAAAACTACAGCAAGGCACTTTGCAATTTGCGCCGTTTCCTGGTGCGGGCAGTAGGCTGACCCACACAAGTGAGGTACCAGTTTTCTCGTAAGACTTTGGTAAATGAGGGGTGGGTGGAAATGTGTGGATCCACAGAAATGTGGGGGAAATTAGATTTTTTTACACAATTCTTTAGGTTTGCAAGGGATTCTTGGTAACAGAACCTGGTGGGAGGCAGTCAAGCCACCCCATCCTGGTTTACCCTGGATGTCTAGTTTACAAAAATGTATAGTGTTGCTAGGTTTCCTAAGGTGCCAGCAGAGCTAGGCTTCACAAACTACAGCTCGGCACTTTGCCAAAACAAAGCCATTTTTCACTGCCAAATTGAGGTGTGACCACGTTGCGTTTAGCGCCGTTTTCTGTTGCATGCATTAGACCGACCCACACAAGTGAGGTTCCACTTTTCTCGTAAGACTTTGGGGAATGCGGGGTTTGTGGAAATTCTTGAATTCACGCAGATTCCAGGACTTTTCACCACGGAAATGTGGGGAAAATGTGGGTTTTTTGGCAACTTTTTAGGTGTGCAAGCAATTCTGGGTAACAGAACCTGGTGGGAGGCAGTCAAGTCACCCCATACTGGGTTCCCCTGGGTGTCTAGTTTTTAAAAATGTATAGGTTTGCTAGGTTTCCTTAGGTGCCGGCAGAGCTAGTGTTCAAAAACTACAGCAAGACACTTCGCAAAAAAAGGGTTCATTTTCATTGTGAAAATGTGGTGTGTTCACGTTGGGTTTTGAGCCATTTCCTGTCATGGGCACTATGCCTACCCACACAAGTGAGGTACCATTTTTATCGGGAGATTCAGGGTAATTCATATTTGTAAAGCAACTGTTATTATCTATTGATTTTTGATGCATTTCTGCCTTCCAAATGAAAGACATTGTGTAAAAAAAAAAGTCATTTTGAAAAATTACTAATAATTCTCATGCTAGTATAAGTATTCCCAATTTAAAAAATGAGCAAACATGTACTGTTTCTAAACTCTATAATTTGTTCCCATTTCAGAAATACATAGGTGTCTTTATACCGATTTTTTCATGTATACATTTTCCCACAATACTTGCTATATACCCGGTACATAATAAAAAGCCATTGCAAATTGCTGCTCAGTTTTTGACTCTGGGTTCGTCTGGTTCTTGGTGAACCTACAAGTTGCTTTAAAAGAGCTGTCATAATTACAAGACACAAGACACAAAAGGCTGTTTTTTTCAACTAATTTTTATTTTTTACAATATTTAACTGTTAGTTTCTATAAAGAAACCTTGATGGATCTACACAAATAACTCCTTGCTGAATTCAGAATTTTGTCTACTTTTCTAAAATGTATAGCTTTTTAGGATCCATTATTGCTTTCACACTCATTTTTAACATTAACTGGAAGGAGGTTGAAAGCACAAACAATAGCAAAAATAGGCTATGTCCCAGAAAAATTCCAAAACTGTGTAAAAAATGTTGGTTTTCTGACAAACGTCTGTCATTCCCTAGAAGCTGGGAAAGTGGTGGCTGCAGCCCCACAAACCAGTTTTTCTAATTTTTCCGAATAAAAACAAAAATTTGCTGAATTTTGGCTAATTTCTGAGACCCCTCAAAGGGAATCCACAAACCCTGGAAACCTTTAGAATCCCCAATGATGTTGGAATAAAAGGACACAAAATTGGCATGGATACTTTATGTGGTCAAAAAGTTTCAGGGGCCTAAGCGCACACTACCCTAAATAGCCAAAAAAAGGCTAGCACAGGAGGGGAAAAGGCCTAGCAGCGAAAGGGGTTAAGCATATATTTACGATGTGTCATCACACAGGAGGCAGCTTTGCCACCACACACATAGAAGGGAACATAAGAAGATACGGGAGAGGTTAAGCTGGGTCAAGCTGCTGTGTCAGCGGGGAGGCTTTAGCTCCAGGCCACGATAGTCCACCCAGCGCTTAATTTTGAAGGGCTTACGTGGGCACCCCCTTGCCACAAAGTTAGGAGCCTCCAAGCCCATGCAGAAATCCAGGCCATTTTTTCACGACAGAGGGTGCCACCATTGCCTTCCAGGCCCTGGCAATATCCCTTTTATCTAGGGTAAATCCCAGAAGCATGAGATGGCGTTTATAAATATTGCCCCCACTTCCATCCATAACTTGTTGGAGCACCAAATTCAGTGAACAAGGCAGGTCCCAAGCCAAAACTTCAGAAAGGCAGGCCATTACCCCCCTCCCGAACTGTGTCAGTGCGGAACAGTGCTATAGAGTATGTATCGAGGTACCCTTCTCATGTGCACATTGAAGACACGCCGGGGAAGCCACCAAGCCCACCCTCCACAGCCGGACCCTGGTATAGTATACCGGATGGAGGTATTTGAACTTGATAAGCCAAAGGCTCATCACAATAGCTGCCCCACGTGGGGAGGCCAGAGCCTCTGTCCAATCTTCCTCCTCCATTGGTCCTACATCTCCCTCTCAGGTCTCCCTAAAATGCTGCAGCGAAGGGGAGCTATGCGTGACCAGGGACTGGTAGATCTTGGAGATCTTGTGATCTTGGAGTTCCCCCATAAAGACCTTTGCCTCCACCGGACTGAGCTCTGCTAGTGCCTCCAACCCCTCCAAGCTAGGGGAAATGGCATGTTGGAACTGCAAATATTTGAAAAAGTGGGTTTATTGGCATTAGGAAATCTGTTTGCATATCTTTGAAGGATTTCAACACTATCCGCCGCATAATATCCCCCAAAGTAGAGATCCCAATAGTTTCCCAGTCTCAAAATCCAGAGAGAGCCGCCAGCTGCGGCCAACCCCATTGTGCCATAGGGGGGACTCCCGAGTCCACCAATTCCACCAACCTATCCTCCATAGCGCCTGCCTCCAGATCTGAAAAACAGTCCTCGTGGCAGACAGCAGGGAGCGTCTCAACGGAGCAGTGTAAAGAATCGTATGGAGGGTGTGGTCCCCCATGCACCTCTGTTTGACAGCATAAGCTGGATCAGTCTGGCAAATTTCTATCCCAAGACGTGGTGGGCGAATCCGATAGAAACACGCCCAGATATTTCATACCCCATACACCACTTGCAACGTGGAATGCCCAAGAACCAAGGTCTCCCTCACAACCCAGGACCCAAAGGGTAAACTTCCGCAGGTTCATGTATAGTCCGGAGGTCTCCCCGAAAACCTGCATGATGCATAACAGCAGCGGGCCCATCCTGTCTAGATTAGTAAGGAAGAACAACACATCATTGGCATTACTGGCAATACGATCTGACAATCAGTGCGCTAATTCGAGACCGGTCACTTGAACATCAATCCGCACCCAGGCATCAAGGGGCTCCATCGCTAGTGCGAACAAATAGGGAGACAATGGACACCCCTGTCTGGCGCCCCGTCTGATAGAAAACGTAGATGAGACATAGCCTGCCACACGCACAGACGCTGTTAGGCCTGTATACAGTAGGGTTAGATAGGACAAGAAACGAAGCCCTATGCTCAATCTACCTAGAAGTGCAAATAGGTACACCCAGCTCAGAGATTCAAATGCCCAATCCATATCAGCAGAAGCGCCGCCCGCTCCCCCAAGCCCCTGACGGTCGCAACAGCAAGGTGTGCCTGGCGAATATTATGACGCGTCGCCCGCTGGGGCATAAACCCGGCCTGATCGGGATGAACTAAGGAGGAAATATGTGGCCCGAGACGGTTGGCCAACGCCTTGGCCGAAACCTTTGCCTCAAAATTTAAGAGGGATATATAGGGTGGTACGACACATGTTGATCAGGAGGTCTACCGGGCTTACGGAACACTAACACTTCTGCAAGCCTCCAGTCACTAGGCAAGCGACCCCGTTCCCTAGCCTCTTCCACCACTTTGCGATAGTGAGGACCCAGCTACAAGAAAAACTGTTTAATAAAATTGTTCGGGAAACCGTTCGGTCCCAGGGCTTTCTCGGGGTGCAAGTCTCCCAGGGCGGCACCCAGTTCGTCCTCTGTGAGTGGGTGATCTAACTCCACACTGACTTTGTCTGAAATGGCCTTAGGCAGGAAGTCATCTAAGAAGCGTCCTAATACCTCTACCGATAAGAAGTCATTAGAGGCATAGAGATCTGCGTAGTAAGTAGCAAAGCTCTCTGCAATATGCGAGGGGTCTAAAATAGGTGACCCATCCGTTCCCACAATACCCGGAAGAGCCTGGGGGCTAAGTGACCCCTGACACAGTTTGTGCAGCAGCTTGCTAGATTTATCCCCCCACTGATAGATCCTGCTCCGGGTCGCCAACCAAGCCTGGCGGGCCTCGTCTAGCAGAAGATGTGAATAGCCCTGTTGCACGTGCAGCAATTGCCAGTGGACCAGCCGCCCCCCATCCTCCCTACTTCATGCCCCCAGGCCAAGAATTTCAGCTTCCGCTCGTATGAGAGATTCTCTGAACGAACTACGGGCTGCCACACAGTAGGAAATGTCCACCCCACGAAGTGTGGGTTTCATTGATTCCCAAACGGGTTCTGCCCCCTTTACTGAACCGATATTAAGTGACAAATATTGATCAATGGCCTCTTCCATGCATTCTCTGTAGTCTTCCTTCTGGAGGTTCCAGGCCAAGAGGCACCACCTAAAGGGCCCAAGCGCCATTCCTGCACGTAGAGTGATGGCCACCGGCGAATGGTCCGAGAGCACAAGCGGAAGAAAATCGGCTGCCACCACCCTACTATCTACCGTCCTGGAAACAAATATGCAGTTGATGCGGGAAAACGAGTCATGGACCGCCGAGAGGTAGGTGTATCCCTGTGTTGTGCCATGTAATCTACGCCAGGGGTCCACCCAGTCTAAGCCCATCACAAGGGAAAGGAGTTTGTTTGGGTGTCGGGCCTCTGATGGACACCCGGGCCTTCACCAATCTCTAACCACATCCATCACAAAATTTTAGTCCCCACCCACCACTGCCAGGCCATCTGGTAGCTCCGCCCACAGGGTCACAAGTCTTTCCACCAACCCCCAGGACAGTGGCAGGGGTGTATACACTCATCAGTACAACAGATTCGCCACCCACTGTACCCTGCAAGAACAGATACCTGCCCTGAGTGTCCGCCCATGTTGTAACATGTGTGTATGAACGGCAGCGATGAATCAGAACTGCATCCCCCCGACACACCCTCACAAACCACGAGTGGAAGACATGTCCATAGCCAAAGCTTTGAAAGCACAGTACCTTCGTCCCCATGAGGTGTGTCTCCTGCAGCATTAGTATGTCTGACCGGGCGCGCTTAGCCTGTTTAAGGATGGCCCCACGTTTAACCTTGTCAAGCGCCCCTCTGATGTTCCAGCTGATTATCCGAAGGTACCCTGGGGGGATCTGGTGAACTACCCAACATATCCGCTATTGGGGGACTCCATAGAGGCTAAAGACACAAATGACATCAAAGAGAAAGCACGAGCTGACTCCGAAATAGTAAAAAACAGTGAGAGCAAGGAACGGAAACTCCCCAAAACAACCCAACAAGTCCCCCCGACCCTATACCTCAATAACAGTGAAGTACCTGTCACGGCAGGCAGAGCAGGCTGACCCTAATGGGAGGTCCCAACCCTCACCTGCAAACGGATCCTCAACTTACAGCCCATTGTCTGCTGGCCCTCTCTCTGTTTGGTAGGGTCCTACAGAGATACCGGCCTTCTTTTCTTCTACTACGGCCAATGCAGTATATCTGAGTCTCTGAGACCAAAGTCCTATCTATCAGCTAGTCTGCTGATGCATGCTGTTGTGAGGCTGACCCAGCCCGAGGGGAGGCACAGCAGAATCAAAATTGCCGTCTAGACCTAGAGCTCCTGGAGCCTCTCCCCTTCACTTTGGGCTGATTCCGTGCCACCCCACTTGTTGAAGAATGGGGACGGAGCCGCACCGTCTCATCGGTCCACTGAAACATCTCCGGTGAGTCAAAGAAGTGAGTGCGAGATCGATACACTATCGCAGTCTGGCTGGATAAAGCAGAGCATAAGGAAGTTTGAGCTCTCGGAGGCGGGCTTTGGCCACCAGGAAGGACTGCCTCCGCTGCTGAACTAATTTGGTGAAGTCTGGAAAGGTCAGAATGCGGGCATTGTCATACAACAGCGGTTCCTTGTCTCTAGCCTGCTTCAGGATAGTGTCCCGATCATGATAATTGAGTAGCTTTGCAATAATGGGCCGAGGGCGAGCTCCTGGTGGGGGTTTTTGCATTAAGGCCCTGTGGGCACGCTCCATAACAAAACATTTGGATAAGGACTCCGAGGGAAGCCAGCTCTCCAACCACTGAGTAAGGAACCGCTCCATGTCTCCATTCTTGCATCCCTTCGGAAATCCAATGAAGTGTAGATTGTTGCGCCACGCCCACCCCTCGGTGTCCTCCACCCTCGATGCTAGACCCCGTTGGACGGTCTCCAAAGAAGTCACCCGCAGGGTGATAACTACATCTTCCACTCCTGGGATTTTTGTTTCTGTCTCTGTGATGTGTGCAACCGCATTCTGTAGCTCCTGCCACAACAGCATTACGTCAGAACCTACCACCCTAATCTTGGCATCAAGGATGTCCCTGGACTTTGTGATGGCAGTCATGAGAGCGGCATTGTTGGGCACGTTTCCACGCATCCGCCCCAGTGCCGCAGAGGAGGCTCCCAGGCCTGTGAATTCGTCGATCGTGCTCTGCTTAGCCGATCCTCCCTCTGGCTGATCTCTAGTCATGGCGGGCAGTGCGCCTCTCCTTGCCCCGGATAACGTACTGTTCCTAGCTGGAGCAGCTCAGTCCAGATAGATAGGGGAGTCCGCCTGGCCAGATCAGAGGCTGCACAAGTATAGGACCACGGCTGCAGCAGCCCGACCCGACTGCCGACCACAACACTATGGAGAGGGGCACGGAATCAAGGACCACCACAGGTGGCCCAAGGAGTGCAGCGATCCAGGCCCTCTGCCAGGTGTCTCAGGAGGTGCTTGCGCAGCCCAACTAACTGCCGATAAAGGTGCTCTGCACAGCAGGAGGGAGGGAGCACTGTGCCGGCCACTCACAGGGCAGCAAGATTTGTGAGTAGGCACGCCCGCACCCTCGCCCTGACCTCAGAACACCCGTCATTGCCCCCCAGCACCTTCAGGCGGTACCCCCCCCCCCCGTGGCCCGACAAGGGCGCTGAACCCCTGGTTCAACCCATGCAGGGGAGGTGGAGGTGTCCGAATAGCAGAGGGGGCACCTGTGGAGGAGAGGCCCTGATCCCTGAGGGCCCCAGAGGTTGCTCGCGTGGCTCGACCTGCCACCAACGCGAGGATGTTGTCGGGCAGGAGGGTAAGGGAGGCAAGGCCAAAGCCTGCAGGGGGGCACACAGCTCTATAGGCCACCGATGTTAGCACTCTACAGAGTGAGAGGAGGGAAGCATAACTCTGGCCTCATGTGATCCCCACAGGACCTCAAAGTGGCACCCCCCGTGGCCCGACATGGCCGCCGAACACCCGGATCTTTCTGTGCAGGAGGGGGAGAGCAGAGGGACCCACATAGCAAGATGGGTGCCAGTCCGTGCGAGGCCCTGATCCCCAAGGGCCCCAGATGTTACTCATGAGACTCACCAGGCTGCAGATGGAAGGATGCCACCTGGCAGAGGGGGGGCAGGCACACACCGCTATCCAGGGGGGCGTCGGGCACCAACCCGCTCGAGACCCAGTTGGCAATTCCCCAATCTCGCCGCGTGCATCCTCAGCGCCTCTCCCTTGTGCCCCGATATGACCGCCAATCGAGGGAGACCCGTCTTGCAGCTCATCAGATGTGGGGAGGCAGCTAATCCCAAGTAGAAGACACCCGTCCGAAAGGCACCCTCCTGAGATCGGCCATCTAAGCTACTCAGCACACCTGTCCAGCCACCGCTGCTCCACCCCCCGCCGGGGAACCCAGGCAGCGCCGCACTCCAGGTCCCGGCTCCCACACCGCTTGTAGGCCCCGTCCGTGGCCGTCGCCACCCGTCCACCCTGCCACCCTAGGCCACATCGCGGGCGGGACTCGGCTCAAATATGCAGCGCCAGATTGAGTCATCCCTGGGGCAGCCTTGCAGCGTCTAGGCGGGCCGGAGAAGCAGGATATGTGCAGGATAAAGATCGAGGCTGGATGGAGCTCACTTAGCACACGTCCACCATGATGTCTCTCTAAGGCACACCCCCTGAAAGTGCCTCTTTTGACATGGTGATCACCCCCCTTTTTGCCTGACATCTGATGTATTTTCGAACTGTAGTTGTACTGCGTCCTTGCTAACCAGGTTCCCAGTGCCAGTTCTCCTTCCCCAAAAACTATACCATGATTGGCACGACTCCTGTTCCCCAGTAAGCACCAGTAAATGGTAACCCTGGTACCCAGGGCATGATTACTGAAGAAGGTCCCCTTAGGCACCCCTTACCCCGTTCAGGCGGTGCAGCTATTGCACACTGCGTGTCCAGGTGCAGGACCAACCAAAGAGTCGACATGACACACATCCCTGTGTGACATGCCACCCTTACACTGCATACGATATAGGTAAGTCACCCCTACAGCAGGCCTTCAACACTACGGCAGGGTGCACTATACCTTATGTGTGGGTATATCAGCATGTCCAGTCCATTCTGGGCATTGTGAGTGAACAGGGAAACCATAAAAGGCACTTAGGCTTCATACTTGTCAGCACGAGTTTCCTAGCTCCATGATGGCTTCACTGATTTCTAAGATGTTTGGGACCAAATATCTTGTCCTAATACATCCTTGCTGAGACCAGTATTGGATTTAATAATAAGTCCCAAGAGGTGACTCTGCCAGCTGGTACCCTGAAACCTACCGACCACTGGTGTTGTCCCTGTCTAGTTTTAGCAGCCTGCCATCACCCATTTTTTTGGAACCCTGGGTAGGGAGCCAGAGCTCCCTGGATCCAGAGACAATGCCTGCTCTGGGCAGAGGTGGTCACAAACTTCAACTTTAAAGGACATGCTGCCGTTCAACCTTGCCCCCAGCCCTCTGCTGTTAGAAGCAGATGGCAACCCCCCAGTCCTGCTCCACTTTTCAGTGGGAGGACTGGCGGAAAAATTAGGTAAAGTTGGAGGTGGGTTTACCTTCACCCTTGACCACCCCTCGGGGGGGCAGGCGAGGTAGACCCCACTTTTCATGATCCGCCATCTTGAGGTTGGGGATAGTAGCCTTTTAGGAATCATGGCATGCCCACCCACCATGTGGGGTGAGCATAAAGTGGGTGTAGGCACCCTACAGTTAGGCAGCCCATTGGCTACCGCCTAGCCCACCTGAAAATGCCCCTAAAGTGAGTATTTAGGTGGCTTTTGAGTGGGTGTCTCATTTATATCATCTTTGTGTACAACAAATGCTTAAAACTGTCCTCCAATGAGCTTAATTTCCCGCCCACAGTACCACAAAAAAAGTTAGTATTATCTTCTTGTTGCCTCTTTCTTCCTCTGGGGATATCTCGCACTCTCTTCATAGTGTATTTCATTTTAGTACAATGTACAGAAAAGCGGTGTCTTACAACATGACTAATAACACAACGAGTATCATGTTTGCAAAGGCCTTTAACATCCACTAAAGAAAGTAACGTGGAAAGCAATCACTGATTGATTAAATATTCCGGCCATTAATTAACACGGTGTTCAGTGAAATGTTGTGACACGGATGGGGGCGCTTTTAATGGAAGCCGGCTGCGTGCCAAAGGAGGCAGGCTCAGAAGGGGGCGCTGTACCCGTTCATTAGAAAGGTCCTCATGCGGTGCCTGTAGAGAGAGGTGAAAGGCAGGCGCACTGACCGCGTGTGGCTTTCAATAATTAGTATTACAGAGGACTTTAATGGGTCAATGTCAGTTAATGTGTTTTTAAATATAATTGTAATATGACTATAACATCAGTTTAAATTGAGCACTGGAGTGCTGTGATTTCCAAGAACTGTGGATAAGGCTCGTTTGCTTGATTTAAAGGGAATAGTATTATTAATGTCGTCCAAGGTATATAAAAGAACTCTGTGAAAACACCGGTCCTATCAAAATTATAAATCTGGTTTTGCAGGTCGAATTGTGTAGATTTCATTTAGTTCACCCTACGTGCAGGGGCACTGTGTTAGGAGGATCGGATTCACGTGAATTTTGACAACGATGACAAATCATCAAAGTGGTAATGAACTAACTGTAAATAAAAAGAGCCTCAAGCCACAGCTACTAAACACAAACAGAGCCAAAGCTTATAAAAGTTTAGGCGCCATGTTATGTATGAATCTTCCGCTGCTGGTGTGCGCAGATGCGCTTCTCGCGCGCCATGCTGCACACGCAGCAGGCTCTGGAGTGTTACGTAACGTCGCAGGCCCAGTACAGCACCCTGCATCAATGTTACTCGAAATTCATCCAGGCGGACCTTCGATTTTTTGTCAACGCTATAGTCAGAAAAATAAAGTGGCCGCAGGATGGTCCATACCTCTTATGGCACTGAGCCAACAAAGGGAAAGAGCCCGACTCACTAGAAGAGTCGCCTTTATGCGCCAGTCATTCTTTCCAGTGCCGGCTTTAGAGCTGGTGGAGCCCGGTGCGACAATACTTTTTGGCGCCTCCACCACATGACCATCTCCTTGGATTCTCTCACTACCACTGGGCAACCTCATCTCTCCAATCATAAGTTATTGCTAAACACAGCGCCCCCCACCTAAGGTCAGCAATCCCACCACAGGTCAGTGCCCAGTGTGGCCTTATCCGTCACACTGCCCTAAAGCCGGCCCTGATTCTTTCCATTCATGGAGCCACAAACTTTTATCTTTCAGTCCAGCCTGGTCCTTCCATTTATGTTTTCACTCTTTTGTCCACCTATCCTTTCATCGTTCCATTCATCCTTCCTTTCGCAATACTATGCCTTCATCCTTTTATTATTGATCCTTCCATCCATCATTTTATCCATTCACTCACCAATCCTTTCATCATAACATGCGTCCATCATTCCAACATACCATTGTTTCACCATTTTTCCATCCATCCATCCATCCATCCACCCACCCTCTCCCCATACTACAATTTTCACATTTTTCCTTTCATCTCTTCCCCTTTCCACCCACCCATCCACTCTACAATTTGTTCTTCCTTATATCCATTCAAATATTAATCTATCCATCCATTCACCTATCTGTCTGATGGAGCAAGGATTCGCACAAAAGGCGACTTGCTTGAACTCATGAACCTCGAATAACTCTAATTATGTAATCAACATGTTTGTCTTATTAATTTGCCCCTTTTTCATCAATATCTGGTATCCGAGTAACGCTTGCTTATGTGTTTACTAACCTTAATACGCTTGCATTTAAAATGGCTGCTGCTACGTGGGAATTTCTACTGCGCATGCGTCTGTCATACCCACGTGACCTGACGTACTCGGAGCTTTGGAGGCAATCTGTTGCTTTTGCGCACTAGGGCTAATATGGCTGCTCTATGTTCTCACATGCAAGAAGCTTGCACTGCTGCTTTTGCTAAGCTGTTCGTTCTGCATAATTCTAATGCTATAGTTAAAATTAAGATAATGGGTATAGAGTAGAAATTCATGGTATACAGTGTATTCATTTATTCTGTGTTCTAAAACTTTTTCTTTTCCATTTCATGTTACACTTTGAAAACTGGCCTATCCCGTAATGCGCTACTCTAAGGGCCCGATTATGATTGCGGTGAATCCGCATCCTCCGGGCCGGCGGAAGCCACCGCCGGCCCGGAGGATGCGGATTCACCGCTGCGGTGTGTGTGAAGACCCCCACCCGTTGCAGGCCCCCAGGGTGAAGGAGGGGGTGCACATCAAGGGGTACCTATGGTACCCCCCTGCATTTACATGCATGAAGCAGCAGGCACCGCACGGTTCCTGCCGCTTTCTGCATGCAAATGCACTGCTTGCAGTATTAACATTGCGGCGGGTGCTGTTTCAAGCAGCACCCGCCGCAATGTTAAAAATACAGGATGTGACCGCCAGGGTGGCGGTCACATCCTAATTCGCACGGAGGGACCGCCGCTGCCCCTGCGGACAGTCCCTCCACCTCTGGGGTGGCGGACGGACGCAGGTCCGTCCGCCATCCTAATAGGCCCCTATGTTTGTTGAAACTGCGACTGCGCGAGAATTGCAAGTCTCTGGAACAGTGACCTTTGGACTATAGCCAAGGAGCGGACTGACTGAGAAGATGCTCCTGGGAAAGTGCCCCCATGAACTCTAGAAAAATACAATGTATTTGTAAATAGAACATCCATTGTTAGGAGGAATGAAGACGACATGTGAACCTGAATTTGATGGGCGGGAATGTTAATTTGAATAAGAGACGGCAAAATTCTAAAATTTGGTATGGTGTGACGACCTCTCCTCCTCTTTTGTCCAATCGAAATTGGGGATCCTTACATTTGCAACATTAGGGGGTGGTACACTGACCTGGAAAACAGTATAACTAACCTAGGTTTAGATAGAGAAATTGTCCGACTTGTCCGAATAGCTGACCTGTCACTGACCCAACGCACTCAATAGGTGACTAAGAGCAGAGGGCTGCAGAGCACTCTGTCAGATGATTTGCTGACCCAATCGGGGTTCCGGGAAGCTGAAGTGCTGGCGGAGCACTTTGTCAGTGAAATCGATAACCCAATCGGGTTCTGACTGTTAGCTGCAGAGAGGGAGTAGCGCAGGCATTGCAACTGAACTGCGGGTGCTGGACTTAACCTTTGGGGGTCCGGTCCTGATCCAAATCTGGTTTATCCTGTCCTGATTCTGGTCTGCACCTGCTGGCCTACTGGCAACTGCAACTTTCGGGGTTTTCTGTCCTTAACTGACCCGTGGCCAGGGTTGGTCTTCACACCATTCTAGGTAATTATATATCTGTGTGGGTAATTGTCATTATACTTTGCATCCTTTTCTTCACCCTCCCTAAATCGATAAAAGCTTTGATCATATATGTTCCTTTTTCTTACCTTTCCCTTTTGAATGAACAAAATCGTTATTTGTTTAAATAGCATGTTCTTTTTCTTACCCTCCTATAGATTATGCTGAAATGTTCTTTTGATTGCATAGTATATGTTTCTTGATCCTTTTCCAACCCTCCCATTAGAAAATACTAAAGTTTGGTCATTTGAATTAATAGTGTATTCCATTTTCTAACCTTCCCTATAGTTATATGCTCAAGTTAATTTTTTCGTGATTGCATATCATGTTCCCTCTTCTTACCCACCCTTTGGTAATTGCTTAAAGTTGTGTTATCTAGCATGTTCCATCTCTTTTCCTACCCTTAACGAAATTGTGCAAGTCTGTCTGAATTAAATAGCATGTTCCTTGTTCTTACCTTCCCTTTATATTGCTAAATGATTGGCATAATATTTCTTTTGCATAGCTATACACTGTTCTTAATGTTGGTTATTGATAGTCTGATAGCTTTTAGCTTCTGGATTATGACCTTTGATGAAATTTAGATAAAGAGTTTAACACTTTCCCAAGTCTGTGGTTATTACATGAGTGCAAGGTTATTTGGTATTTGACTGTCTTTTTTACAACTAACACCCTGATCCATTGTGGTCATAGGTACCAGTGACAAGGATTGGTAAGTCAATGGTATAGGAATTAGTGGTATAAAATAGACTGGTAGTAGAGTGTGGGTTACCTGATTGAGTAACTGTGAAAATTGAATTATGGGCCTAGGTGAGTATTGGTAAATTGTAGTCGGGTGACCTGCGCGCTCTATCATGTCCATTCCATCCACTCACATTTCAACCATTACACATATCAATCCCACCGCCCATCTGTCCATTCCCCCATAGGTCCTTCTACCCTCCTAACATCTCTCCACCCACTCACTCTAGCTTTATCCTTTCTATCCATGTACCCCCCTCTATCTATACACTCACAAGTCTTCAACTTTAGAGATCGCGACGCCATTTTGCTGGCGGCACGGACAAGCGGCTCTACGCAGTTCGAGAACGCTGCTGTGAACTTTTATCCGGACTTTTCTCAATCGGTCCAGAAACAGCGCATGGGATTTCAAGGTGTGAAACGGCGACTAAGAGACATGGATCTAAAATATGCTATGTTGTTCCCGACCCGACGGCGTGTTGAATATGACAATCGAACATTCTTTTTTGTCAGGCCTGAGGAAGCGAGTGATTGGTTGGACACTCTGCCTGCTCGCCGTGCTGGCCAGGAACATGCTGATGGTGCTGAAGGGGGACTGATGGACCAATAATGACTATGGTGCCTGTGTCCGGAACACTATTCCACGTTACCAGCTGAGGCTCACTGACTTTTTTTGATCATTCCATTCGTATCTTGGGAGGTTGCGGGGATGGCGGGACCCTTTCCTCCTCTGGGGTTTTCTTTGTGTAGATTAGTTCTTTGTTTGTAATCGTTAGGGCGACAGGCACACTGCAAATTGGGGTGGCTTCTGAGTCGGTGCAGGGGTGCAGGGTGGGGGGGAGTTGTGTTGGGAACCTTGGGGGGAGGGAGGGATATGTTCTAGGATTGTTCGTTTTTTCTTTTTCAAGGCAAGGTACTTTCATTATTTTTGACACTGGTGTGATGCTCATTCTGCGATGGAAGTTCATTGTGGATGTGGATGGGGGGGTAGAGGGTTGAGGGTATTATGCTGGAATGTGAATGGGTTGGGGGATCGCATAAAGAGAGGGGTGGTTATGCAGCTGTTGCGGCGCCTTTCACCTGATGTCGTTCTACTACAAGAGACACATTTGGTAGGAAATACTTGTCACGCTCTTAATAGACGGGGCTATCGTCTTGCTGCCCATTCTGGATTTACGTCTAGTTCTAGAGGAGTGGGTATTCTTCTTAGGGTTTCCCTCCCCCTCGAGGTTGATGATGTGATCCTTGATGCCAGGGGTCGATATGTTGCACTTGTCGGGCGGTGGGAGGGAAAGCCAGTCTTGTTGGTGTCGGTTTATGTCCCCCCGGGCTTACAATCCACGACCTTTACGGACCTGGGGCCGATGGTTCTGGGCCTCCTGGAAGGTGTTTTGATTCTGGGTGGTGATTTCAACTCCGTCATATCTGGCAGGATGGACCGCTATCCCCCCCGAGATCTTCCTGCTACGCAATCCTGGTTGGGTGACTTCTTGGAAACATTGGGACTCGTAGACTGTTGGATACTAATGCATCCAGCGCAAACACAGTTTACTTTCCATTCGGGAGTTCATGGTAGTCTCTCTAGGTTGGATTATATCCTGATACCTGCGGCACTGTCCCCCTCGATTGGAGAGATTAGACACTTGGCCCGGGGTATATCGGACCATTCCCCTATTTGCTTTCATTTTACTCTTAGCGTCGGGGCCGAAGGCAGGGTGGCTCCGATTAACCCCTGGTATCTCCTCAACCCTAAGACTCGCGCTGAATTGATTAAATCATTTGATCTGTATTTTACAGACAATGCTGGTTCTGTATCCTCGCCTGTCTCATTGTGGGAAGCTTTTAAGACTGTGATCAGGGGACGGGCATTGTCTTTGGTGGGGTGTGCCAAGAAATGTAAGAATGAGGCGATTGTTCAGCTCGAGACTGAAATCACAGACCTGGAGACTGCATTGGAGCGGGAGGTGTCTCGGGAGGCGCTACATGTCCTCCGCCTTAAACAATTAGAATATAAAACTTTGGTCACTGATGCAGCAAAGACGATGAGTAGGGAACAGCAGGGTCGGCTCTATGATGTGGGTGATAAAGCAGGAAAATTGATTGCCTGGCTGGACAGAAGGGAGAGAGCGAATCGAGTCGTTCCGGTGATTGAGACACGCAGTGGTGTGTGCGTAACTGATCCTGTTGAAATTGTTGAATGCTTTGCTGATTATTTTCGAGAGGTCTATACCTCGGTGTCCGACAGGCCCGAGGAGGATTCGCAGTTGTTGCTCCGAGATATAGCACTTCCATGTTTGTCGGAATCGGATCGTGACGGTTTGGATGCCACGCCCTCGGTGGATGAGGTAGCTCTCGCGCTACGCTCCCTTCGTTCCGGCAAGGCTCTGGGCCCCAATGGCCTTCCTGTGGAACTGTATAAGTTACGCCCTGATACTTTGGCTCCCTATCTCCGTGATATGTTTTTGGCTGCGCGAGATAATGGCTCCCTCCCTAGAGATCAGCATCTTGCGACCATTGTGGTGATCCATAAGGAGGGTAAACCACGAGATCGCTGCTCGTCCTATAGACCCATTTCGCTATTATACGCGGAGCCCAAGATTCTCGCCAAACTGCTTGATAATCGTCTGATTACGGTTGTTAGCGACCTGATTCATCCGGATCAATCGGGTTTTATTCCGCCCCTTTAACACCGCATTAAATTTGCGACGTCTGCACGGTGTTCTCGCGAGGGCCCCGACGCTGCGTGAACCGGCCATCCTGGCGTCCTTGGACGCCACGATGGCCTTTGATACAATCGAGTGGTCTTATCTCTGGGCGGTACTCGCCAAGTTTGGATTCGGCGCGGGTTTTATTGGTTGGGTCAAACTCCTGTATGAAATGCCACTGGCACAGGTGGTGGTTAATGGCCGCGTCGCTGTGCCTTTCACTCTTGGGAGGGGCATGCGACAGGTTTGTCCGTTGTCCCCGCTCCTCTTTGCTTTGGCGTTGGAGCCTCTTGCCGCTTGGTTGCGGTGGGAACCTTCGCTGAAGGGAATACGCTGGACGCCGGAATTTGAGGATCGCATTTCCCTATACGCGGATGATATTTTATTGTACCTTACATCTCTCCAAAAATCGCTCAACGTATTGTTTGACGTACTTAACTCCTTTGGGAAGAACTCGGGTCTTATCATTAATTGGTCGAAATCCTACATTTATGTACTCGCGGGTGATATCCCTCGCTTGCCCCGGGGCTGTCCCATCCAGTTGTTGAAGTCCGGTTTTAAGTACTTGGGTGTGTTTATCTCGATGGATCCGGCGGTTCGCTATGAACGTAATTTTCTCCCCCCGCTCCAACGGTTACGCTCCGATGTAGCGCGTTGGCGTAAATTACCGTTATCTCCCCTAGGGCGTGCGGCCCTTTTTAAGATGATGTCCTTACCACGGTTCCTATATGCCCTCCAGAATAGTTTTGATGTCATCCGGTCGAAATATTTTCGGGAAGTAGAATCGTTGCAGAGGCAACTGATATGGGACGGACGTTCACGTATAGCTCTTCCGAAATTGACACTTCCCTGGTATGATGGCGGTATAGTGCTCCCGGATATTCGCAGGTATTATTGGGCTTCCCACCTTGCTGCCATCAACCACGGGATGTATGGCCCGGCGTTGAATCCAGCATTTGAAATGGATAAGTGGCTGCTCCCGGGTGGTGATTACTACAGGGCACTTTATTCGGGATCCTCCCGTTCACAACTCACGGGACCTACCGCTATAGCCGTGCGGGTATGGCATAGCGCAACGACTGCTATGGGCTGGAGTGATAAGTTAACTGGTGCGACACCGCTCTATGCCTCTGCGAAGCTGGGTGGCCTATGGAGGACGAAGGGATTTGATAAGTGGGACATGATCGGTATTTGTAAAGTGCGTGATCTCTGGGTTAAAGGAAGGGTTAAGGCCTTCTCGGATCTGCAAACAGAGTATAAGCTGAGTGACAGGGAAAGATTTCGTTATATCCAGGTACGTCATGCTCTGAACTCTGTGTTGCCAGTGGGTAGTGATATTCCGGATTCCTCCCCCCTCGAAGATCGTATCCTAGATGGTTATGTGCCAGATAGTACTATCTCACTGTTCTACAAGAAAATGATTAATGACCGATCGAGTCTGCTCGATCGCCTCCGTGAGGCCTGGATTGCTGATGGTATTGAACTGGATGACGAGGACTGGCAGTCCGCGATCTCCTCTCCCAAGGAGGTGGCGATTCCGGCCCGCCTCCGTCTGGTCCAACTCAAGATCCTCCATAGAATCTATGTCACCGGTCCTCGTCTGATTCATATGGGCTACTCTGCGGATGGCATGTGTCGGCGTGGGTGTGGTCTTCTTGGCACCTATCTCCATATTATCTGGGAATGCCCTGAGGTGGTGCGATTTTGGAAACGTATACATGAGATTATGGATGAAGTTACGGGTGTTGTGATGATGCCGGAAGCCCGACAATGTTTATTGAATGTATGGGGTTCAAATGATTATGACGTATCGCAGCTCCGGTAGGTGACTCTGGCCAATATGGTTGCGAAGAGGGATATTGCTCAGCTGTGGGGATCCCCAAGGCCGCCTACAGTGACTGCTTGGAAAGAGAGTCTGGACTGGTGCATGTTTCGAGAGAAAACAGTGTATATTGCAAGAGGCCGGCCCAAAAAATGGGGGCAGATTTGGAACCCTTGGAACTCATACCGTGGAGACATTTGTAGGCCCCCGCTCTCCGCTATTCCGAGTCCGTCCCAGTCACCCTGACCCACATTCCTTCTAGCTGTGGTATATTGTGTTCTTCATATGTAATTCTGCCTCTGCCTCCCTCCCCTCATCGGTATTCAAAGACTCTTTTCTCCTGCTATTACGTATCTCCCATCCTCTTTGAGCGCAGACCTAATGGCTGTATTATTACTGTATTGCCTTGCTTGTTTGTTCGATGTATTGTTTCTTTGTGTTTCAAATAATAAAAAGTTACACAAAAAAAAAAGAATTTACCCCAAGGCCACCTGGTCTGAATAAGCTGCAACATCTTCAAAGACAATTCCCACACTGGCCATTTTATGCACGCTCGCCTATGCGTAAAGGTACAGGGTTTTCATTTAATTTAGTGCTACATATTAAATGCCATGTACTACTGGTTTGCAAACAAGCATTGCAAATTGCATCTTTCATAAAATAGCAATACAAAATGTGTTTTAATGATGTTGCTTTTATGAGCCTTACTAGTGGGAGCAAAATAGATGGGGCAGGGGAGGGAGAGAGGACAAGATAGTAGAACTAGGGTATGTATAGTAATTTGTATAGTCAGGTGCACATTTACAGAATGCCTCAGTATAAGAGTACCAAAAGGCAATGAACATGTCCTTACTGCTGTATCCTTCAAATCGTCTTGGGACGTGATTTTGGCAGCCTTGCACCACAGGGCTGTATATCCTCTTCTGAGGGCAACTTTCTGGAGTGCAGCAACGGCTAACAACATAATCACACAGAGTGATATTTGTCATAAATGAAATATGCAGCACTGAAATATCACCACAAAACAAAGGGGTCCTGCCCCACCCGTCATTGTGGCCAGACTTGATATCTTGTGGTTGCATGCACGGGCCTGTGACTGCCCCATCTGCAGTGGGAAAAGCAGCAAACCTCAGTTCATGGCAGGAGCGTGCTGAAAAGACACAGCCACACTAAAATTGCAACCTAGATCCAACAGGCGTGATGCGAGCTTTCACACTGCTCAGAACCCAGAGCCAGCCTTGCATTAACAATATGCAGGATGGAGGTAGACCTAGGTAAGGAGGAGTGGGACAAAAGGTAAATGTAAATGTGGGATACTTGTAAAGCGCACTGTTACTCTACCCGAGTGTCCTGGCGCTGTAGACCGCTGGGGAACCCGTCCTGGTTTTCCCTGTGAGATGGTCCCTTTCTGGGTATCTCCAGGGTGAAACCAGGCATCCCCGGCGTCTGTTGGGGGCCGTTGTAGAGATGAGGCAAGCTTAATGCCCAGAGTTACCGAATGTGTTCCCTGGTTAGAGTAGGCACTGAGGCGAGAATTATTGAGTCTGTTGACCCTGGTCCAAGACCCTGCCGCGTCGGGAATTGAACCCTGGTCTCGGGCCGTTCTCTGCTTACAGGTCTGCCGCCTCTAACCAGTGAGCCACACCTCTCCACCAGAGGTAGAAACAGGTAATTTGCATATTGCCGCACTATCTAATTGCACACCTGTGCCTGTTCTGGCCTGCATGGGATTTGATATATAAAAACAAGAGAAAACGTTTATCGCAGAGGTGGGCCACCGAAGGGGGCTCAAGAGCCGTCGTCATAACCCGGTGGCGAGCCCCCAGTTCAGTTTGGCGGGGGGCAGGGGACGAGAGTCGCATGAGACGACGATTTGGCGAGAAAACGGGGTCACCCCAACAGGATGCAGGGGAAGCCCCCAAAGGTGTCCGTCCCCCCCCCCCTCGCATCACAGCCAATGGGGGGCCAGGCGATGTTTAAACCCCACAATGACGGGGGAGTCAGGAAGCGCGATAGCGGCCTGGGGGACATAAAAGCGCCGCTCCCCCACGTATGCTCCTATCTACAAGGAGCGGGGGGAGCAGCACAGCGAAAAGAAAATCTTGTCCCACCCACCCACACCTAAGGAACAGCAATGTCGCAGGGCTGGGACAGGGAGGACGCGTGGCGAAGGACTACGCTGAGAACGGTTGATACGGAGGCACACCGGAGGACGGTGCGCCAGAATAGGTCCACTCACCTTCAGATGCCGCACGGCTGGGTGAGGTGGCCTAAGGACAGCGACTCTGGGATGCCTCACTGCTGGATGACATGGCTACGAAGGGAAGGGGTAGCAAGCAGAGGCGGCCCTCGCAGCCCAGCCCCGCACGAATGGCAGGGCACAACAAAGTCGGACAAGGTAGCCAGGCGGCCTAACTCCGAGACAACGGATATCCCCTTCCCGCGCAGAGGAAGCGCAAGAAAGTCCAACCTACAAAAGAACCACCCCAGAAGGGCCAAGAGACAATATCAAGGAAATGTATAATGACATAACATGCAAATGCGAAAGATGTACCTGTTTCCTTGTAACCCTAATAAACTGCGGCCAACAATTGACCACCACAAAGACAAGAAGTGTAGTGGCTTTCTTGGCGGGAGGGGAAGTACGGAAAGGAAAATTTACTGGGATCACATGTGGGAGTGGGGCAGAGTGCCGGGGTTAGTACGACTGCACTGTTGACATTGTCAATTAACGTCAGATAATAGATCTGATATACCTGTTGATACACTATGAGTTTCCCACACTGTAAATTGTTGAAGGAACCTCAATTTATTTTCCTGTGCTGTCATATAATTAAAACTGATATGATTAACAGAAAATTACGTTTAGTGTAAAGTCTGATAGCTGTCAGATACAAAGCATTAATCAATATCATGTGATGTTCCTAAACTCGTTAACTGTCTTATGTTACTTCTAATCCGCACCTTAATACCATGCATGAAATAGTTTGTCAGATGTGATTCCATTGCCCCCTACTGAAATAATGTCAATTAATATTGAGATCACAATCCTTTAGAGATGATTCTTTGCATAGTAACAAGTGCAAAGTAATGTGTTATCCACATTGATAACTCCTTGTGGAACTACTAAATATCAAAATACAAATTCACCTTCTGATGACATTCAAAAGTTCATTTTGTTGGAATACCATAGATGAGATCATTTATTGAATGGAGTTATTCGTCCTATTTAGTGGACACATAAGCTGTAGTGTTCAGGGTGCTATGATAAGACCCTGTGCATGTGTCCACGATGGCTTCGGCATCCTGCACTTGTCTGGTTTCACCTAACATTCAATAAATGATCTTATCTATAGTATTCCAAAAAACTGGACTTTTGAATGTCGGAGGATATTCATAACATGGACTCTTTGTATATTATTCGACTTCTTCCACTAAGGATTTCTTGAAGTGAATCACTTTTTGGCTTATAATTTTTATTCATACTGGATTCATTCACCGACAAGGAGACACATTTTGACTGTGTTTTATATTTCTTTGGTGGATACAATTCATGTGAAACCGATGCTCCGGTACCCAGGTCGCAATAAGAGGAAAGGGGACCAGAAGCAGTTACTACAATCTGCCTCTACAAAACTTTGAGTGAGGACCTAGGATTTTTTGTACTTCGGGATTGCAGAGCCAGGGACAAGTTCTTTTGATGGGCTCGTTTTCAACATAATCCAAGCCTTGAGGAAGTCACAGTGGTGATGAAACGCGTGTTGGCTGTTTTCATTCTATATGACAAAGAACTGGGGCTGTAAGTAGATTACCGAATCCATCTTTTGTGAATGAGAAGACATTGCCTGTAGCATTATTGAGTCAAGATTCACTCTTTTGTTATTTATTAGTAAATAAATTATTGCAACAAATGGTTAAAATCTGTTCTCTCATATGATTCCTGTGACAAAAAGCTTCTCTCAACATTATGTTGTTCTCTTGCTTTGAAGAATTATATACATAGAAATTGTATTTATGAATGGTCAGAGTGCCGGGGTTTCTTATTGTTTGTACTATGAGGGCGGCTATGAAGCTGGGAAAAATGAAAGAAAAATTGAAATTGGACAAACTCTTTGCAGTTGTTTGAAAGATACTTTCCAGCAAGTGAGAGATGGGGAAAGAATGGGGTGGGGGAGAGACTGGGCAAAGAGGGCGCAGTGGGAATACAGAGAGCAGTGGGGTTGATGAGGTGTAAGCAGGTGGGGCAGAGATGATGTGGTTAAGTGTGTGCAAGAGGCAGGTTTGGGAAAGCAGACAAGTAAAGAAATTATACTCTACCGTGTTAAGACTGTCAAGGCACTCCATGGAACCACAGCTCACTACAATGTGAGATAGTCTTAGCTAAGTTTGTTACAGTGTGTTGAAAAGGATGATGAGTGGTCTAGTAAGGTGCAAGTGATACCTAAGAAACCTTCCTGGTGCTAAAAACTTAACCTGAAGAAGAGGAACTAGTTCATCTGGAATAGCCAAGTTTAACATTTCTTATGAAAATAAAATGGGAAGGAAAGACATGAATATTACCTAGCTGCTTCTTCCAATATCTGTCAGCCAGGGAATTAAAAGTGCAACCACCCTCTTTGGAGCAGTTATTATGTGGGACCATGATTTTGGGACAGATTGGAGCAGTAGTGGAGGAAAGTAATTTATAAAGCTTTTTCTTGAGATAAACAGGTCCAGTGTCATTGAATGCTTGATAAGTAAGTTAAAGAGCTTTAAAAACAATCTGCTTCCTAATGGGTAACATATGTAGGTTGGCCAGATGGGAGTATATGCTAGCCTGAGGTCGTAAATTAACCCATCAAAGTCAATGTAGCAGGTATTATGGAATCCCTAAATAAAGGGATTTTTGTAATAGAATCAGGAAGATAAGGGATTGGATAACCAATTGTGAAATGTTGGTGGAAGCAAGAGGAGGATTCTCCACAGAATTACTAAGAATTTGAAACAGATGGTAGAAACATAATTTACTTGGGTGGCAAAAGAAAGTAACTAATCGAATAAACATTCTAGAGTTAACAGCTTTCTCTAAAATCTTGCAGGGCTAGGGGTGGAGGAAAATAGGCTTAAAATTGGCTAGGATGCTAGGATTGCTGAAGGTTGATTTAATAGCAATATCACCAAGGTCTTTTTCTAGGTGTTTGGTACAATAGCAGACGCAAGAGAGAGGTTACATATTTGGTAAGAGTAAGAGTGGCATAACATTTTGTGAGAGGGAGGACACTAGATGAGCAAGGGTCTAAATGAGAGCTCATTGTAATGTTAGTGATCACATTGGGCACCTGCTCTATCACAAGTGTGGCAAACTTGTTTAGCATAGGGCCAGTGTTGAAAGTAGAGTGGGAGGGTTATCTGTGCTTATGGTAAAGTCAAATTTTATCAAAGCTTATGCGTCTAATAAAATGCTAGTATAGTAAACAAACTTTAAAAACCTTAAACACTTATATATGAGCTATTCACAAAAAACATTGATACCATAGCTGGATCACAGAAAATCAAATATTAACTTTGCACTTAATAATAGTTTCAAGTTCTACTTGTTACCATCTTTTCACATAATTCTTTAGAATGTTTATAACATAGCACAATATTATTACATTTCACTCTGTTACTCAATATATTTGAAACCTGTCTGATCATTAGTCTTTCTAATATATGCAATACCAGTCAAAGTCGGTCAAATTAATTTTATTTTGCTAAAAATAACAGCCATGAAAGTACATTCATTATCTTCAATAGCAAAAAACGAAACAAATGTTGTGCAGATTAAAAAGGAACAATCAGTATATCAAACATACAATAAAAAGATATAATACAATAAAAAGATAAAACAATGTCTCAAAGACAGGATTTAAAAACAATAATATTGCATATAAGAAACAATGCTTATCAGTCTGAGAAAGCATGTTTCCCTATCTTCAGAGCACTTAAAATGAAGTTCATTATATTTAAACAAATCTTGTTGTAGGACAGTAGTTGCTGCAAATCTCTTAATGCTTGTTTATCCCTCCTTTTCACATAATTATGTAATTAAGGGAAAAGACAGTGGGACATATTTACAAGATTTGCTGCTAACTAGCATTAGCGGCAATTTTCTTACCGTCGCGTACCGCCATTGTACTGACATATTTACAATACGTCGCTAAATGTCAAGAGGACCGACTAGCATAAAGGTGATAAACTTTTTGCTGCTAGCAAGAGAATAGTGACGATAGGCCAAAGAGAGGCGAAAAAACTCACGCTAGTCAGCCCAACGTGACTTTTCTGCCTCTGGAGGCAAACATAGCCTATACGTCCCCCTCCAATGATAAAAATAAAATAAAAACGATGGAAAGCAGACGGAATGGAGCAGCCAGGGCCAAGTTCAGTACAGGGAAACAACCCCCCGAAGCACCCCAACAGCCAGGATGACCAGCCAGAGTTCGAGGGGAAGAGGAAATGTAGATTCAGGGCTCCATATACGTAAAGAGGTGCATCTCTGGGGGAAACCAGTGATGCATCACTTTTCATAGCTCTTCCATTGTGATACCATGGCAGCCGAAGCCTCGAAGCATGGACAGTCCCCAAGGCCCAGAGGCTTCGTTGGACCTGTGTCTGAGATCCGGAGTGGGAGGCGAAGGTGCTGTGGAGTTTCTGTGGCCTGACGGTGGAGGCGGGCCTCATCGAGACCAAGGCTTTGGGCCGTGGGTGGAAATTAAGGCATCGGGGATCACCCTTACCTGGTGGTGAAGTCTTGCATGATGACACGTTACTGACCTGTGTGAGAAGGCCGCCTCTTGGAGCTGTGATCGGTAGAGGCACTCCTGTGCACCAACGTAGGGAGGTCTGCATCACATAACAGGTGCCACCACTAAACCGGGGTGCACAGTGGAGATTGCCAATTGTGGGCTGTGCACCACAGGCCGGAGGATGTGGTACTGCCCGGATGTTGTGAAGGGTGAGGCCCGTGAGCTATGCCAAACTTGTGTGGTGAGAGCGCTGCAACCTCACGCCTAAGGGGGCCCTGTTGCATCACCTGCATCTGGAGGTTCCCCAGTGGACTTGGCGGCGACTCCTGTACACAGGCTTGTGAAATCCCACCTGGCTGAGGCTCCTGCTGGCTGGGCTCAGATTCGAAGAGAGCGCGGCGGATTGAGCACCGGTGTCGATGGCCAGGTAAGGAGAAGGTGGGAAGAGGAGTGAAGAAGGCCTGGGGTCATGTAGGTCGCAGGCTTAGCACCGTTGGGTGGTGCACACTGTGCCCTGAGCAATCCCTGCGCTGTAGAGGACACACATTGCAGAGGACACCACACAAGACTGGTGGGGGACTCCACTAACTGCATCAAGTTTCTGAGATCCCCCATTGTTGTCAGTGGGTGCCGGCGGCACAGGGCTGGTTCAGGCCAAGGCCCTCGGGTATGCAGCTTGATCCGCAGCTAAACGTCAGGGGACTGAGGAACATGGAATCTGGTCACCATTGTTAGATCAGAGGAGGCACCCGGTTGGTGCTGCCTTTCCTTGCCCCTTGGTAGTGAGCTCTTGGGTGTATGGGGGACTATCTCTTAGTGGACTTTCTCTTCCCACAGTGCAGCCCCATCTGGTAGCTGCTGCGGCTGTCCCCATCTGCTCCTTCTGGTTCCTCTGACCCGGAGGTCAGGTGTTAGAGGCCCTGCTCCCCCCACAGGCTTCAGCCTGCACCTCATCATTGGTGTTCCAGTAGTAGAGCGTCACTGCTCTGCTGCTTGACTCACCGCCTGTCCCTCTTTTCTGCTGTTCCTGTCCCTATTTCTGCACTTTCTCCGTTGCTTTCTACCTTTGGCTTTGTATTTATTTTTTTCTTTGCTTTGTATGCCTTTGTCTTTCCTGTGCTTTTGTACAGTTCCATTTACCCTGTCCACTTCCTCATTGACGCTGCATTCCCCTGCCGCCCCATCCCTCCAGTGTCCTTTACCGTGTTTCCTGCCTCCCAGCTGTCCAGCCCCCCGCAGCACTACTTAATGGCAGCCGCTGTGCGACCATGAGCAGCGGGTGCGCCTAATGTGCGCCAGAGTCAAGCCCGTCTGTTTTGTCCATGCATGGACCATATCGAGTGCAAGAATTCCTGCCACCCGGACACTATACCGATATGACGCCAGCACCCTCCTCACCCTCAATCCAGAATGCCATTCTACCTGATATCTAGCATCACTGATGAATACCCTTCACCTGCCAAAACTGAAAACACACCTTTTGCCACATCAACACACCAGTGTCTCTGACTACCCAGCTGACAAACTGCGCACCTGACCATCTCAACTGCATCCTCCCCAACATGTTGTCCCTCCACAAACATGCAGCAGAAATCGAGGACCTCCTCAACGCCAACTCTTCAGACATTACCTTCTTCATGTAAACCTGGACCAACATCTGCTCCGGACCGGACCGGGCATTGCCATCACCATCTCTGACGGTGACAAAATCACCTTCAAGGGCCACCCTGACTGCCCAGGAGGAGGCATTGCTATTGTCTACAAAATCACACTCTGACTTACCGCACACTCTAATGACAAAACGGCGACCATGGAACACCTCCACTTCCAGATCCAGACCAAGCCCAACACCACCCTCAGCAGGCACCCTCGTCTACAGGCCCCCAGCCATTGACACCCCCCATGCACAGATGCCATTGTAGACCTCATCGCACCCCAGGCCCTCCCATCCACAGACTATATCCTACTGAGATATCTCAACTTCCACCTGGACAACCCCAGTGACTAGAACACCACCACCCTCCTGGAAAACCTCACCAACATTGGACTCAAGCAGCTAGTCACTGCAACAACCCACATAACCAGATACACGCTCTACCCCGTCTACTTTGCCAGGGGGAACTTTCAACTACAGCCACACCGCCAAACTTTCCTGGACCAACCATAATTTTATACATCATGCTTTCACCACGCCCACCGTACACCACTGCCATCAGTGCCCCTCCCCGTCGCAGCTATATCAGGGCCACAAATGAACTTCTCGTCAACTCCCTCAGCACCACCACTCTCCCAACACTTACAGACACCAACACCGCAGCAAACAACCTCCACCAATGATCTTTAACTTCATCAACATCCTGGTACCCTTCAAGAAATAACTGGGAAAACAATACTCCAAGAAGGCCAACTGGTTCTCCTGCCCTCCACTAGTCCAGACGCACCTGCAGATGCCTTATGAAGAGATGGAGCCACAACATCAATCAACTCCGCAACACAGTCATCCTTGCTACATGGGGGAAAGGTGCCATTGTAGGGGAAAAAGACAGGGGGGCTAATTCCTGAGCCCCTTCCGAAAGTTTAATGCCGCGGTGTGCCATTTTCTTGATGTACTTTCTGCATAACGTTTGCACCACGATGCGCCGCATTTACAAAGTGATGCCTCTAGGCATGTGGTTGACCTTGTGAAGCCCTGTGCCACATTATACCTGTGCCAGGTATGATGTATGCAGGGTGGGCATTCCCAGGCAACAGATCCTCGTAGAAGTGGTGCAGTGAAATCTCTAAGTTTTCACTGCGACAATTCTAAGACGCCACTGTGTCAAAACCTTAAGCCTGCGTCATGGCAGGCGTAAGGGTGATACAGTGCCATAGGGATAGGCTGGTCCCATGCATTGCTGGAGTTGCATCATGCTTGCGACACAACTGCAGCAATGCATGACTTTATCACTGACAGATATGTCAGGATTCCAGACGTATCTGTCATTGATTGTAACATGTAGTGCCATACAGTAAATATGGCACATCCATGGTGTTGCAAGGAGGACGCAGTGAAAAGTAATGCAGCACTCTTCTGTCGCAGGGATGCAACACTTTTCATGAATGAAGCCAGGGAATGCACCCTATCTTATTGATAGGGCAGATTCCTGACCATTTGTTTTGGCGCAGGGCAGCGCAGCAATATTCCTTGCAGGGCTGTCCAGCACCCAAACATCTTATATGTGAACCCACGTTTTTGCACCAATTTTAAGACCAGCTCTTTTTTGGTCTAAAAAAACTGCCTCAAACTGGATTTAGCAGCAGTTTTGAGGGGTTATTGATCTACGGGAATTTCATTGTAAATATCGCTGCAGTTTTTTTATGGGAACGCCTACCTTGCATCTCAATTCGTTAAGACCCACTAACAGAAACTGCGATCTTGAAAATTCCTGTTAACGCTGGAAAAGTGTGGAGTGCTAATAAAAAACTATATAAAGTAGAAAAGGTTTCCAGATATACTCCATTGAGCGCCCCGATTTTCTTCCCTAGTTTTTTTTGGGATAGAGTAGTGGTTAGTTGGCGATTGAAAGGCTTAAAATGCTTGGGTGATTTATATAGAGTGGACGGGTTAAAATCGTTTTAACAGCTTAAGGAACAATATCAGCTTTCAACTTCGCATTTTTCCAAATATTTACAAATTCGCGACTATCTGCTGAAAGCTCGCCCGTGTATACAACCTAACCCTCTTATTGAAGCCAATAAGAAAGCAGATAAAATAGGGGTACTCTATAATTTAATGCTGGATGCCATGCCCAGCGATTTAGAATCACATGTTAGCAAGTGGGAGAATAGATTAGGACGCCAAGGGATCTCGCTTGAGACCTCAATTGATTTAGCCGGACGAGCACTTATCTCTGCCAACTTGGTTGCCCAACATTATAAGACTATATTTTAACTGTATCACACGCCAGACAAAATTTCAAAATGGGGGGGTGATCCGGATGGAAAATGTTTCAGGTGTGGTGCTTTGCAGGCGAATGTGATGCATATTTTTGGTACTTGTGTAGAATTGAGTAATCTGTTTGGGCATGTGGATAAGTTCTTATCTGAGATTATGGGTACTCCTGTCCAGCTCTCACTGATGCAGATTTTATTGGGCATAGAAACGGGGATGGGTGCATCTTACCTGGTATTTGTAGCCACAGCTGTGTTGAGGCTTTGCATAGCCTCGTGTTCGTTGCAAAAAGACGCTCCTTCATTTGAAGCATGGCGGATGAGGTTTCTCTTTATGTTTAATACTGAATACAGCTTATATGCCGTGAAAGGGAGGCGGAAAAGGCTTCTGGGGCAGCAAATTTGGGGTTCGGTTAGTTCATATATGGAAGTAGATGGTTGATTGCCCCCGACTTTCTTCGTTTCTTAGTATCTTTATGCATTCTTATTTTATTCACCACTATGATGTATGACATTTTGGATTTGCAAAATTGTATTATTCTTGGTATAGCGGAATTTTGAAATGCTGGTTACTTTTGATTAACCTTTGTATTGAATCATTATTTTCCCCCTTGCAATCTCCTGACGTGAAATATTGTTTTGTACTCATGTATTTTTTTCCTCATTAAAAAAAAAAAAAAGGAAAAGTGCTGCTAACTGCAGGTAGCGGCAACCTGCAAATAAGGCGGAAAGAAAAGCTTCCATAACGTTAAAAAAATTGATGCTAGGGTGGCGTTAAGTTCTTGTAAAGTTCTTGTAAATATGCCCCAGCATTTCCTAGGTTCTGAATAAATATTACAAAAGATGATAAAGTGCAAAGTACACTCTACAGAGTTGTTGTCACAAGGGCAGTAAGATCTTTTTCTACCTAAGTTCCACAATTCGGAAACGCCACCAAAAAATAAAGCACATTTAGTCTAACTTGCATTGAATACAATCTGTGCGGGGGGTCCATAACCCTCCTCGAATAGGATGCCAGCTGTCCCCCAGTAAGCAGATCAAGATGGTAGCGAACTGTGGTTTTATTTGCTTCCTAAATCAGCCTAGCCTGCTCCAAGTTCGCCATATAACATAGTTTACTAAGTGACATCGGTTGATTGGGGTTATTAAAGTCTTCTACCTACCACAGGTCAAAAAATGTTTTTTTTTTAAATTGCAACCCATGGATAAGGAGAACCTATTCCAAATATAGGCTGTCTCTTATAATCCGTTCTGTGAGGATTGAAGGACTGGACTTTTATCAGTACCAGCGGTGCCAGGGAACAACACCTATAACCTTCATGGGATACCTGTTTCGGCGCACAAACTACAGAGACACGGGACACTTCCTTCGACGTCAAAGATTCAAGGTTTATTACTGCAGGGAACACAGAAGTCACGACAAGTACAACACGTGCAACTTGGGGAGACTGCTTCAAATTGGTTCTGTGGATCGCTCCTTTTATACAGATTTTCCCCATAGGACATCATGATACACAAAGTTTACAACCGGTTCCCATAATTATTCCTCAGAGGGGTCGCTTTGGTCACTTTGAAGCACATAAGGTCCGGAACATGAGTGCGGAAACATTTGGTGGTTCCCAACTGTAAAAACCCATCTTCCCAACATTAACAAATTCCAACCGGCAGTAAAACAGATCGAAATAGGAACTAAAACAGGTGGAGAGGAAGATGGAAACAGTGGGCGAGTCGAAAAGGGTGTAAAAGGGGAGGTATCGGGAAACACGAGATACAGGCATCAAAGGGACGTGCCTAATGAGATGCACGGCTGAGACAATAAACTGGCACGGCAAGATGAGCCTCGAGCGGGGCCATCTGCCTTACAGTATCATCCCCCTCATCATAAAGAAATTTACAAAGAACATGCGTCTTCCGCAAATATCGTGGGAGTCCCAGGGTCACGAAGCGGACAGTGTCCGTTCGCTGGCTACTTGAGGGCAAGAGACAAAATGGATGCCGTATCTAAGATGGAACCCGTAGGTACAGGTGAATAACCCACATAACTAACGAACAGTTTAAGTTAGCACAGCGAAACTGCGCACACTTACTAAACTCGTCATTTACGGTTCTTAGATACCAGACTCGACCATATGAGTCGAAAACATCACCTAAAATTGTCACGGAACCTCAGACGCTCCTTTTGCCCTCATGTAGGCAAGCACTAGTCGGAATCATATTCGATATTCATCAGACCCTCGAGATGTTGTTGCAGCATAGCTCTGTCCAATCGAGACCCTTTGGTAACAGGTGGCTGTCTCATACACGTTGTAGCACAGAGGCCACATAAGGCAGGACCGCACTGTACACAAAGGCAACACGTGAACAGGAACACTACAACGACTCCAATGATCGTCAGAATTTTCCAACCCCAAGTCGACATCAGGCCCCAAAACCATCCAAGTAGCGTCCAATCCCCTACATCCACGTGTATGGATTCGGAAATTTTATGCAACCTCGAGATGGCTTGATAGACAGTCGGAGCGTTATCAGGAATAAAAATACAGCAGGCCGAATGGATCACCTTACAGACCCCACCTCGATCTGCTAAGATCACATCCAAAACCATACGGTTTTGTAACGTCATAAGTCTATCCGCCTGAAGTTCTGTGGTGATATTACCAAGGGCACTGGCAGTAATATTAGCTGTCGATTCTACCACTCGAGTCAACTGTCTCAGATTCCTACTATTAACCATAGGTCCCCAAAACGGGAGGAAACCCTTGAAAAAGTCTCCTGCCTCTTGACCGGCAGTATCCTCTTCGTTAATTACGCCTCTCACAACTCTAGTCTTGTGATAATCTGCGTCTACAGTGAACGTCGGAGGCAACAAGTTTGCGATAAAACATGAGCCCACAAAGTCAGAGGGCAACCATGCATATGCACGATCATGACAGATAAAGTAGGTACCCTTGGCAGCCAGGAACACAGGGGACGAGACCATTGGCAATATATAATTTTCAGTGCAAGCACTCTCTCCAAGTCGAGCTTTCGATCTACGGCCACGACCTATTAGACAAAAATTACCAATGTGGGGTACGACCCATATCGGAGGTGAATCTTTAAGCTGTTTTTCATTAGTGAACACACTATATTCGCCTCTACTTAAAATCCTATAGGCTTGTACCTCTTCTTCAGGGATAAGCGAAAGATCATAGATATCGCTATCTAAATCCTCTATTGCTATCGACAAAGATTTTTGGTACGAGGTAGGACCAGAGTAAGGGGAACGTGGTTCTCGAATGGGGTGGAAACCCAGTGCGCTTCGAAACATTGTTTGAAATGCTCGAGCAGACCCTTGGGAGCTATACGGTAACAATAGATATGGAATTCCCTTATCCGTAGTATGGGGCATCAACCCACATACCCAACAATTAGTAGTGTTAACCACTAACTGATGCTGATGAAGGAGTTGAATAAAGGAATTATTGCGGAATTCTGCACGTCTAGCCTGCTCGTGTTCAGGTAAGATGTGAAAAGAATGAGGAGAGTCAGTGGGGATGAGTTTAAGGTCAGGGGTAGGAGTAGGTATGATAGAAGACAAGAAGTGAAACATTGTGTAATACACTGCACCTACCAAAAATGCAGAAATAGTCATAAACAATACGAATATTTGAAATATGAAACATTTGGTACGACTGAGTTGCTGCAGCTTGAATCTTCTTGCTTGAGCTCTTTCCAAGTCCATCAGCTTCGAAAATGCCATTCCCTATGACCGTCCGCAACGTTTCTTGACGCACTTCGTTCTGTGTAGCAATAGTCAATTCCTAGGAGTTCCCAGGCATCGACGGTCTTTAACCTAGCGTCAAGACCTACTAACCAGGAGGAAGTACACGCGCGGCCCTACGGTCTTTATTTCATAAATATATATATATATATACGCAAAAACAATGTCTCTCAGCTGTGGAAACAAAAAGGTGTAAAGAACGGAGCTCAATAAATATACAAAATAATTGTAATAACGTGAGTGTTTTACAGTGTTCAGGAAAAACGGGATAATGCACTTATCAAGGGACAGAACGGATTTTTTATTAGTCTCTGGTGCTTGATCGCAGAAAATAACGAGTTTTCCCAGATCGTGTCTGTTCATTAAACAAAAGATCCATCGGAGGGACAACGCCCTGTTGATCAGTTGAGTGTTCTGGTCTTGAGTTTTCTGATGACAAGTGTTCAGTAATGCCTTTTGGCTGCACTGAGGATTCTCCGACAGGTTGTGCGTCGCTGAAAGGTACAAACGCTGACAATCCTTCGGTTTCAGTTGATGCAATGCCTTTCCTTACCCACGAGTCTGCTGGCAACGGAATGGGGACTTTCTTGGTGTGGGTGGCGTGCACCCAATTTTTCTTTCCCTCGAGACGAACTGCAGTTCTCGTGGCAAGGAGGACTTGGTAGGGTCCAGTGAATCTAGGGTCCAAATTGTTCTTGCGTGAAAAGTTGCGCGTTACCACCCAATCTCCGGGCTGGAGTTGGTGGCCTGGACCCTCCGTCTGTGTTGGCAATGCTTTGTGAACCTGTTGGTGAATTAACCTCAGTTTAGCAGTCAAGTCATGAAGATAATCAATCAACATTGGATACTCAAGTTCACAAAAAACACCTGGTCTAGGGACCCCCCAAACATTGGCAGGACGACCGAACACTATTTCATAGGGACTGAGCCCTACTCGGGAGTGTACAGTTGCCCTTGTTGACAGTAATGCTAAGGGTAAAGCGTCAGGCCACGAAAGACCTGTCGTAGCCTGAATCTTTGCTAGTTTTAGTTTAAGGGTGCCATTGTACCCTTCCACCAATCCTGCTGATTGTGGATGGTTTGCACTATGAAATTTTTGAACAATCCCTAATCCGCGACACACACTCTTCATCACGCTCCCAACAAACTCACTTCCGTTGTCTGACCACACAACCCGAGGCATTCCGTAACGGGAAAAATATTCTTTGAGTAAAATTTTTGCCGTGGACAAAGCCGTATTATCCTTAAGGGGGTAGGCCTCAATCCATCGGGAGAATGCGCACACCACAACCAATACATACTTCAAGTTATTACATCTTTCCATGTGAATAAAGTCCAACTGGATAACTTCGAAAGGGTATGCAGGAGGAGCAAAATGGCCAGGTGGAGTGGGAGTGCCCTTACCAGGATTATGCATCAAACATACCATGCAATTCTTAACCAAACGTTCAGCACATTTCGTAATACCATCATTCTTCCACACAGGAAACAGCAATTTACAGATACCTTTCGCGCTAATATGTGCTAACCCGTGTGCCATAGTCACAACAGCCAGCACATACGCATCAGGCAACATCCATCTTTTCTGTTCCGACAAGTCAATCCAACAATCATTCGCATCCAACTTTCCCGTACTTTCTTTCCACTTCGTCTTTTCAGTCTCGGTAGCCTCATTCTGAATGGATTTCACACTCTCAATAGTGTTTTCACACATACTTGATTCTGTAGGCCACCTTACCGAACTCGTCACATACATTCGAGTGCTAAGGTTCCGAGCAGTCTCCTTAGCAGTCTCATCCGCAAACGCGTTACCACGACCAACATCATCCGTCACTTTACAATGCGCACTACACTTAACAATCGCCACTTGCTTAGGCAACGTAAGTGCATCCAGAAGATCATTCACAAGCTGGCCATGCTGAATCTTCTTACCATGTGACGTAAGGAATCCTCTCTCTCTCCACAGTCGTCCAAAACTATGTGCCACACCAAATGCATACTGGCTATCTGTAAACACATTCACTCGTTTATCTTTAGACAATACACATGCTCTCGTCAAGGCAATGAGCTCAGCAGCCTGAGCTGAATTTTGACTCAACCTTGCGCTCTCCACAATTGTTTTTAATGTAACTATAGCGTACGCAGTTGTCACATCACCATTCGGTAATTTAAAACAAGAACCATCCACATACAGAGTACCATCAGGATCTATCAATGGAGTATCTTTTAGGTCAATGCGACCCTTGGTTTCTTCCTCAGTTCTGAGGTAGCAGTCATGTACTGCTTCACTGCTTGATTCTGTGTCGATCGGCAGCAATGTTGCTGGACTCAACACATTACATCGTTTTATCCGTATATGACTGGCCAACAACGTCAACTCATACCCAGACAATCTTGCGCTCGTCAGATGTTGAGTTTTCGTTCGGTTTAATAGAGTGTCGACTGCATGCGGAACCATTACCGTGAGCATATTACCCATGACTAGACCTGCAGACTGTCGAATGGACGCCGCAGCTGCCGCTGTTGCCCTTAAGCAACTTGGCAAGGCTCTTGCTACTGGGTCTAAAGTCGAAGAAAAGTATGCACATGGGCGTTGCTTACCACCAAAAGATTGTGTCAAAACACTCAACGCGCAACCATCCCTCTCGTGAACGTATAGTGTAAACGGCTTACTGTAATCAGGAGTACCCAACACAGGAGCCGAACACAACGCATCACGCAATTCAGAAAAACTTTTCTGACATTCTTCAGACCAAGGTACTGGAGATGAAACATCCTTGCACGTAAGGGCTATCAATGGTTTTGCCAACAATGAAAAATTTGGAATCCATTGTCTGCAGTAAGACGTAATACCTAAAAAGGCACGAACATCTCTCTGGGTTTTCGGCACAGTCATTCGGGAAATCACTGCAATTCTCTCTGGGGTCAACCTTCTCCCTTCTTTTGACAATAAGTGACCTAAATAGGTAACTTCTTGGCAACAATACTGTAGCTTCGAAGGTGATACCTTGTGGTGCAAGTCATGTAAATAGTGCAATAATGATACTGTAGCCGTTTTGCAAATAGCTTCTGTATCAGCTGCCACTAAAAGATCGTCTACGTATTGAATCAAAGCTGCACCTTTAGGCAATATAAAGTCATCAAGCTGACTTTTAAGTGCTTGGCTGTAGATTGATGGACTCTCACAGTAACCCTGTGGAGCGCGTTTTAGCCTAAAACTGCGACCTCCTAATGAGAATCCGAACAGGTCTCTGCTTTCTTCTGCGATCGGAATACTAAAGAAAGCATTCTTTAAATCGATCACTGTGAACCAGGAGGCAGATGCCGGAATCATTGTTAGTAAAGCCGTAATGTCGGGAACCACAGGAAATTGCGGAACCACTATTTTGTTTACCTCTCTCAAATCTATAACAAAACGATACACAGGAGGTTTAGTTGGGTCAGTTCGTTTCAAAATTGGCAATACAGGGCTATTGCACACGTTTCCACGAGTTTCTTCAACAACACCCTTTCCAATGAGATCATGAATGATTCCTAACAGTGCTCGTTCGCCTTCAAGAGAAATACGATATTGAGGTAACCGCGGTAATCGCGCATTTGGTTTTAATTGGATCACATAGGGTGGAATGTCTAACAGACCCACATCATTGGGACCTGTGGCCCATAAGGACGCTGGGAGGGAATTCAATTCCGGTGGGAATTTATCAACCGATAAATACATGGGAGAGATCACTCTCCTCCCCAATGTAAGTTCCACTCCTTCAGGGGAACAATACAATGTTGCATATAATCGTTTCAACAAATCCAAGCCCAAAAGATTTTCACCACAGCCTGTAGATAGAATCAGTGGAGCCGTTAGCTCACGTGGTCCAATCATAAGAGGCAAAGGGTTAGAGACTGGGTTACTAACAGGGGCGCCAGAGAATCCAACGGAAACATTCGTTAAGCCAGACAAAGGTGCGCCAGGGAGTTTTGAATGCATGATGGAACTTTTCGTCGCACCAGTGTCTAACAGAAAAGGCTCAACTACACCCGATGTAGTCACTGCAACGTAAGGCCCACTCTGATCGACCGGAACTGACACTACTCCCTCTCTTTGTCTTAGGCTGTCCTAGTAGTGGTCATTTACAACAGTCTCGTGGTCTATATAATAATCATCAACATTATATTGTGCAGACCGAACTGATCCCACATTTCGCTGGTCAAAATAATTATTTGCATCCGATTGATTCTGATGACGATCAATCTGATTGTGGGATGAACCACGACCTCTACCACGTGGTGCCTGCTGAGGACCACTGCCACGATTTCCTCGAGCTGACACACCATTTAAACGGTCTTTTAAAGCAAGACACTCATATTTCAGATGTCCCTCTTTCCTACAATATGCGCATTGATTATATCCTAGTGTAGATCTGGGATCAAAGTTGTCAGGACGCTGCTGCATCCTATCAGGCTGTGCACGGGGTCGATACTGCTGTTGCGCATCATTTTGGTTCGATCGCGGAGGGTATGCTTGTTGCAACAAGACCTTCGTTTTGAGTTCTTTCGTTTTCTTTTCTACACGATCACTTTCTTCCTTTTCCCTATTCTCATAATACTGAGCCGTTGCCAATATTTGCGCAGGGGTTGAGACTGCCCACGCACTTTCTGAATTCTTTAATTTGTTGCATAGCTCAGGCAGCAAATTTGACACAAATTTGTCAACGAATAACCGCTGACCTCCCTCAGCGCCCATGTCCTGGCCGCTGTGGTCGATAAACGCTTCCTCAAACCTCGTAAAGAAATCCGAGACGCTTTCGTCTTTCTTTTGCTTACAAGCTGACAACTTATCCCAGTTCACCTTCATCGCTGGCATGAGAGTTTTCATGAGCGTAATGATTCTCTGAGGCAAATCCAAGATCAATTGTTCAGGTTTAGCTCCACCAACTTGTAATGCATCAGCTGCTAGCAGTGCAGCCCAATCACCCCCTAATTCAACAGCGTGATTGGCTTGACGAATTTTAGCCCAAACTGGTTGCGGTACAACGTTGCCAAACAACATGTCGATGTCGGCAATATTCATAATAGAAGCTTCCACCAGTTGTGATAACTCCTTATAATAACCAGCCGGATTTTTACGCGGATCGGGTAAGGATTGCTTCACCTGCAAAACTTCCGATCGTTTCCATGGAAGATGTATCCATACCCTTTGAAAATGCGGCAGAACCGGAGGGTTAGCTTGCGGATCTCCAGGCACCCACAGTGGCGGGACTTCTCTCATGGGATACTGACCAGGAACCGCTTTCCAATTCTCAGTGGTATCATCTAATGACACTCGAGAACGTGCTGCGGGTCTAAATGCTAATAAACGTTCCACGGCACGTCGTACATCGTCACCTACAATCATACCATTCGAAAAGTTACTCTGGAGTTCAATTATGTCGGACGGTACATTCTCTACTTCATCATCGTACCATTCCTCCCTCAAAAAGTTACACATTTCCTCAAATACGAATCTCTGCGTAGGCTCATTAAACTGAGAAAATGTCTCAAAGACTATACGTGGAGTGTAATTAGCAGGATGTCTTATCCATTTACGTGCCATGGTTACTAACGTTTCTTTCTCCCTACCACTAGGGATCTGACTCCGTCTCTGAGGAGTTTCAGATGTATCAGACAAAAATAACGGACCAGAAAGAGGTGAATAAAGGGTAGCAACAGAATTAGGAACACGCTTACGAACAGAAGGAGAAAGAAAAACAGGAGCAACAACATTAGAGGTAAAAGAAGACATAGTAGGAACGGACAAGGTAGTCGGAGAAGCAGAAACAACAGTCTGAGAAGGTACAGGTACAGGAGCAGTAGGAACGATAACAGATGGAGGTACAAACGTAGGATTAACAGCGGGCTGGCCCGCAGCCGCTGGAGCAACAAGGGGAACAACAGGGGGTACTACAGGAGGAACTACAGGAGCAGTAGCACCCTGTACATAAGGAGGTGGTGATTTCATCAAGTATGATAGCAAGGAATCCTCCTTCAAATCTTCTTCTTTCTTTTCTGATTTATTCGGTAAAGCTGGGTAACATTTATCTATTTTCATATGATGCAATCTAGTAGCTATTTCCAGGTCTTTTTCTTCTTTGTCTTGTCTACATTCTTTTATAGCTTGCATTATCGGAACAAATTCCTGCTTTTTATCCTTTTTAAGTTGTTTGATTTCTTTCTGTTTGGCCTCTTTACGCCATATTCGAAAGGAATCAAACATAGCTGGCCTAGCTTTCTTTAAAAATAATTTAGCCTCAAGATTATCTAAAATCAAAAGTTCAAAAGTTCCGTGTGGTGGCCATCTAAGGTCACCGTCCTTCTTCGTGTAGCGGATCCAGTAATCATTATAGATTATGGGACCCACACCGTGTCGACTATATAGATCATGTATCGGAGTTCCAACTGGAGGTATCGGACATGAGTCCTCCAACCGGGAGTCCATTGCGCAACATTTGAAAATACGAAACAAACCACTATGGCTAGGCATCGTGCTCACTAACCTAGTATCAAACTTCAAGGATTACCGAAGCAATAACACCTCGTGTAAGTCAAAACCCTCGGTTTTTGGCAATTGCAACTGTCAAATAATACTAAGAACCAATACTAAGAACCACAAATGCAATGGAACCATGCAATACAACAAAGCCGTAAGGCTATTACAAAGCTCGGAGAGCTATTACCACAAAGCCTGAGGAGGCTATTACAAAGCTCAATGAGCTATTACAACAAAAACCTTAAAGGTTAACACCAAAGCTTTCAAAAAGCTAAAAACAATCACTAAGGACTGGGAGCGACCCACAAATACTTAACTCAGAACTTCAATGGCGTCACCAGGAAGGCCCGTCTATCGTCTCGCTTTGTACAAAGATCTACGCCGGGCGTCGAAGACAGGTCGACAGTCAGGGCATCGGTCCGTTGCAGCCGTCAGGAGGCGGGAATCTTCGCAGGGAAAAACTTCGGGCCACTTATTTCGACAACAGGATCGATGAAGCGGGGTGCACCTTCCCTCGGAGATTTCACACGAAGTTCCTCACGAACATCAGGCTTTGGACCGGACCGGTACCGCTGAAGTCGCCCCACGTTGGGCGCCAACTGAAGGACTGGACTTTTATCAGTACCAGCGGTGCCAGGGAACAACACCTATAACCTTCATGGGATACCTGTTTCGGCGCACAAACTACAGAGACACGGGACACTTCCTTCGACGTCAAAGATTCAAGGTTTATTACTGCAGGGAACACAGAAGTCACGACAAGTACAACACGTGCAACTTGGGGAGACTGCTTCAAATTGGTTCTGTGGATCGCTCCTTTTATACAGATTTTCCCCATAGGACATCATGATACACAAAGTTTACAACCGGTTCCCATAATTATTCCTCAGAGGGGTCGCTTTGGTCACTTTGAAGCACATAAGGTCCGGAACATGAGTGCGGAAACATTTGGTGGTTCCCAACTGTAAAAACCCATCTTCCCAACATTAACAAATTCCAACCGGCAGTAAAACAGATCGAAATAGGAACTAAAACAGGTGGAGAGGAAGATGGAAACAGTGGGCGAGTCGAAAAGGGTGTAAAAGGGGAGGTATCGGGAAACACGAGATACAGGCATCAAAGGGACGTGCCTAATGAGATGCACGGCTGAGACAATAAACTGGCACGGCAAGATGAGCCTCGAGCGGGGCCATCTGCCTTACAGTATCATCCCCCTCATCATAAAGAAATTTACAAAGAACATGCGTCTTCCGCAAATATCGTGGGAGTCCCAGGGTCACGAAGCGGACAGTGTCCGTTCGCTGGCTACTTGAGGGCAAGAGACAAAATGGATGCCGTATCTAAGATGGAACCCGTAGGTACAGGTGAATAACCCACATAACTAACGAACAGTTTAAGTTAGCACAGCGAAACTGCGCACACTTACTAAACTCGTCATTTACGGTTCTTAGATACCAGACTCGACCATATGAGTCGAAAACATCACCTAAAATTGTCACGGAACCTCAGGATCATCTCCTGTTTCTGCCATATAGATGGCATATATATATGCTTCAATCGCGCTGAGATCTCGTGCGCTAGCCAGATCTTTTAGACGCTTCCTGAGGCACAGCCGGGAAAGCTAGGAGTGTGTCACAAATTTAGAAAAATTGACTGCTAATTTTTTAAAAGTGCTCGTTTTAATAATTGTATTATATTGTATTATTGTGTCATCCCTGTACTTGCCTCACGCGGTGCTTCTCTCTTCCGCACTGCTACCGCGAACCTAGGCGCCATACTTGGACCAGTCTGGGGTGACGGTCTAGTTGTTTGGAGATACCCGCCCCCAGGCACCGAGGCTATTTCAATCGCGCTGAGATCTCGCGCGCTAGCCAGATCTTTTAGACGCTTCCTGAGGCACAGCCGGGAAAGCTAGGAGTGTGTCACAAATTTTAAAAAATTGACTGCTAATTTTTTTAAAGTGCTCGTTTTAATTATTGTATTATATTGTATTATTGTGTCATCCCTGTACTTGCCCCACGCGGTGCTTCTCTCTTCCGCACTGCTACCGCGAACCTAGGCGCCATACTTGGACCAGTCTGGGGTGACGGTCTAGTTGTTTGGAGATACCCGCCCCCTCTCTCCCCTATATAAGACTACCATCAGTAGTCCGCGCAGCGGGATGGTGCAGCGGGCGCGCCGGCGGCGCGCCGAAGGCAAGCCCGTCTGCGCCCGTCATCGCCACGATATCGCCTCTCGCCAGGACCCCTGGTCGAGTTCTACCAGACTCCCCTGTCTACGAGAGAGAGGTACTTCTATCCTTGAACTTAGGGGGGGAGAGGTGTACGAGACTGCCGAAGCAGCTGGGGGAAACTTGCTTGAATTGTACCACCTGCCAGTTTACAGCCCTTGCACCTGGCCGAGTGAGACAAGACAGAAAATTAGAAAATCAGGAATTGATCACGGTCCTCCAGCTAAATGTTAGATCACTTGCCAAACACTACCTAGAAGTACAGACGCTCATTGCCGAGGAATCTCCTGATGTGTTTTTCATATGTGAAACATGGTTACGAGATGATGATATGACAGGGATAATTAATCTCACTCTTCCGGCAGGATACTTAATGGAGACACTAAATAGGGACTCTAGAGGTGGTGGTATTGCGGTAATCTACAAAGCTTAATAACCCTGCTCCTTCATTAAGGAAGAGATATGTGGAGGTGAATGTGCACGTTTTAAGATTACTATCAGTGCACACTTCACACTCGCAGGATTATATATCTACCGCCCACCAGGGCCTGCCTCAAAGTTCATGGAAGCTCTGTTAGAGACAGCCAACTCGCTCGTGGTAGGATCTGCTAATTTCACAATTCTTGGGGACCTGAATCTGCATTTTGATCAGACCCAGGATCCTACTATCTATAGTCTACTGGCGGACCTAGCAGCCTTACAGTTAGACCTGCTGGTGAGAGGTGCTACGCACCTTGCTGGTCATACCCTAGACCCAGTGTTCTCTAACATCCCAGAAATGACTTTAGCTATACCGAAACCTATGGGCTGGACTGGCCACTCTCTGATAAGAGCCAGCCTGGAGATCTTGGTGCCTTTCAGGGTGAAGGAGGCGAACAGAGTCCTGAAAAGACCTTGGCATAAGCTCAAACTAAAGGACTTCCACGCTTTCCTTGGAGGGCTCTCCCTGGAAGACATGGTAGATCCGGACATGGCATACACTGCCTTTTGTGAGTGGATTACAGAAGGCTTGGACGCTTGTGTGCCGATGAAATGGACAAAGGGGCGTAGGTCCACTTCCAATCCATGGTACGGCGACGCTCCGAGAGCATTGACGAAGGAATGCAAGAGAGCCGAGCGGTCATGGAGGAGAGACTACAAAGAGGGGGATAAAGCTATTTACTTGGCTAAAATAAAGCTCTATCACAAAGCAATCTGCTCTGCTCGGGCTTCATTTTACGCGGAGGAAATACAAACTAGCTCTAACCCCACGAAATGTATCTTTAGAATTTTGCAAGAACTAAAGAACCCCAGAACTGGAGTATCTAAAATATCCTCGACACAGCAGTGTGAGGAATTTCTTTATTGAAAAAGTGCAAAAGATCTATAAGACCTTTCCACAGCATCTACCAGGCCCTCAAGTCTCCGGAGAGGTTAGGGCGGATGGCCCAATCTTGGAACTCATTCCAGAGATCTCTGATGATGAGCTAGTTAAACTATGTAGGAAGGTGAAATCTGGCTCCCCAGCGGACCCTATGAGGCCGGCTCAATTTATGGAGTCCCCGGCGCACTTCCAACAGCCTCTTGGTGACATAATTAACCTATCCTTCTCCGCTGCTAAAGTACCAAGAGCTTGGAAACAGGCTTGGGTCTCCCCCATCATTAAGAAGCCCTCTCTAGATCCATCTAAGCCAGAACATTTTAGGCCCATTTCCCTTCTTCCATGGGCGGCCAAGATTACGGAGGCCCATGTGAATGATGTGCTATCCCGTTATTTGAGCCATAATGACATCCTGGATCCGTCTCAGAACGGGTTCAGGCCGGGTCACAGCACTGAGTCCGCCCTACTTGCCACAGCTGAACATCTTAGGATGATTCTTGATACCGGTCGGAGTGCAGCACTGATTCTGCTTGATCTCAGTGCTGCCTTTGACACGGTATCTCATGGCATTCTCCTGTCTCGGCTGGAGGCGATAGGGATCATGGGATCCGCCCTAGAGTGGTTTCGATCATTCCTTGAGGAGAGATCCTTTCGGGTCTCGGCACCACCGTACATCTCTAAGCCTTACCCTATCAGTCAGGGGGTCCCACAAGGCTCTGCACTTAGTCCATCTTTGTTCAATCTTTACGTGCAACCTCTGGCCGATGTAGCCAAAAAGTGGGGCCTTACGCTGGTATCATATGCGGATGATACCCAGCTGGTCATCACCCTATCTGAGGGGCCATCTGCTTCGGCTACTAGGTTTGGAGATGGAATGACAGCTGTCGCCCAGTGGATGACAGACAACTGTCTGCAGCTCAATGCTAGCAAAACAGAGGTTTTGCTGGCAGGGAAGAACACCGCCCTCTGGACTGAGCATTGGTGCTCGGCATCGCTGGGCGAAATGCCAACACCAAAGGCCCTTGCTAAGAACCTGGGAGTCTGGATGGACTCCTAACTAAACTTCCAGACCCACACCAAGAGAGTGGCAGCTACGTGTGTGGGCCTGATGAGAGGCTTTAAACCCAGCTCATCATACAAGCCATGGTCACCTCACGTTTGGACTACGCCAGCGTGTTTCACCTGGGCGCTAATAAAGCTGAGATCCTGCGACTCCAAGGGGTTCAAAACATGGCCGTGAGAACCCTGATCGGTCTCCCTCGCTGGTGCCCGGTCAGAGCAACAATGGAAAAACTACATTGGCTCCCGATTGCATCTCGGATTCAGTTCAAAGCTCTTGTTACGGAGTTTAAGATTCTTAAAACCGAGAGTCTGGCCTTCCTACGCCCTTTGTTGACCTAGTATGTTCCACAGCGCAGCTTGCGCTCGCTCGGCCAATATCTGGTGAACGTGCCACGTATCAAACTATGCCGCATGGGTGGCCGCTCTTTTCGGGTTTTGGCGGCCAAACTGTGGAACTCCCTGCCGATCCACATTCGTGGCATGGAGAACATGTTGGTCTTTCGGAAGGCCATTAAAACCTTTCTGTTTCCATCATTACAGTTTTCTCCTGTTAATTTCTGGCTAGTCTCTGTTTTTGTCTCTTGATCTGGTAGCGCCGGGACGCCTCATTGCTGCGGCAGCTGTCGCGCTTAAAACATTTCTTAACATAACATAACATATTTAAGTGGAGCAACCTTGCGGGACTGCCAATGGACTTCACGGAAATATTATATTCTACTTTCTGGTATCCCCATAAACCGCACCATATGTAGCAATGAACAGGTATTTACTTGCTCGTCCTTTCCAGTTTGTGGCCAAGTTTTTGTGCAAATCTAAAAATTTCCCCCACCGATCTCTCAGACTGCTGAGATCTAATGCTAGCCAAATGAGGCCAAGTAAGTGAGGAACTAAGAGGGATGCCTAAATAGGTAAAAACCTTGACCTGCCCTACTCTGGAACCCTCTATTAGATGTCAGTGAGTGTTGCTATTCCTCGGACCACAAATCATAGTGAAGGTCTTCGTGAGATTAACTTTGAGTCCCACATTGTTCATAAACAAAGTGAAATAATTCAAAAGGTCCTGAAGTCATTAGCAGTGCTGACAAGCAGAACCGTGTCATCCACATACAACAGCACAGGAATTGGGTTTCTACCCAGAAGTGGAATATCCTTTCCACGTTTAACTAAGTAGTCTGCCAACCTATTAATATATAGTGTAAATAAAAATGGTGTTAAAATGCACCCTTGGCAAACCCCTCTAACTAATTGCATAGGTTCAGTACATTCCTCATATCACCCAAAACGAAACCCTTGCTGAATCATCTCTATGCATACATTTCAGCAACCCAATTAGGGAGTCTTCCACCCTATCTCTGACTTTATGGACCACAGTTTAGCAAGATTAACTATCAAAAGCAGTAATCAGGTCCAAAAATGGCAGATGAATAGTTATGCCCTTCAACTTAGTATATTTAGCAGATAGTAGATACAGATTTAGGGACTGTTCCACTGTCCCTAAACCATGGTGGAAACCATATTGTACGTCAGTCAAGATAGCATTCTGCTCAGCCGAACATTCAAGCCTGGCCAAAAGCACACTACCTAAGATCTTAATAGCAGAGTCCACCAAGGACACTGGATGATAGCAGGTGGGATTATTTCTCTCACGCTTCTTATATATGGGTACAATGATGGCTTGTAGCCATTCGAGTGAAAATGGGCATTTGGCAACAAACCTTAGTACACTTGTTATTAGCGGGCCAGATAAATCCAAATTGACTTTGAAAACATCTACTGGTATTCTATTTGATCCCAAGGCTTTTCCATTGGGGCTCTCTTTAATGGCTAGAACTACCAATGCCACTTCAGCTATCGAGGTGAAATGCCTACAGTCACTTGCATGGGCCTTGTTGTCCTCCACAAGTCTTTCAATACCATTCTGTGTGGGAGAAAATAACTGGCTGAAGTGAATTACCCATTCTCCAGTGGGGATCAGGGTTTCCACTTTTGGATCTACAGTCTCAGTAAAATAAGGTTGGTTAATGCCCCTCAAAAATGCACCGCTACCTTTTAATTCAGATGCTCGGATAAGATCATGCCATGCTGGATTTCTAATATCACGCTTTCTATGTGCTGTTATCTTCTCATATAGCCTCCTTCATTCGACAATTTCCTCTTGAATCTGCATGGCTTCTCGATCCCGGAGACTTTGTTAGTGGTCATCAATTGTTTGCGATGTGCAAAGCGATGTATGGGAATTAATTAATTAACTCAGTGGGACCTGTATTATAATCTAAACATATTCCACAAAGACCCCACTAATCTGCACCAGATCTCGAAATAGATAGTTAAAATCTAAATTACTTTGTTTTGTCAAACACCCCTAGTACTGGAGTAGTATAAGTCGGCCTGGGCAGAGTCTACCATAGTATTATCTGTAGATGATTTCATCTTAATAGAAAGTGGGTTGTTCTCTGTACAGTTTGCAGCAATATAAAAATCATACATCTAAGATGAAAGCACCTGAGAAAATTAAATATAACCAATAATAATACCAAGACCTCCACCTGTAAATTAGGGTACAATTTTGTCCACTGCTAGACATACGTATGCTGCAAAAACAAAGTTATATATTATCGACAATCGTTTAAGAGTCCCGCCATACTTATGATGTTTAAAATGCATGGTATCATCACCCTCTGCTTTAGCAAGCTCAGAGACAGTAGCTGTCATTTGTGGACACACAGATACGTTACAATCTCCTACGCAAATAATATTAACAGCTGAATTACTTTTTGAAATTAAATTATCTAGTTCAATTTCTAACTCATTTATTATTATATGCTTACTATCTGGGTTAAAGTAATTATAATACAATGTAATCGTTACAATGCTTTTCAAATGGCAACTTGAGCATACAGCACGTGAAAGTAAGGAGAAGAAGCAATCATTTTTACCTTATTAATGTTAGAGGCAGTAGAGATGAGATTACATTGCCCTACCTTAGATCTCCTAGGGCATAATCTTTCAGAGGAACTACAAAATGAAAAAAAGAATGGTTCAAGAGACCAGGCTTCTTGAGAACAAACAATATCATTAGGCCTAGAAAATTTAATCAGTCAGGGCTCTGCACTTTAGAGATAAAACCTGCAGCATTCCAGGAGGCTAATTGATTATGATTGCTTGTGGAGTCCTTTGTTAGAAATGAATACTCAATAACTTGAGTAGACACTGAGAGCTTGATTCACAAAGGGCCTCCGCACAGGTGGCAGAGGCCTGCAGTCGTGGCGGGGGCCCTGCACAGGTGGCAGGACCTCCGCAATGAGAAACTGCAATGCAGAGGTCCTGTCATGAGTGTGGGCCCCCACAATGACTGCAGGGCCACCGCCACGTGTGCAGAGGCCTTTTGTAAATAGGCCCATAAAGTGCCCCTGATTCTGATGAGGTATGCCCTATTTTTCCAGAGGTTAGACTCAGCAATGTCACACAGGGTAGTCAATCATTCTCCTTCAGATCAACACGTTGAAAAAAAAGGTTTGCTGTTTCAATACTATATGCAATACCATCAGGCTTTTAACTTCCAGCTCAGGGGCCTTATACTTCTCCACTAGACAATCATGAGGCTTTATAGAACTATCCAAGTGGAAAAACCCTTATATTATCAGTTTGTGCGGGGGCCTGACTGCAACAATATAGAAGATGTCTAACAACTATAGGGTTCTGAAGATTCACAACAATACAAACCCCCTTACTTTTTCATTATCTTAAACCCACCCCATCTACTCTTTTGACCATATTAATCTCCATAAAAATGGTCAAATATTTTGCCTAAATGTTGTTTGAAACAATAGCCTACTTTAATAAGTAAAGCTCGCCAACTTTCTTTTTGGTTTGGCTCAAAGCAGGGACAGTTTAAAAACAATCACATAAGGGGTAGATCCTGGAGGTGGTTGTAGAATGTGCTTACAACGTGTCGTTTCATTAGGGTGTTTAAAAGTTAGGTTGGGGATGGGCGTTTTAGGAGCACTGGCATGTCCTAGTCTAAATTGAGATGCAACCTCTTTTTTTTTTAGTGTCTCCTTAGAAAATGGGTTGCCGTTCATCTTCTCCAGATGATGATTCTGTTTCCCATCATTAAGCTGGGGAAGATTCTGCCTGGATGCTCCTGTACTTTGGCAACAAGGCTGTCCTTTCAATGTTTATACAATTTTGATATGCGATGAACTATATGGAAACTTTCTAGAAACAAATGCTCCAAATTATCTACTCTTTCGAAGATCTCATCACAAAAACAATTCATTTTCTGTTCAAATGCTGAGAGACTCTTATTAAGATATTTTTCTAAGGCCTGATGCAGGCCATTAAAGTCTTGATTTTCAGGAGTATATGTAACAAGCTACTTCTCTCCCTCTACAATAGTCTCCAATGGCTTGACCGACTTCTTAAGAACAGTACTTTTGGTGAAATTCCACGTAACTGCAAATATCATCATTCTGCTTTTTTCTTCAGTGAGGGGAAATTATCAGTTTGCTGACTATCTTGGGTGATAAACAAAGAGTCATTAAATATACTGGGATTGTTCATAAGTCTTTGGGCATTATCTGTTTTTGCCAAGGAACTTGAGTTATCTGAAGAGGTGCCAGAAGGATTTATGAGAGATAGAGGTTCAACCGCTTCTATAATGTATATAGATTGATGCTGAGCTTTTAATCTCCATTGAACCAAGTCAGTCTTTGGGTTTATCAGACCCATCACACTAGTGACAAAATTAGGACGAGAAGAAACAGTTTTCACTCTTTGGTCTAGCACATCCATAGAGTTAGTTGATTTCCTCTTACCCATGATATCAGCAGTTCAATATCCCTCTTTTATGGTGACAGGAAAATAAAAAGCATAAATATTCTATGGTGCTAGAAAGAGAGGTGGCTCAGCCATTATTTTAGAGCTCTGACAAGCACAGACTGGCCTGCTCTTGGTCCAGTCTTCGTAGGGCATGGGCCCAAGTGCATCCCGCATGCATCCCAAGCTACAGGCACCTTCCTGCATGTATCCCATGCTGAGGGCACCCTCCTGTGCTAAAGAACACTTTGTCAATGAACCCGCCTCCTGGGTTCCTTGATGCCACCTTATATTGCCTTTGAGGATCTGAATGGTCTTTATTGTGTCCTGCATTGGGGGCACCCTCCTGAGCTTAAGAGCGCTTCGCCAATAGGCCCTACCTCCTGGGCTTCATGGAGTCAACTCGTTCTGCCTTATGAGGAATGAAGTCCCCAAATAGTCCTTACAGCATTCAGCACTGCGGGCACCCTGCTGCACTTAAGTCTGCTTCACCAATGAGCCCCACCTCTTAGGCTCTGTGATGTAATCTTGTGTTGCTTTGTAGGGGTGAAATCCCCAAACAGTCCTTACATCGTCCAATAATACCAACAATTTACAATAGTCCTTGAGGTACGTACATAAAAATATGAAATTCATTAGAGTTTAAAGATTTGAATCACACAGGGGCCATGCAATGATTGCTTCATTTAGTCTTATGAAGAAATACCATTTAATTGTATTTACTATTTGCCCCATTCTTAATTTAACTGTTGGCAAATTCCTTAGACATTATGCTCTTGAGGTATTGGCAAGGAATACAAACAATTTCAGAGTAAGAAACATGCATATATTGATCAGTAATAAAACAATATTCATGGGCATTCGCTAACGGGATGCTTCTAATCATAAACTACAAGTTTATTTTCCTATGCATTACACTTTTGCACTCTCTACAGTTCATTTCTGTTACATTTAACCCGCTTCTAATATTTTATAAGGTCTTTACTCACAAAATCTCTTGTATACTTGAAACAAAAGGTTTCAACTGAGCTCTTAAAGATGACGTCTAATTTTTGAATAGAGAACCAAGAGTTTAAGAGTCTTTTTTAATATTTAAGAGTTATGCATACTAATCTAAATGTCAACCTAATCACTGAACTAGAAAGCCGGAAGACTGTCTCATCCATTTATTTCATGTTGTTTGTTCTGCTACTTAGATTTTCTTAATATCTTTTCCCTATAAAATTTCAGATCCATACTATAGGGACCTCAAATTTGTAACTCACATGCCACTGTCAAAACTTCACTTGATGTATAAGCCAATTTCATCATCATCATCATCAAAGACTTTATTTCGGCAAACATGTCGACCGTTTTTTAGGACAAGGGGTTCAAACTTACTTAACTCTTTTTTGTCCGTCTATACACACTGGTTTTAATTGAGTTCGAATCACCCCTCCATTAAAAGTGTTGGTTGAGGGAGTGATCTGTACTCATTTTAATTTGCACTTTTTTGGTTTGATGTATTCTCACACGCACTAACCACAGGAACCCAATGAAGACAAATGGCTACCTACCTTGTGTGGGTTCCTGAGGGTTCTTTTTTCCTCTTGAGAATTTCACCACCTTTTATGACACAGCTAATACGTTTGCATGGAGCACTGAAGGGTGTTGGGGGCTGTTCTGCCTGACCACTCCTCCTACGGAGCTGCTTGTTGATTATAGTTAAAGATACTCTCTAGTTGTTTGCGATTGTTTATTCCCAGGGGCGGGAGAGTATTTACTTTGGCCCTTTCTCTCTTGTTGTTTATACATGTTTGGCAGCGTGCAGCTGCGAGAGAATATAGAGTGTTTGAAAGAGAAGTATATTATTATTATCCCTTTCGAACCACAGACTTCCTTCGAGAAACTTTAGTAGTCACGCTGACACGATGGAGGACTCAGGTCTTTCTTTTTCGAGAGAAGAGGCGGATGCCATTCTCAATGACCCTACTTTATTTGCAGACCCTTTGGTGGCTCATACGATATCCCAAACCCCTGATTGGGATAAATTAGGTGAACAAAAAAAGAACAGGATAAGGACCATTTTACATGGCACTATGATGAAGGAGTATTTAACCAATAAGATTGCTCCGAAAGGCCTGTTAGTGAACAATGCACCCCGCATCTTCCTAGAGGATAGTGTATTTAGAAAAGAGTGGGCCCAAATAGCCTGGCATTGTACTCATGACTGGGCCCTCCTGATTATTAAAACTGCACTTCGGCTTTCGGAGGCCCTTTTAATTGAGATTCAGGCAACAGAAGCCCACATTAAGACCACAGTCACTGGCTTTAAGAAAAAACTAGAGGAGTTTAACAAGGAACTGAACGAATATAAAGAAAATCTGGCTCAATCAAAGATTCAACAGTTCCAAAAGGATTTAAAAAAGTGGTCACATGACAAAGTTTACCCCTATGCGAGAGCTGAGTACAAACCACCTGACCGTACTAATTACAATTCAGATGTTTCAGATGATTCAAACTCTAGTGGGTCAAGTGTAGGTAGCTCTGCAAATAAACAAAGGGGGAGAGGCCGAGGTAGAAGACCACAAAACGACTCCAACTGGTTCCCATACCAACAACAGGGGAACGGAGTGTTTCAGCCAAAACCTTATAGCCACCCACCTTTCCCACCACAGATGGGATGGAATTCACATTTCGTCCCACCCCCCCAGTTTCAACCTAACATGTACCCCCCCCATTCTTTAGGGTTTGGCCAGAGAGGCCGGGGCAAGAGACGTGGAGGGAACCAAGTACGCTGGCAGACACCAGAGGTGGTGGGAGACAATACACGCAGCAAAACGCAGGAACAGAGAGCGGGCCCCAGCAACATATAAGCCTAGTCACTAACTTGTCAAACTGGATCCTAAATACGGATGAGCAATCGGTCTTGGAGAAAGGGTTAGGCTTCATACCAACAGCACGGCTTGATCGTTTCAAACTTTTGTGTGAACTCAGTGAGTTTTTTAGCAAATTACGTTTGAAAGCTTTTTTTGAAAACCGAGAGACAGCCAAACTCTTAACAGTGACACTAACTTCAGAAATAGATCGACCTTTACTCCCCCTGCACACCTGGTTCCGGCAAAAGTAATTGCCTTTGAGCAGGCAGTGTTTCGGGAAGTGGAACTTATTGAGGAACCAACACCGTTCAAAAATCTATCTGGTGTACAGTACAAAGCCATCGAGTCATTAAAGAGTGACCCCAACATCACAATTAAAAGCGCTGATAAGGGCGGAGGCATCGTTATACAAGATACTGTTGCATATGATGTCGAATGTAAACGACTCCTTAGTGACACAAAAAGCTACACAGTTTTGAATGAGGATCCATCTGCATCACTGAGGGATGAGATAGTAGAATTAGTGATGACTGCGTAACGAGACGATTATGTTGGTAAACATGAAGCAGAATTTTTAACAAATTCCGAAGGCAAGGTTCCATACTTTTACTGTCTACCAAAAATGCATAAGAACCGTTTTCCACCTCCTGGTAGACCGATTGTGGCAGGTATAGGGTCTCTCCTAGAACCTCTTTCAAAATATTGTGATTTTTTCTTTAAGCCCTTGATACAGTCCACCAGCACCTACATCAAGGACACTAAGAGTTTACTGGCAATGCTCTTAACAGTCAAACTACCTGAGGAATCCTGTTTTCTTGTCTCTTTAGACATAGAGAGCCTTTACACCTGTATTCCCCAGGATGCTACTTTGAAGGTCCTGGCGGATGCTTTGGATCAAACCCCGTGGGAATATAACACCTCTAAAACGTTTGTCATTGAGTGTGCAACTCTGGCATTGAAACGCAATTATTTCCAGTATAAAAACAAGTTTTTCCTGCAAAAGACAGGTACTTCTATGGGCAGCACATTTGCCCCTAGTATTGCTGGACTTTACGTCTATAATTTTGAGAAAACCCACATTCTAGCCAACACCAACCCTTACACTCTCAATGTTATCCTGTGGCAGAGGTACATTGATGATGTGCTGCTAATATGGAAGGGCACTGAGGAGAGCCTTTTGGCCTTCTTTGATTGGGTGAACACCTGCGACCCACATTTGAGGTTCCCCCACCAACATAGCAGAGAAAGCATCGAATTTCTAGATGTGACGATCACCAGGACTGGTGACCACCTAACCACCAAGACGTATTACAAACCTACCAGTAAGAATAACTTGCTTCATTTTACGAGTTTTCATCCGCGCCCTTTGCGGGAAAACCTTCCATTCGGCCAGTATCTACGCATTAGTAGAAACTGCAGTAACATCAACGACTATAAGAAGCAGGCAGATGATTTGACTGATAAACTTTCAGACAGAGGGTACCCAACTAAAATCTTAAAGAAAAGTTACAAGCGGGCTAGAAACCAAAATCGGGAAGCCCTCCTAGAGGAAAACGTAAGAGAAGGAGAACCTGAAGCACCGCTGACATGTATAACAACATACTGTAACATCTCAAATGCAGTGAATCAGACCATAAATAAGCAATGGAGAATCCTGACTAGTAATGGCCTTGATTGGCAAAAACCACTCTTTTCCTACAGGCGTGAGAAAAGCCTGAAAGATGCACTAGTGCGTACTCGCCCCAACACTACAAAGGACACAATACGGAACCCAAATGTACTCACCACCTGGGGTCTACCACCAGTGGTGGGCCATTAACCATGTGGTGGGTGCAGTGTTTGTCATCTGACCACGGCAACGAAAACCCTCAATTTAGAAGAAGGGAAAACCTGGCACCTGAAGAGTCATACTAATTGTAACACCTGTAACGTGGTTTATTTGATAGTCTGCCCATGTCTCCTGCGATACGTGGGCATGACTACACGTAAAATAAAGCTACCTATAGGGGAACATCGTAGTAATGTCAGATGCCATAGAAATACAACTAAACTGACAGCACACTACTTAGAACAAGGGCATGGTCTGAATGATTTAAAGTGGTCCATAATAGAACACCTGGAATACAGTAGTGAGAGTGCTTTGTTTGAAAAGGAACAAAGATGGGTTCACCGTTTGGCAACTAATCGATATGGACTTAACGATGATGTTCCATGGGGGTCAGTGATGAAACGTTGAAGTATGGCTCACTGTAACTATTGCTGTTTTTGAGACATCTTATTTCAACTAAGAAAGGCCTCTACAAGGGTACGAATATATGGTTTACCAACCTTCTGTATTCTATACACACATCAGGATAAGATTCATACTGTGAGGGACTAAACTATGTGTAGACGTAGTAATCCTCCCTTTACTTTATTATTATTTTTTCGAGAGTCTTTGATGTGAGTGCACGTAGTACCATCGATAAGTCCGAGTGACCCCAGTATGAGGTCGCCGCCTTATCTTCGTGGTGATAACCAGTAATGTTTTGCTGTCAGACTCCTTTCATGCTTATCGATAAAATGACACTCTCAGAGGAATAAGACGAGTTCTATACAAAGATGGGTACAATCTGATTAAAGTTACGTTTATGAATTAATTTCTTCATGAATTAGTATTACAGCACACTCAGGTAACCAGGCCACTATAGCTTTAAATTTCTTAACGACTGCGGTCTGACCCAATCACGTGTTAATCAGTCACGCAGGTCACGCTGTTTTGCGGAAGTGAAAAGGACTGTTCAGTCCGCGGGTCGAGTTGTTATTGGAGCCGTGGATGAGCCGTCATTAGGAGACAACGCGGGGAGCCGCCAGTTAACTAGTGAGTAAAGAGAGCGGGTTAACGTACCTCTAGAGTTATACAATCCACCGAGCTGTGTATTTCTGCACAGTTTACCGTTTTCATTGTAAAGTCACTTTAAAGTAACATAATTTAGCGCACAAGTGCACGTGGGTTTCCGATACTTTGTCGTATATGAGCCAGCCCCTCTTTTTCCTTATCACAACTGTAAACCTTTAACAAACTACCAGTAAATTGAGGGACATATATGATATAACTCCATCTGTCTCCGTCTTATTGGAGAATAACTTCAGTCTCACGTTATTCTTAATCAGATGCTGACGTGAAGATTACCTCCACCACGGACTCATGGAGTTATTAATTTGGGAACAATGAAGTAAGTCATGGCGGAAACTCAAAAGAGTTTAATACAATATCATCTGTTGCCAATTGTGTGGTGATTTTAATACTAGCATGTTACTTAAAAGAGAGAGATTTTACCTGACCGATTTTTCGTTTGTCCGTTTTTTCTTAAACAGATCCTAAAGAGAAGGTTTGTCCTTCGTTATGCTAAAGATGAGAGTGGGAATCTAGCTATGTGAGTTCCAATATACAAATTGTTGTAAAGCTTGATCCAGAGTCCTCTGTTTACTTATGCGTGACATTAAAATGCAGATATGAGGTGGGACATGTAGCATCTTTTGCCCCCATGTTTTTCTCGAAGGAAAACTGTTTATTTTTAATTTTTAATAGTTTATAGTAGATCCTGGGCGGGAAAAAGAAGCCAGGTTCGAACAGGATTAATGTTACTGATTACTGTAGAGTGACATAAGGGACGGAACGAGTATTCCGCTAATACTAAAAGAGACTAACAGTGGTGGAAGATGTATATCCCTTTAGCATAATGGCTATGACCTTTTTTCATTGGTTTTTGTCAATGTCTTTGTAATCAAACATACTTTGGTTTGACTGTGTCACAGGGTGAATGATGGGGATTAGAGAGCAATAACTGTGGTAGAATCTTGACAATGAGAAATGTTTCAACAATGTATGATTATGAATTTTGTCTATGGGTTTCTTCACAGATTCCACAAACCTCGCAGAATAGAGGTAACACACAAGACGCTTACCAATATATAGAACTTTAGTTGGTAAAAACGTGCTTATGTGAACATCCATCCACCGTGAGTAGACACTTTAGGGGGTGTACTGCCTCGTTGGGTGACTTTTTTTACATTTCTGGTCCTGAGGAATGCTGGGTCGAACAAGACCAGATAGCTGAAACATGTAGACCGTTTTTTAGGACAAGGGGTTCAAACTTACTTAACTCTTTTTTGTCCGTCTATACACACTGGTTTTAATTGAGTTCGAATCACCCCTCCATTAAAAGTGTTGGTTGAGGGAGTGATCTATACTCATTTTAATTTGCACTTTTTTAGTTTGATGTATTCTCACACGCACTAACCACAGGAACCCAATGAAGACAAACGGCTACCTACCTTGTGTGGGTGCCTGAGGGTTCTTTTTTCCTCCTGAGAATTTCACCACCTTTTATGACACAGCTAATACGTTTGCATGGAGCACTGAAGGGTGTTGGGGGCTGTTCTGCCTGACCACTCCTCCTACGGAGCTGCTTGTTGATTATAGTTAAAGATACTCTCTAGTTGTTTGCGATTGGCAACAAAAAGAAGCCATTAAAACACAGCACAGAAATAACTCGGATATTATCACATCATTACAAATTTACATGAATGCATAAAGCAGAAATATATACCAACACATCTTACAATTGTTGATACATGGTTAAAAGGTCATATAAATAGGATAACCAGGGGACATTCTATAAGTAAACATTTTCAGAAATAATACAGGCCCACTTGATGATCTAGCCATAAGTGCACATTTCAGGTCATGAATCTTAATTTGAATGATAAACCGCCATATGAGAGCACAAACTGAATCCTCTATGTCAAATTTATGACAAAAAATAATTTACTATAGTAATAAACAATAGCGCAGTAAATACTACATCAGTTAGTCAGGTCTCGATCTTCTGGACACCAAGACACCTCGCAAAAATGATAGAATACTAAAAATAACATAGTCATTGGGGAGCATCTGAAGCTACTTCAAAGCTGGCCTGACTTGATAAAAATTCAAAAAATGTTACCAAGGGAATTAAAAACCTCCTCCTTGGCAAGCTAAAATAAAGCCTGGCATGCTGACCTTGCCTCTGGCCATTCTCGCCACATGGAGATGCCAAAAAGTAATGCAATTGATTAAACTTAAACCTGACCAGTTAAAGCCTATCACGCTGTGAGCGTACCTTGGCAAGATACGGTTCCATCCACTGCACGGTTTTTAACAACATATGACCCCGAACTCAGGGTTTCTGGAGCTCAAAACACTCTTTCTAGAAATGGGAGCGTTCAGAAACAACCTTTTAACACCACCCAGGTCACTCATGGAGAGGGACGTAGGGTCCTCATAAATGTCGTGCCTACCTATGAGAACGAAAGCAGTCTTCACATAGGCTCACCAAGGTATTCTGTGGGCCTGAAAAAGTGTCTTACAGTCCGCAAGGCCCAACATATTTACCTTCAGTTCAGCCCTACTCCAAACCTTCATCCAACATAGGAGCGGGCTTAGTGATATCAGGTCCAAGACTTGTGCTTGCCCAAGCACTGCCTGCAGCGCAAAAGCGGGAGTGGAATGTGGGACCTGAACCAACTGGCGTAGCAATGTATTTTCCGCTGATTGAATCCTGCCCAGCTTGGCAAACCTTGCTGCCAAATCGAAGTTGTGATATTCATTTGGCCTGATAGATTTTTAAGAGGCACCTAGCTACCCTAGAGCCTTCCCAGTTTGCAAAACTGGAAACCACCCCTATAGTTTTAACAAAACTCAGATCTTTTTGTCTCAACCAATGGCTTCCAACAATTTTCAACATCAAATAAAACACCCAAATAAGAGTATGCCATGACTTTGCCCAGCAAACAGTTAGCCACCTTAAAGGTCTTGCTACTTGTTGATTTGGGGCCCACTACCATCACATACAATTTTGAGAAATTGACCAACAAATCAAGGTTCCCCATAAACGACACATATCTGGCCAAAAGTAGGTCCAACCCATGTGCGCTCTGATCCATAAGAACTGTGTCCTCTATATAGTAAGACGGGTATAAATCTATCACCAACCTTGGGCCAGCCCACTGAAACAGATAGCTACGTAGACTTGAGACCATTCACATAAAGGGTCAACAAGAAAGGGGCAAGTATACAACCTTGACGAATGTCATAGCTAGTGGGGAATAAGCGAGTGCAGGCGGCTCTCTGAGAGAAACGCACTGAGGCAGAGTTCTGTGAGTTAAGATTTGCTAAAAGGGTCACAATACTAGGATCAACCCCATCTCACTGAGCAAAGCCCAGAGTTTTGCTCTGATCACTCTGTCAAATCGGACATCAAGTACTTAAATGCTAAGTGTAAAGATTCAGACTGGGCAAACGTATATTTATTGATAATTAAATGGAGTTTCAGACATTGGTCTGAAGTAGACCTCCCTGCCCTAAAACCATATCGAACGTCACTCAGGAGGTAGCCTATTTAAAATCACCCTCCCAGTACCTTGACCACAGCATGCAATAGAGATATTAGTCAATAGCATTGTGGATTGTTTTTGTCCCCCTTCTTAAAAATAGGAACAATCACACATGTAGAACAGGATGGCAACATCCTTACCCTGGCAGCCACATTCATAACATTGGTCAGACGTGAGGCACAAACCTCTACATTGGCTTTAAACAGATCTGGTGGGATACTGTCAGGACGGTAGCCTCATTACTTGACAGGGCCAAGAACCCTTGTATAACTTCATCTAAGATAAAAGCCACTGGACTAGAGGCAGTGACTCCTCCAGGAGGAACTTTGCCAGCCCCTGAATCCCCCTGGGTTATAAACGCCTTCAAAGTGATCGACCCATTGATGCTCCGGGATGTGGTGGCATAAATATGGACCAGAGCCCTCTGTAAATCAAGGCCTATTGAAAACTTCCAGAAAAAAGAGCTACCCCCTGTGTCACAAGCTTGACAAAGCTCCTCCCAGGCTAACGTTAGCAAATTATGTTTGCAGGCAGTTTGAGCCTGCTTGTCTGCCTGCCTACAGTCTTTAACCAATTGCCAGTCCCCTCAGCGACTGCTTCAAAGCAGCCTTCAGTGCTGATGCAGGGTTTTAGAACAGTCCCAGCAAACCATTTAAGGTTTTGCAGTACCAAGCTGCTAGAGACTGTAACAGTCATTAGTTTATGAACCCTTGAGGCAATGCCTAAGCTTCCAATACTACCCCACCCCCTGCATCGCTATCTAGACAAATTTCGATCTCTCGAGAGCAGATTGCAGAGGGAAGCTTGGAAGTGCTGAGGGTCCATCTGTGACCATTTTAGCCTTCTACCCTGGCTGACAATTAAAAGCTTCATTAGAGCCCTCCTTTGTTGTGATCGAGGGGCCATGGCAACATCCAGAGTTATATATAAATGATTATGACTGCTCAAAGGACAAGAAATTAGGTTAACATTGGAAATCAGAGCTTTGTGTGTATGTACGAAGTGTAATTCTTCCTTCAGCATGATTTAGGGCATCACAAACTTGAAGAGAGTCATATAAATGACAATTAAATAACCAGCAAGCACTATTAGATCTTGCAGGTAACCCTTAGCTGGCATTGAGCTCAAACCAAGGTCCAGATGAGAAACACCACAGGCCTTAAAACTGCCCCCATTGCTGTTGTAAAAATGAATTAACACCTAAGGTAAACAACCTGGCAGTGCTGAGCGTACCCCCTGCATAGTTTGCACCTGCCAGTGGAGGTCACAAGCATAAGTACCTAATTCCACAGTGGCAAACATGATTAAACCCCCATTTGTCATGCCCGCCTTTGAGAGTACTGAGGGTTCGAAATAGGTTGTTTAACACTCAAGAAAAAACTATTTTTGGTTTCCCATGTTTCTTGGAGACACATTGTATGGAAAGATTGAATAAATTGCACCCAACTAGGATTAGTAATCTTAGAAGAGAGAGTCGCAATATTCGATGACAAAAAAGTATAGAATTTAAAAGGTTGAGAGAGGACTGCCACAGAGGCTGGGAAAGGGAGTGGGGGGCACACAAGACTTAAGAGGGTCACATGGATCGAGTCAATCACAGGACTACAGACCACTCAAGGGGATACATCTGTTAGAAATATACACATGGGGGGAAGCCTGAATACAGGGGACTCATTAGCTTGGTGAGACCCCCTAAAAAAGGCTTTGAAAATTTGGTAGGTGAGCTAATCTAACCGGTCTGTAAAAAACAAAAACAGTGGGAGGACAGCAATCCAAGGGGGTGCCTGATGTGGGCCGGGGCAGCTGCAACGAGTTTACCCACTTGCCAAGGGTTATTAAAAATAACCACCACACAATCACCCACCCATGGTTTCCTTTCATTACCTACCCAGCTGACTCTGCGGATCAAATTTAGCTGAAAAAAATCACGCTTTTCTCACATTTCTTTGTGGAATCACTGCGCTGACACAAGTTTCCTACCACCCAGCGTGACACCAGGTCTCTCAAAAAAATGGGACCTCACTCGTGTGGGTGGCTCAAGTGCCCATGACAGGCAAGGGTCAAAAAAGTATTGTGGAGAAATCAAAATTATCTATCACAAAGCGACCTAGTTTTGCAAGGCGGTCACATGAGTTTTTGGTCCTGGACTCGATGGCCATCGAGGGAAACCTACCAAGCCCAGAAAATACTGAAAACTTTACGCCTGGGGAGTCCAGGTATGTGTGGCTTGCGTGGATCTTACAATGTTTCCAACCCTGAATCCAGTGCAAACCTCAAATTTAGGTAAAAAAATCAAATGTTCCTTAAATTTTTGTGTAGAATCACCATGCTGGCAAAAGTGTCCTACCACCGAGTTTTGCCCTTCATCTCCCAATAACAATTATGTTTGGTAGTATTCCCTAGTTGGCCGCCGTATGCGGGACCATAAATTCCTGTGACCCTGGTGCCAAACCAGCATGTTTTGTGACAGATAATTTTGATGTCTCCACAATAGGTTTTGGGCCCTTCAATGCCCCGGGTACTTGGCCCACCTACACAATTTTGGTACCATTTTTATCAGGAGACTTTGGAGAATGCGGAGTGTGTGGATGTTTGTGGACCCACACAGATTTCAGAACTTTCCATCACAGAAATGTGGGGAAAATGTGTTTTTTTTAAAACAAAATTTGAGGTTTGCAAGGGATTCTGGGTAACAGAAACTGGTGAGAGTCACACTAGTCACCCCATCCTGGATTCCCCGGGTGTGTAGTTTTAAAAAATGTATAGGTTTGCTAGGTATTCCCTAGTTACCAGCAGAAATTGGGTTCAAATTCTACAGCTATGCACATTGCTAAAAAAGGGTCAGTTTTCACTGTAAAAGTGTGATGTGTCAATGTTGCATTTCGGCCCGTTTCCTATTGCTGGCACTAGGCCTACCCACACAAGTGAAGTACTATTTTTATTGGAAGACTTTGGGGAATGCGAGGTGGCTGGAATTTTGTGTATCCACACATATTCCAGGACATTCCATCACAGTATTTTACGGAGAATGTGTTTTTTTTGGTGGAAAGTTTGAGGTTTGACAGGGACACCCTACTTGGTTATTGCAGTTGCCACTGGGATCAGAACCACAAGACCTGGTCTGCCCTGTGGCAGAGATGCCGCCAGTGCCATCTCTATGCACCAGGAAGTGCATCAAAGCAAGTGAAGAGCTCCCACAATGCGGGACTCCAGGCTTGGTTAATGCAGTTGCCACTGGGGTCAGGACCACAAGACCCGGACTCCCCTGCTGTTCATTGATGCCACCGTCATCTCTGCGAACAAGGAGGTGCTTAAAAGCAGGGAAAGGGCTCCCACAGTGCGGGATGTGCGTGGGCGTGCCCGGGCCACACCCAGGCCCCCTGGGCCAAGGGCAGGCACATATGCGCCCGGAGGAGCCCGGAGGAGACTGGGCTGGGTCCCCTCCTCTTGGTACTACCAGTCCACATGTTGGGTTAAAGGAGTCAAGCCCGAGTCGGGAGGAGTGGTGTTACAGTAAAAAGTGTATTTCTTAACAGCTTAACTGTGTGCACACAAGACTCCTTTTATCATGGGGAAATAGAAAGCCAAGCCTGCTACTAAAAGTACTGATGCTACCCTGGATGGCTTTCTGCAAAGAGAAGAGGGGCTATTAAAAAGGAAATAGAACTTGCAGAACACAGACTTTAACTAGATCCACTAGCCCCACCCGCTGATTTGACCGCCCAACCCGTCCCTGCCACTGGGGTCATCAACACAGCTACAGCTGAAACAATTTATGAACTAGTGGCACAACCCCCACTTTCACCCACCATTATAATTTTGAGTCACGGTGACCCACGCACAGTGCATAAGGGGGAGGATGTGGCCACGTTATCATTCACAGGGAAATCAGGGCTCCCAAGTACTACTGGGAGAAAAAGGAAACTCAATGATCTGGCAGGGATTGACCATCGAGCAAAGGGCCATTCTCCAAGGGTCAAGAGAACCAAGCAAACTCTCCCACCAGGAAATATTGGTACATTCCGTAGTGGAGGAGGAAACATTATTTCACAGGCAAAATTAGTAAAGTGGTTTTAGAGGCTTTGGAACCTATTTCATATCGCCTAGGCTGTATAGTGGAGCATCTTGAATGACTATTGCAGGCGACAGGGAAATCAGCGGAGCAAAAAAAAGCAAAATGGCTTGACCATCTTAGCTAGTGGCATAGGTGAAAGGGCAGGTAACGCTTTTTCCAGAATCCTCGAGGTTGGGCCGGCCGCAACAAGCGGGCCATCAAACAGACACAATGCGATTATACTCCACGAGTTTCCTTCAACTTCTGATAATTTCCCCAATCAGATAATGGCACCGCCAGCAAGGGCATCTGGTTCAGATAGGATTTTAAACGGGGAGCAAGGGGCCACCAATCAGTTAAGCTTTGATCTCCATGGTGGGGGGAATCAGTTGAAAGAAAACATGCACACAAATGGCTCATGCCTAGTCCCTTACGCGGGCAGGGTGTAAATAACATCCTAAATTTACCCCCGGAGTGCACACCTTATACTCGGATCCTGACAGGGGTCCCTAATCTCCCACCTGGCCAACAGGAAAGCGGCCAGAGTTTCATTATTAAATCAGTCCATTTGGGCACCAGGAAAATTCACTCTCAGATAAATTGACTGAACATATTATTATGGCAAGGTGGGTGAGCTGGTTGGGTAAAACAACAAAAACTAGAGTGGGGGATTGTGTAGTGCTGAATTTTAACAATGGGATGCACACGCACTTTACCTTGAAACATCTTAGAGATTCCCCCACTGAGCAGATACAGCTGCGCGCTTTGTTTTTTTTTACCCCCGCCAACAGGGGACTTTTATGAGACAACAGACCTGGCAGCCACCCCAGAATAGATATCCCTGCCCTCAGCCTCTTTCTTGTAATCACCTTAACATTTCCAGAGTGAGGTGCCCAGGGCGCTAAATCTAAGCCATGAAACTGCATTATTTTATTGTGAAAGATACCGCTTAACATCTTTCTTAGGCCTTAACTGCCTTTGCAGGCATTGTTTTCTAAAACATTTTTCCAGGTACTACTGCCATTTTTCATGGTTTACAACGATGAAGTTAGTGGAGGGGGTTTAAGGGCAGGGTTGCATGAGTATTTTCCTGCACCTTCCAAGTAAATCTCATAGCTCTATTGTGGGTTTTTTCATATAACTGTGTCACAGAAAGTTTCATATCAAGAGAAGTTGCCTAATTCAGCCGTGATTAAATAATGGCGTAAAGAAGAGTGCATATCCAAAAAAGGGAGGACATTACTGGCTAGCCCAAAATGAAAATTACAGCTTTATACCTCAGCAGTTATCTGAAGTATTATTGGCAATTATGGGTCGCACCTTTGTAATAGTATGACTTCTTCAGTTTAGTTATCAGTTTTAGAGGTCAATGATACACGGAGGAGTGCTATTCCCTAAATGTAGTACCATTTGATGATTTGGTGTCTGTACGATGAAGTGCATTATGGTAGTTTAGTGGCAGCGTGCTTAAGATGCAGCGTGCTAGACTAGTGTGGTTAGAATGCAGATCAGTCAGGCGGGAAACAATATAGTGGTTTTCCACCCCTTAGAAATAGTGCATTCTGGTCAGTCGGAGTCTATTAGACCTGTCAACCTTAGAGTGCTCTTCCTCCAAACATTTTGCCTACCCCCTTCATTTTTTTCCGAATTTGCTGTAGTGGCCTTCAAACTCTGTGCACTTTACCACTGCTAGCCAGTGCTATTGTGCTTGTGCACATTACTTAAGACATGATAATATTGGCTTACACCTGATTGGCATATTTAGCTTATTTGTAAGTCCCTAGTAAAGTGGTATACCATATACCCATGGCTAGAACTCTAAATACTACCAGTGGGCCTGCAGCACATTGTGCCACCCACTTAAGCAGCCCATAAAAACATGTCTCATGGCTGCCATTCCAGCCTAAATGCAGCTTTCAATTGCCAGTTTGACTTGACAAAATAATCCCCTAGCAGAGCCTAAAACTACTTTTTATTACATATAAGTCACCCCTAAGGTAGGCCCTAGAATGCCCATAGGACTGGATGCATTGTAATAAAACTTTAGACATGTATGTTTAAGTTTTACATGTCCTGGTAGAGAAAAACTCAGGCATTTGTTTTTTACTACTGTGAGGCCAGCTCTCCAATAGGATAATATTATTTTACCGTATTACATTTAATACTTTATCATTTTTGTTTCGGAGCAGGTACCAATATCACATTTGGTGTCTACAGAATTTTAATTCAAAATTCTTTTTAATGATAAAGTTGGATTTTAAGTTATAATTCTGACAATGCCACTTTGAGAAGTTGACATATTCTTGCCCCAACCATTTGGTGCCTGCAGCTTGTTTCCTGCGTCACATTACTAGATGTAGTTGGCAGTTAGCCTTTTAGCATTCGTTCCAGATAGCCATGCAATAAAGTGACTTGGTGTTAGAAGGATGGGCCATCCAAGGTAGGATGGGGAGGCAACGCTGTGCACAGCCCTACTTGCACTTCACAGTCACTGCCTCAGCTCTCACATCAAAAACTTTACACTAGCCTATTGAGTCTACAGACAGAGAAGGGAGGCAGGAAATTCCAGACACTTCTGTGGGAGTAAAAATTAAAATGTCTTCCACTTTAAAGCTGGCATCCGGTATAAAATTGGACCCTCAGCCCACTCAATTCACTTCTGGGCCTGCAGAATCACTCTCTGAGGTCTGCCATGCTATCCGTGGCCTGCTGTGAACCTCAGAGGACTGCTCTGCTACACCAAGAAGACTGCCCTCCTGCCTGAATCCTGCCCTTTGCCCTCAGAGGACTGTACTGCTGTTTGATATCTGCTTTCCTTTTTGAACCCGAGACTTACAGAGTGTTGCTAAGGGCTACTTGGCCGCCATTCTGATATTATCTCCAGGGACAGAAAAGGCTCCAACATTATTGAACCCGCACATATGCCCAGCCTGAGTGAGTCCTGACCATCAAAGTGGTGCCCCTCTAGTTCTGGAACCTTGGAAGTAGTGTTAACGGTGCCTACATAGTCCAAATCCAAAAATTGTTGCGCCAAGAAGTACTCTGAGAACCAAGAGGAGACCAGGACCTACCTGCTAGTCAATCTTCCCAAGGTGCATCACCGGTTGGCCTGACTTCATGGCAGCTTCTGCTATGTTTTTCCCCCACAGCAGCAAATCCTGTTCAGCAGCTTCACACAAAAAGGCTATTCGGTATCATGGACTCTTCATTGGCTACAGTCTGCAGGTCTTCCTGATAGAGATTTTCGAATCCATAAAATGAGACTAAGTCTGAAAATGGAAATCTTCACTGCTACTTCGTCCAGTGGCTCCCTGATGACGATGCCTTCTCCTCGGACACCATGGGCTGCCTTCTCTGCTGAACCTTTCCTTCTCAGACATTGTTCTTGAAAAATTCTTCTAAGTCAGAAGGTAAGTAGATAACTGGCCCAATGCAATTCATGTGTCCGAACTGTGCTCCGTCACAGTTGGCCATAACTTTCGACATTGCCCCGGTCTAGCGCTATTGATGTTTTAGGTGCTGTTTTACATTTAAACTTTCAGAACTCTTAAATCCTGTTCTACTGATTGATTTTTGTTGCATAGGTGTCAGATAATTTAATAAAATATGCTCTACTTTTCTAAATTAGTGTGAGATTTTTGTTGTGCTTTCACTTTATTACTGTTTAAGTGCTGCATAAATACTTTACACATTGCCTCTAAGCTAAGCCTGACTGCATTTGTACCAAGGTACAAAGGGGTGAAGAAGAGGTTAGTCACTCTTGCAGTTCACCCTCACAAGGATTGTGGTTGTTGCTTGAGTTTGGTCCACCCCCTTAACCAATCACCCAATTTCTCTGCCCCTTTAATGGAGGAACATCTAAAAAGTGTAGTGCCTTTAATGAAGTAATATCCAAAGGGTAAAGAGTGGTGTTTTAGTATCATGAGTTACAATGTAGTATGTTGACTTTATTTGTTCAGATGCAATGCATGGTGCTGTGCTGATGTCCATTTGATGCTGTGCAATGATATAGTATTGTGATAATGCAATATAGTGTGTTGGGATAGTGTATATAGAATGGAATGTAATCATGATTAAAGCTCCTCGGTTGAAGTGTAAAATCATGGCTGCACAGTAATAGGATGTTGTCCTTCTAATTCAGTGCAGCGTGTTTGATTACTCTCCCTTGTATTCAAGTTGTGAGCTTGTGATCCACTGTGGTGTATTAATGTCCTAGAGTGCATAGGTGTAAATTATGGTGTGAAATGAGAAATGCTGTGTGGGTGGTTGATACATCAATAGTGCAAGTCACAGAGTAGTGTCCCTAGGAGGATGTGCAGTGGGGTACGTTAGAGTATCTGCCACACAGTGTACTGCGTTGAATTAGCTTCCGTAGCTACGCGAAGTGCACTTCGCACTACGTGAGCTACGCGTAGCACTACGCCAACTGCGTAGTAGCATGTTCGCACTGTGCAAGATGTCGTTTTTAATGATTGCACAGTGCGGACAAGCATCCGGCACTGTGCAATCATTGAAAACAGCATCTTGAGCAGTGCGAGCTGTTCTTTTCTGCCGCTCGAGTAGATTTTTACTCGAGGTGCAGCTTTCTCAACGCAGACTGGTGGTTTCTCATTGAGAGTGGTCGCGAGCATGCGCGACCACTCGCAATGAGAAACCTGACCTCCCCCCGTTGAGAATCTCGCCAGGAGGTTTATTTTCCATGCTCGCGATCGACAACTTGATGTTGCTGATCGCGAACAAGGAAAAAGTCTTGCGAGGATGTCATTTTGCTTGCTCGCGGTCGCCAACTTGACATTGAGGACCGCGAGCAAGTAAAAAATGACCACTGCACTACGCTACGCATGTTTGCACTGTGGTACGTGCAGTTCATGAAGTGTGAAGTTGCGCAAACTTCGCAAACTACGCGAACGTAGCGTAGTGCTTCGCCCAGGGTTAATTATAATGAGTTGATCTCCTTGTGACAGTACAAAATGGTAGGCTAGTGTCCATAAGAAAACTATTCTGGTGGGTTAGAGGCCCCATGGGCAGTGTATTATGGTAGGTTAAAATGTCTTCTGTGCAGTATGGTGGATAGTGCCTTCATGACAAAGTATGGAGGGTTAGTGTTTCTATGGTGTAGGATTTGGATCCTCAGAGCATCTCAGTGTCACTGTGGTTCAGTGTAGAGTGTTGGATTACTGTCCCTATCACCCAGATCAGAGGACGTATAGCCCTATCATGCAGTGTAGATTGGTGGATCAGCACCACCATGGTACAGTAGAGCTGGTACATTGCCACTAATATGGTAGTCAGAGTGCTCTGTTAATGTCCATAGGGTGCACTGTCATGACTTGAGATGCTAAGGCGAAAAGTGTCAGATTATTGTCCGTACAATACAGAGGAAAAAGTGTTGTCATTAAATGTCAATGTAGATTGTAGTCGGCTACTATCCCTGGTATGAAATGCAGAACAGTGTTGTACCTAGTATGCTGTCCATTATGGTAGGCAAGTATCCCTAGGAAATTCTATAGTTCAGTGATTTAGTAGCAGAATGAAGTCTCATAGAGCAAATCTCTTCTAGGGCCATTTGCATTTACTTGTCCACAACTCGTTTTCCTGTACATGCATTATGCCAACAACAAGGACTAAAACTCTATTCAACCAGAACTTGCAAAAAGATTCACTAATCTGAAAAGGAGTGGGTGGAATTGGGAGAATTTGATTCCATCGAATTCCACGGAATTATATTACAATTCAGTGTGATACTGCAGAATTCCGTGATGGGGCGGAGTGGGCATTTGGCGCTATTTTCTTAGCTCAAAGTGCACCCTGGCGTCCAAAAATGGATGCGAGGATGCATTTTGTGCTAAGAAACAGCACTAGCACATATCACATGCACTGCAGTGCATACCCACCAGCACCCTTACATACTCTACAGTGATCACTGCAGAGCATGTAAGGGCACTAAGGGGTATGCACTATAAGTGCATTTGGTATTTGGTACTGCTGTGCATACCCTTCGGAGTCCTTACGTACTCTGTTGTGATTACTGCAGAGTATGTAAAAGCACTGATGGGTATGTACTATTTTGCATACCCCTTGGCACCCTTGCATACTCAGAGTATATAAGCCTTATATACTCATGAGAATGTAAGGGCACCGAGCGGTATGCACAGTAGTGGAATCAGTGTTTTTTTAAACAGGTCAGAAGAGGGAGCTGTCCAACTATATTTAAAAATCCCTGCATACTAAAGTTTAATCTGCAGTGTTTTTAAAATATAGAGGCACTGCTCCCTCTTTCAGCCCTGTTCATAAACCAAACGTTGTAGATCCATTCCACCAGTGGAGCAATGCATTTTATTAGTAATTCCATATTACAAGAGCAAAGCAGAATTACCAAATTCCTCCATTTCCGCCAGAGGAATCAAACATTTCCCTTACAGTCATTTGCATGCTTATTTGGATAACACCCCTCTTAGGTTTGATCCAATGTTGGTTACTTCAATCGTTATTTCAATCTACACAAAGAGAGGGAAAAAAGGTCCGCCCCACACGGTCATTGGTGGCTGTATGTGTCAGTCACATATTGATGCATCTACAATTATTATCATTTGGATGACCGTAACTATCAATCACGGTATACAGAGTATTTGCTCCTAGCCAGCATTTCTTTGGAATATAAGCAAGAGATGCGAGTCTGAGTAATGAAAAGTTGAAACCTTATTTTTCTATTGCAGTGGAGCTCTTCATCAACACATGCAGCATGCGTGACACCCTACCTATGGCAGCAGAAAGTACAGCATTGTCTCTTTTGGGTAACTCTGAACTTACTGAGTTAGCATACGCCTTCTGTACAGTATAATGTAATTGATAACAGATGCAAGGCTTTTCCTGCCTCTATTCATAGGGGCAGGGTGCAATTAAGATACGACCAATGATGTCCACTTTTCATGGAGTGAAGGCCAGCAGTGGATGTCACTGTCACAGCAGTGCTTTATTGCTGCAGAGAAGTAGAATTTATTATTCTTACAGATACTACATTGAGAAAAAAGACCAGGGCTCTCTTTGCGAGGATGTAAAATAGAATGGTCTGTTTCATCTAATATGTCCAATCTTGGTTAATATTTATTTTGTAATACCATGCTAAAACGTTTTTTCAGATCTATTTGTTGATGTAGATGAAGGGTCTGATTTAAATCTTGGCAGGACTTCCTTCGTCCCTCCATGGTGTTGGCTACAAGTACTCCATCGAGCCTCCTTAAGAAACCTGGCACCGACCCCCTGGAGCCATCAAATTATCGCCCCATCTCCCTCCTTCCCTACTTTTCAAAATTAATGGAGGCCCATGTCACCCGATGCCTGTCAAATTTTATTGAATCCTCCGGTTATCTTGAGCCCAACCAAGCCGGCTTCAGACCTGCCCACTCTACTGAGGCCGTCATTTTGGCTGTCCTGGACACTCTTAGGAGCAATGCGGATGCGGGGCTCCCCCAGGCCCTTGTACTCCTGGACCTGTCGGCCGCGTTCGACACGGTGGACCATAACATCCTTCTCCACAGTTTCAGACAGACAGGCATCCAGGGTACCGCTCTTAAGTGGGTCGAGTCCTTCCTGACTGGAAGAACACAGGCTGTCCGCTTGGTCCCCTACACCGCAACAAAAACTCCCACGACCTGCGGGGTTCCCCAGGGCTCCTCCCTCTCACCGCTCCTGTTCAACCTATACCTTCGGCCCTTGATCCACTCTCTTCAGAAATGGGACATTACTGTCTATAACTATGCCGACGATTTACAGATTGTCCTCCCGCTTAACTCACCGCATGCCATCAATACGTTTCACGCAGTCATGACTCACATCCAACACTGGATGAACCAGAACCAACTGAAGCTAAACCCCGGGAAAACCGAGCTCCTCCTCCCTGGACCCAGTCATGCTCACTGGGGCCCGCAGTTCTGGCCCTTGGAGCTAGGTCCGGGGGGGACCCCCCCAGTCCCGGTCAAATCAGTGAAGAGTCTGGGAGTGACTATTGACACCGAATTGTCCCTCAAAGCCCAAGTGGGTGCGGTAATTTCATATTGTATGTACCAGCTCCGGAAGATCCGCAAAGTCCGCCACTTACTTCCACCCGCCGCACTTACCCAAGTTGTCATCTCACTTGTACTTTCCCGTCTGGACTTCTCCAACTCCCTCTACTATGGTCTCCCACTGAGGAAAATTGTCCCTACGTGTTCCCCATTATATGTTATATGTGCATGATCGATATGCATATTTACTCCCTTGACCGAATAAAGACGCAATTATAGTTGTGTCCAACGTTAATATGTCAGTTATCCAGTCCCCGTGAAAGCAACAAGTATTAGGCCTATGTTGCCAACGTCTTTACATTGTGCACGTTAATTCATCGAGTTGTCCCCGTTTCTAGGCCTCACAGGGCCTGGACACCAGATTCGAGTCTCAAGTCTCCTGAAACCACTCCGAGGAGCGATGCAGCCCCTCCCGCATCCCTGACCCTTCACTTACTCTCTGCCAAGCAGCGCGGTGCCCGGCCTGGCCTGCCTGCCTGTCTGCCAAGAATATGTTATGCCTCTAGTTATCAGTTCAGCTCCCCGGCTTCACATTCCTAAGCTAACGAACCGCATAAACATCTTCAGTTATAGTCTAGTCTTTCTGTCTCCATGCAAGAGAATTACTGAATTAATATCCATAGAAGATTCCTAGCACACGCAATACAGTAAGAAATATCTGCATGCACTAGCCTTAGTAACAAGTAGCCTTTGCCCTGATGACTTTTAGATTCAAGCAACATGTTCTCCAAACACGAGATATCAGATATGCTATAGGTACATGTCGTTCTGACATCCCAGACTTTAGTCTCCTCTTCTAGTGCCAGAAGTCAGAGCCCCCAGCTCTCCCCAGTTACACGTCATGGCCCGTTTTTGCGCGCACCAGTAGGTTAAAGGTTCCAGCTGCCCAGGTAGCCCCCTCCATGTATCCACCCACTTATGACACTTCTGTGACGTTTACATCACATGTCTCCGTGCACGCCCTGTGCACGCCTTCTTTTTACGCCCATATGTTCTTATCTTTCGTTTCTCACTTGTTACGCCTACTGTATTCAATGCAATTGTACTGTTTTACTATATATACTGTATGATGTTAATAAGATGCTGCAGCTGCCATTCCCCTTTTTATGCTTGTGCCTGTCCCTTCCTGAACCTTTGCAGGTGATGGAACCCGATGGTCCATTGGCTCGAGCCATCTGATTAAAGCCCATTCTGACTCAGATATCACGGATCCTGCCTCTTATTTATTGAGCTATCTGTCTCAGTTAAGGCATAGAAAAATACTACCGGTAATTAATTATTTATTTACCACATAAAATGGCGCCCGAATAGGGACGAGCCCCTTCCCCACGCGCCGGCGATGTAACGCAGGCCCCCTGACCCTTCTACAGCCGTGACGGAACCCTACGTGCACGTGCAGATATTTCTGCTTCAAGTCTCCCTCAGGCCCACGGAGGAGACGGAGACTGCGGTCCGGCATCCAGACGAGGCGGTGAGGAAGGCGGTTCGTCCCGACCAGAGCCCAAGCCAAGAGAGCAAGGTCCGAGGTATCCGGAGGCCCACCTGTAACCGAAGCCCGAAGCGCATGCGTAGTGCGTAGCAGTAACCAGACGTCGTAGCAGTCCAGTCCGAGGCCTTCAGTTTGCTTCCCGGTGAGTACCGTTGCTGGGGGTATCTAGACGGGTTCATTAATTTGTGCCCGGTCCGACGGGTTTGGGTACACAGATCCGGTCCGACGTGTTCACCTAGGTGGATACGGTATGACGTGTCTCTTTAGGAGCCCGGTATGTTCTGTACTGTTTTAGCAGTGCATCCAGTAATTCTAGTAAGTCTGTTCTCGAGAAGTTCAAGTATTATGTTTTAATGTATCAGGTAGTATTCTGTTCGAACTGTTATTAATGTGTTCTTGATGTCGTGGTATGAGTGATTTGTTTGCTATTCATTACTGTGTTCATTGTGTATTGTGTCCGAGTTCAAGTACGGTTCAAATATGCCGCTGTTTTCTAAGTTACGTCAGATAAAAACGAGAAAAGGGTTACTCGAAGAATCAGTTCCTGTCCCTCCTAGGGACAGTCCTGGACATTTCATGTATCATAAGCATGGCTTAGATGCCATACTGTATCTAGATTTATGGGTTAATTATACGAAGGATCTTGAAGAGAAATATAGATGGCCTGTTTCAGGAACATGGGATGCCGAGTGCATCATGAGAGTAGAAGAAGCATTATGGAAAAAGAAAGCCAGACAATCCCAGAAAGATGCCATAGAATTATGGCGTAAAGAATCGCATAAAAGAACAGAGAAAGAATTCAGAAAAGCAGAATTAAGTAGAGAATCCTCCGAAAAAGCCCAAGAAAGGGAATTACTAGAAGAAGGTGAACGAGTTAGAACAGAACAGTCGGACAGACAAAGAAATGCCCTTATTAAAGGTATGTATCCTCTTCTCGCCGAGGGTTTGCCGAAGGCGACCCCGGAAACACTCTGTAATTTACCGCCACCATTGGTCCCGACTAAGCTGCGTCATAAACCGACTGCAGCTGAAATTTTCCTTTCTTCCTATTTAGATGACACTGTCCCAGAATATGCAAATACGAATCCTACTCCGCCTGTTCAAGTTCAACCTCCTGTTAATAACGTAATTACTGTGCCTCCAGCCGTGGGTCCCGGGAATCCTGTCCATATGCCAGTACCCCAGGACCAACCCACATTACGTACTCCTACTTTACCAGTCACGTTACCAGCAGCCGCACATTCAGTATTAATTGACGATTCTAGTTCCGGAGGAGCAGGGGGAGGTACTCCTATCACCCGGCCTCAAACAAAGCGCCTGACGCTGAGAGATGCAGCATTACAGCGTACGCCAAAAGTGGCTACGTACGAAGCCCTTAAAAAGTACCTTACTGATTGTAGATATGACCCAGTGCCAGGCGAAGATCACATAATAATATATTCCGTACGTTTACGACGAGTTGCAAACTTCTTGATCACCATATCAAATATGGAAGAACATCTAGACAGAATATATCATTTCATTCGAACAGGGGAGAAACCAGAAAGTATTCACGAAGCCATGGCACATAGGAAAGTCGAGACTCAAGGCATGATTTTGCAATTTTTAATAAATTGTCTAATAAGAGAACAGGATCGTCCTGATAAAAATCCAGAAGAGATGAAAGTCCTGATAAGATGGAGTGACAATATAGCAGACGGAAAACACAAGACACAAAATAGTATAGAAACCATGTACAGAAAGATCCGTAAAGAAATTATAGGCATACACGAGAGGGAGAAAGCAAGAATAACAACAGAGAAAGAGAATGACTCTTCAGACGAAGAGACAGACAACGAGAATCCCACCAGAATAGCGTATGTAGGTAGGACGAGACCTTCTGATAGACACACACGCCTAGACTACAAGAAAGCTTTTCCTCCTCCCGTGCCAGAACAGTGTTCTCTTGAGCAATTATTCCAGGCTACCGATAAAGTTCTGAAATTACGAATAGGTTACAGTGAGCTTAGTACCATGCATGAACAAGAACTAGCCCGATCAGCAGTTCGATGGACTAGTGATTCTACCACGTTTTCAGACAAAGTAGTGGCTCAAATGTTTCTGAAACTGCCCCCAGCCGAGCAGCGACTGGTGGGTATGTACATGATCCAGCACCTCATTACACTGTATGAGGATCAGCATTCTGATCCAGGTCCTTTATATAATGTACTGAACGAGTTACTCCTAAACAGATGGAAAGGTCTAGGTACCGATTTAATTAGCGTCATTTTAGAACAGCGCCACAAATACAGAACGTTCCTGACTCCGCATTTTGTTCCTGTTTCACCCCCATTCTACATAGATAGACAGAATCCGTTGAGAGAAGTACATCCAGTTAAAGGAACGGGGGGTGAGCTCGAACGAGTATTTGTTTACACCCCTATAACGAAAATAGAACTACTAGAAATGAAAAAGTTGGTGCCCTGTCACGATAAAGATCCAGCAGGGTTCCACCGTGAGTTAAAAGACATGCTCCGTATGGGAGAATACACGTATCCTGATATCATCAAAATGTTAAAGGTCCTGTTGCCTGCGGGCATATATGAAAAACTTAAAGAAAAAGAATGGGAGGTGGGAGAGAAAAAGATTGATTGGACCGCGTTAGAGAACGAAGATAACACACGAATCCCAGGTACTGGTCTTGGGGATAAAGCTAAAGAATTGCCCGAACTGTTAATACAAGTCTTGCCAAGATTACTAGCCACGAAAAAGGAAGATTGGGATGCCATCTCAGCCTGTAAACAGAAACAAGACGAAGACACTAGTGATTTTTATTCCAGATTTGAGAAATGTTTCATTATTAATAGCGGCTTGAAAACAAGTAGTGAGTCGTATCCACATCTTTTTGTTACTAAACTAGTTGAGAATTCTTTACCACAAGTTAAGAATCGAGTATTAAAAGTCGAGAGTACATGGCAAGCTAATACTCCGTCCCAAATGCTCCAGATGTTACAGTATCACCAGAACAGAATCAGGGAAGAGCAAGAACACGAAAGAAGACGTATGAAAGACACGAAAATGAAAGTACTAGTTGCACAGTCTGTTCCAGCAGATAGTCAGAAGAGGGGTACGAATCAAACTAGTCATTCTGCAGCTCCCGTTAAAGGGACATGTAATTACTGTAAACAGCCAGGTCATTACATAAACGAATGTGCAGTTCTGAAACACAACATAGCTACAGGTAAGACGAAAGAGAGACCGCGTCCTCCTAGACAAGAACATGTTCCGCAGAATCCGCAGCCACCGCAGAACGCACAACAGACAGTTACAGTACCGCAGCCTATAGCTGCCACACAACACGTTACACAACAGATGTACCAGTACGCACAGTCAGATTATCCAGAATATCAGCAGTATTCATGAAACAGCCTAGAGAGGGAGGTTGGCTTGCCTCTCATCGAGGTTCCTGTAGATCAAGAGGGTCCCTATGTACACAGTCAAGTATTAGGGAAAGACAGAAAGTTTCTGATTGATACAGGGGCAAGTAGGACTACCATCAGTCATGACGAGGTTCCAGGGGCTCCACTCTCAGGCTCAAGAAACGTTTCCCTCGGATTTTCAGGAAAGCCTATTGTTAATGAAATATCGAAACCAGTTTCCCTAGAAGTTGGTCCATTGTCCTGAACTACAGACTTGTTACTTACGAAATCATGTCCAGAAAATTTACTTGGTATTAAAACATTGAAAGAATTAGGAGCAGTCATATGCTGTTCTCCGGAAGGAGTGAGATTGTTTTTATGTGATTTTAAAGGTCATTATGTGTTACGTGATTTTGATCCAAGATTATTGAATGTACCACAGCATTTATGGGCGCAAGGTCCAACTGATGTAGGTTGTATGCACATTACACCATATTGTGTTACTCTGAAACCAGGTGTTGTATTACCACAAATCCGACAGTACAAATTGCCACCTGAGGCTGTAGCAGCCTTATCGAAAATCATTGACGAGCTCATTGCTCAAGGAGTAGTTGTAGAAACTGACTCCAATGTATGTAATTCTCCTATCATTCCGATTCTTAAACGTACTGATCCAAATACACCCCCAGTTTATCGATTAGTGATTGACCTCCGAGAACTTAATAAATGTATCATTCCCCAGTACCCAGTGGTCCCAGATATCTCTTCCCTATTGACTGCCATTGATTCCGAAGCTACGTTCTTTACTGTTATTGATCTCAAGAACGCATTCTTCAGTGTCCCCATTCATCCAGACAGCCAGTTTCTTTTCGGATTCTGTTTAAATGGAAGAAGCTATAAATTCACACGAGCACCTCAAGGTTTCACAGAAAGTCCTAGTATTTACAGTCAAGCACTTAAAAGACAACTAGACAGTATTCACATGCCAACTGACACTGCCCTGCTCCAGTATGTCGATGATTTATTGATCACAGCCCGTACAGAACGTGACTGCGAACGTGCATCACTGACAGTCTTGTATTTTCTGGCAGACATGGGGCACAAGGTGTCCCCTTCGAAACTGCAATTTTGTGTCCAGCAAGTGGTATACCTTGGACACTTACTGTCCAAGAGGGGTAGACAGTTGACACCTGACCGTATCCAGTTAATAGCACACCTTCCACAGCCCAAGACACAGAAGGAGGTACGAGCTTTTATTGCCCTCACTTCTTACTGTAGACAATGGATTCCTCAGTATGCATATCTAGCCAAGCCACTGATACAGTTGACAACACAGGAGGCAGCCACATCGACTGTCCTCCCTTGGACCGAGGAACATACACTTGTTTTTAATGAGTTAAAGAAAGCTTTATGTAACGCACCCGTGTTAGCGACACCGAACTACAGTAAGCCTTTTACACTCTTTGTTACTGAACGTGATGGTACAGCATTATCTGTTCTCACACAAGATCAAGCAGGACAACACAAGCCTTGTGCTTATTTTTCTAGTAAATTAGATCCGGTAGCCCAGGCTCTGCCTGCGTGCCTCAAGTCAGTTGCAGCCACAGCTCTAGCTATCAGACAAAGTGATTCCATAGTGTTAGGACATTCCCTGACAGTACAAGTTCCACACTCCGTGGAAGTTCTTTTAAACCGAACACAGACTCAGCACTTGACAATTGCACGTTTGACAGGATATGAACTGACACTGTTTCAGCCACACATAGAAATCAGACGCTGCAACATTTTAAATACTGCTACACTGTTACCCTCGACTGTTCCAAATCCTGCCACACATGACTGTGTGGAAGTTATTAACACCATGACAAAGCCAAGACAAGACTTGACAGACATTGCATTACCTGACCCAGACCAGACACTTTACGTGGATGGTTCATGTATGAGAACAAGTACAGGAGAGTTAGTAGCCGCGTATGCAGTGACTACTGAAACTGAAGTTATAGAAACACATCGTATTGACACCCTGTCTGCTCAAGCAGCAGAGCTCATCGCTCTGACCCAAGCCTGCATACGAGCCAAGAACCTGAAAGTAAACATATATACAGATTCACGTTATGCATTCGGAGTCGTACACGACTTTGGAGTCCTCTGGCAAGAAAGAGGTTTCATGACCTCTCATGGAGCCAAGATTCAGCATGGCCCCCTCATTCAAGCTCTGTTAGAAGCAATACATTTACCGAAAGCCATTGCCATTATGAAGTGCAAAGCACATACGAAAGCCACTGACACCATTTCCCAAGGTAACGATCTAGCAGATCGAACAGCCAAGCTTACAGCTCAGACTCCAGACATTCCAGTTAACACGACAAAGACAGACGTTCCAGTCCAGACGACTTGTATGACAGTTAAGGACCCTACACAAGACGTACTAGACATACAGTCACATGCTACCCCAGACGAAATCAAGAAATGGTCTGAACAAGGAGGGGTCCAGACAGATCAGGGATGGTTGACGAAGGGAAAAGCCACATGGTTTCTCCCCGACTCTATGGTTCAAGTCATTATTAATACAGCACATAGTCCAGCACATTTAGGAGAAAAAGCCATGTTAGACAGCATCCAGAACCTCTGGTTTAACAAGCATTTACGAGCAGCAGCAAAGCAGAAAGTGCGTACCTGCATGATATGTTGTCAGTTCAATCCAGGTAAAGGTGTTCCGGTGGAACAAGGTGGATTCCATCCTCCTGACCACCCTTTTGAAGTCCTCCAGATGGATTATATTCAGATGGATCGATGTCGAGGTTTCAAGTATGTCCTCGTAGTTGTATGCGCTTTGTCCAGATGGACAGAAGCATATCCAGTTCCAGATTACACTGCCGCGACCACTGCCAGGCAGTTGGTTCGTGAGTACTTCCCCCGCTATGGTTTGCCCAGGGTCGTGTATTCAGACAACGGCCAGCCATTCTCATCCGAACTCATGAAACAAGTATCCCTTCTGTTAGGGTACCAGTGGAAGTTCCACTGTGTACGACACCCCGAGGCAGCTGGCCTCGTCGAGAGACACAATCAAACTCTGAAAATCCGCATTGCAAAGGTTTGCGCAGAAAAAGGCGTAGATTGGATGGTAGCTCTGCCAGTCGCCCTTTTTTACATGAGAATGGTTGCTCACTCCCGTTCAGGTCTGTCCCCTTTCGAAGTTGTTTTCGGTTGTCCCCCGAACATGTGGGGTACACCTATGCCACGTAAAATTACTGATGTTGACAGTAATATGCTGACAGATTACCTAGCTTCCTTGATGTCTGCACTACTCTCTTGTCGTTCACAGGTCGCGGCTGCCTTTCCAGACAACACCCAAGTGAAACCGCACGAGGTCATTCCAGGCGACCTCGTACTCGTGAGGAACTTTGATCGTTCAAGTCCGTTGGAGCCCCGCTGGAAAGAGCCGAAACTCGTTCTGATGACCACAAGGACAGCAGTGAAATTGGAGGGCCGGAAGGGGTGGCTCCACTCCAGTCACATTAAGCGTTTTCATGGACTCCGTCCAAAGACTTTTTTCAAGGACTGCCCCGATACTGACTCTAAACTCCCCCTGTTAGAGAAAACTCCGCAGCAGGAGTATAAAATGAAATTGAGGTCTAGCAAGTCAGACAGTTTAATTGTTTAAGTCCCTCTCGGGTGAAGCGGTTAGACAGGTTCCTGACATGTATGAGATAGACCCCCATAGTGAGAGAGTTAGACAAAACTCCAAGAAAATACGTTATTTTAAGAATCTGCGCAGCAGATGTGTGATTACGTTGTTGTTTATGTTATTTCTGAGTCTTACGATCACATGTATAAGTTATGTTTTACATGTATTTTTTCCTCCCCTTGATTCGCATGTACATCTTTCCTCTAATGATACAGTAGAGCACACTTTTAGTGAACTACCCCCTCACGAGTTATCCTATCGACTTGCAATGCGCAACAATACTTTTATTCGAATGTTACACTATTCACACCAGACCAGCAATGCCACTAATTGTTGGGTGTGTGGTCGACTCCCCCCTTTCCAGACACCGAAGGGAGTTCTGCCACTCTTTCCCTATCCGTTTTCACACAATGGTTCGTGTGGAGCATGGTTTACGTTAACATCATCCTTAGACGATAAGTCCCTTCTGAATAGAACATGTTTCCCAGACAAGGAAGGTCTTTCCCATAGAACATGGTTAGATCTAGAAAATGAAGTATATGATCTAGGTAATTTCTCCTCCAATTTCATGATTCTGAATGTTCAGTCCGAGACTACTCCAGATTTGCCTGCTATTACAGTTTTACCAGGGAAAGGCGAATTATGTGTTAGAAAGAATGGTTCAGTACATCTAGGACACAGTGATTGTACTACTGTGGTCGAGTATAGTGACAGTGGGAAATCTACTTTCAAAGCCTCACGTCATTCATATTTTGTATGTGGTCAGACCGCATATGTACGTCTGCCCCATAGATTGGGATGGAACATGTTACATTGCCTTCCTACTGCCACCAGTTTTCCTAGCCCCATCTGATTATCACAGAAATACTCATCTAGTACACATCAGACATAGAAGGGAGATCGAGTCCCCAATTGTCGATCAGACTGAAACTGCCTTAGAACAGTATACAGACTTCAATAAAGGTTTCTTTTTCTTCATAGGACCTATCCAGAATAGTAAGTTAATACGTAGGCTAACCAGAACCCTTGAAGCAGTAGTGAATGAGACTACTTCCGCTCTAGGTAACTTAACCGAAGAACAATCTGCTATGAGATTTGTCGTTCTTCAGAACCGCCTTGTTCTTGACGTCATACTGGCCGATAGGGGCGGAGCTTGTAGAGTCATCGGATCTAGTTGTTGCGTTTTCATTCCTAATAACGCACCGTCTGTATATTCAGCTATAACAAGACTTCATAAAATAGCCCATCAGTTACACCAGAATCCAGGCCCCTGGACATGGTCCGGTTGGCTCTGGAATATAATATCTGCCTGGGGATGGAAAGTACTGTCATTCCTAGGAATAGTAGTAATGATCATATTCAGTTGTTGCCTATGTTTACAATGTGGCCCTGCGATTTGCGGCTTGTGCGCTACCTCTTGTATTCCAAGTCCAAAGTCCCGTTCCCAGAAGATAAGAGACGAGCAAATGATGCTATACGAACAGATAGATGGTATCATGAATATTGATGTTTCTTGAAGGAAACGTAGGGAACAAGGAGGGAATGAGGAAAATTGAATTTTGCCCTGTCATGTGTCCCTACGTGTTCTCCATTATATGTTATATGTGAATGATCGATATGCATATTTACTCCCTTGACCGAATAAAGACGCAATTATAGTTGTGTCCAACGTTAATATGTCAGTTATCCAGTCCCCGTGAAAGCAACAAGTATTAGGCCTATGTTGCCAAAGTTTTTACATTGTGCACGTTAATTCATCGAGTTATCCTCGTTTCTAGGCCTCACAGGGCCTGGACACCAGATTCGAGTCTCAAGTCTCCTGAAACCACTGCGAGGAGCGATGCAGCCCCTCCCGCATCCCTGACCCTTCACTTACTCTCTGCCAAGCAGCGCGGTGCCCGGCCTGGCCTGCCTGTCTGCCAAGAATATGTTATGCCTCTAGTTATCAGTTCAGCTCCCCGGCTTCACATTCCTAAGCTAACGAACCGCATAAACATCTTCAGTTATAGTCTAGTCTTTCTGTCTCCATGCAAGAGAATTACTGAATTAATATCCATAGAAGATTCCTAGCACACGCAATACAGTAAGAAATATCTGCATGCACTAGCCTTAGTGACAAGTAGCCTTTGCCCTGATGACTTTTAGATTCAAGCAACATGTTCTCCAAACACGAGATATCAGATATGCTATAGGTACATGTCGTTCTGACATCCCAGACTTTAGTCTCCTCTTCTAGTGCCAGAAGTCAGAGCCCCCAGCTCTCCCCAGTTACACGTCATGGCCCGTTTTTGCGCGCACCAGTAGGTTAAAGGTTCCAGCTGCCCAGGTAGCCCCCTCCATGTATCCACCCACTTATGACACTTCTGTGATGTTTACATCACATGTCTCCGTGCACGCCCTGTGCACGCCTTCTTTTTACGCCCATATGTTCTTATCTTTCGTTTGTCACTTGTTACGCCTACTGTATTCAATGCAATTGTACTGTTTTACTATATATACTGTATGATGTTAATAAGATGCTGCAGCTGCCATTCCCCTTTTTATGCTTGTGCCTGTCCCTTCCTGAACCTTTGCAGGTGATGGAACCCGATGGTCCATTGGCTCGAGCCATCTGATTAAAGCCCATTCTGACTCAGATATCACGGATCCTGCCTCTTATTTATTGAGCTATCTGTCTCAGTTAATGCATAGAAAAATAGTACCGGTAATTAATTATTTATTTACCACACCACAATCCCTGCTACACCGCCTTCAGGTTGTTCAGAACCAAGCGGCCCGCCTTATTCATAAAACCCCCAGATGGCAATCGGCCAAACCTCTACTTCACGGACTGCATTGGCTCCCAATAGGCCAAAGGGCAGCTTTCAAGGTGGCCTGCCTCACATTCAAGACCCTCCACTGCCCCGGCCCCACGTTTCTCAAATCTTTAATTACTCCTCATCGCCCAACGCGCAACCTCAGATCAGCCCACCGCCATCTGCTAGTCACCCCCAAAGCTAAAACCAAGAAATTCGGTGGTCGCCGCTTCTCCCACCTGGCTCCCGGGCTCTGGAATTTCCTCCCTCTCTCCATCAAATCCACCCCTTCCCTCCTGAACTTCAGAAAATCGCTTAAAACCCACCTATTCCCTCCCCTTGGTTAAAACCTCTGCCACTCTCGCTTTCTCCCTCACTCTATCTCAAAGCGCCAGGAAGCCGTTGGTGTCAGCGCGCTCTACAAATTGCACTTAAGATAAGATAAGATAAGATGGAGTCCCGCCAGCCGTATTGAGACGGATGTATGACATTACAACGCATGCTTTTACCACGCATGCCTTTACAACGTGGTTTTTACAACGAAAACCTTTACAACGCATAGCGCTTTGGGGTGCTGGATAGTGAATAGTTTAATTTACTATTCCAACTCCAGTCCCCGTGGACACTAGGGAAGGTGTTGGATAGTAAATCAAACGTATTCCCTATCCTAGAGCGCCCCCCAGCGCAATGCGTTGTAATGGTTTGCGTTGTAAAAGTTGCGTCGTAAAGGCACTGCGTGGTAAAAGTTGCGTTGTAAAGGATGTTTCCCATTGAGACATGGGCTGGTTGATCCGCCCTCCGCATCAGCAGACTGTTTTCCATCGCATAAGTGGTGCACCTCCGCCGATGGGGCATACTTATCTGCTGGCTAACAGCACTCTGCCACTGATAGGCTAGCGGGCTGCACTCGCTGTTAGGCTAGCGGGTTTGCACATAGCCGACTTAGATTTCCTTGTTGTGTTGGCGTTGTCCTAGTGGTGTATTCTTTACAGAGTGAGTCCCTGGTAGAGTGGAGACTGGTAAGTACAACTTATAAATGTGCCACTACACATATATCTTGTGTTTCCTTCGAAATATAGAGATTTAAAAATATATGTAGGTAATGTGTTATGCCTCTTTTTTTACTTATAGCATAGCATATAAACAACATACACACACTATTTATTATAAGCAAATATCCACCAAGCACTCGTTCTCAAATATAGTCTCTAGGGTCTTGATGTTCAAAATTCTTTTATTCCAAATAATTCTTCATCAGATTTCTTCATCCAATGTACGACAAATACCAGCCAACACGTGTTTCGTCTGATCAGTATATGATATACAGACTTCTTCAGGGCTGTAATTAATGCAGTAACCAAAAATTACAAAAATTACTAAATACTGCGCTCAGTATTTACAATACAAATCGCTACAAAATTCACCGAATCCGTGCAGAGAGAAAACGTAAAACTAAGAAGTACCCGTCACCAAGAGTAAAGCTTGAAAACCCAAAGTGTATCTATCATACTCTAGTACCCAGGTATGAGTACGTTTGCCTAAAATCATATATATCAATCACCTTCAATACCAGTTAGGACCCAGTCACCAACCACACCAGCAGGTTGGTCATCGTGTTAATGATAATAGTAAGATCTCAGTAACTCACCATTAAACTTAATACTAGTGGTTATGATTCGTAATCCTCGTAGCAAAAAACAAATTCTTCAATCCAAACCAATCGTAATAATAGTCTGAAAACAAAACTAGTTTCTCTTAATATACACTCTGTTCGTATTATCACGCACATGTATCAAAACTGAGGCTTAAATACATTTCACTATCTTCATGTTCAATCGCTATATCCTCCAAATTGGCTAGCATATAGCATACGTACTGGCTAGAGATATGTATCATTCTCCCCCAAAATTTCTCTGTACTTCAAAATTAGTACCAACTGAAATTATATACTAAGCATTTACATTAATCACCATTAGGTACCTTAATATGTGAGTTGAAACGCCTTCCAATAGTTATTTCGTCTCAGAATTATATAATCCGCAAGGTCTGAGTCCGACCCTCGTGAATATTCCACACTTTCTCGCTGTCCACGTATCTGTAGACCGAGATCAATATATTATATATATTAATATACACTCTTGTTTCATTAGCGTTGTATACGCTACGTTTACCAAACTCCAGGTATCTGTGTTATTATCAGTAAACAGTAAGTACCTCAGTCTCAAAGCAGATTCTCTGTCCAATATAATTCAGTATACTCCGTTCCTAGTTAGTGGTGTGACATTCTCTAAGTAATCCAAAATTGTCACTATCCTCATCACAGTGGGCTGTAAACAGAAATTGTAGTACATTAATACGCGTCCTTTTAACAAATAACTATCTTGCGCCCTACGTCCGTATTGTTTTTAAACTCACCACATATCAGCTCCACACTCCTCTACCGACGGTCGCGTTTGACTTGCGCGCCATCTTAGCGAGTGTGTAAATAGTCTAATCCACGGGCGCCATCTTGGAGTGGTGTGTCTATGAGGCACCATATCCCAATCCATAACTATGATATACACACAATCTAACCACATTCAGTACTTAATTGCTATTTCTAATAGTATCCGCCGCGCAATTAAAAATTAGTCAACCTGAGGCAAACGCGTTGTATACGCGTGCCATCTTTGTATAATAATCACGTACCGCTTACGCAGGCGCCATCGCAAAGTAATTGTTTACTAGTATGTCATCATAATACTAAAGAGTATTAGTAGTTCTACGATTGGGTAGCTGCTAGTTCACTCTTTCATTTATTCCCATAGACTCAAAGCTAATTGTAAACCATTATTACAACGTTACATAAAAGAAAAAGGAAAAGGAGAATAAGTCCAAATATTTTCAGCGCAACACCGTGCGCTATTTACATTCATTAATGTTTACAACCCCTCGCTATGGGGTATCTCCAGTGATATGTATGATATTTTTAATAACAACTCAACTGCACTAACCCATTACGTTACTACAGTAAGTAAAGTCCAATATTAGATAAATGGACAGGGTCATGTCAAGCGACCCACATCTGGCAGCGTGTATCAGTGAAAAGGGTCCTAAAGGTATTGTCATTCTACTCTAGTTTAACAGAGTTTCAGTACACCCAGGAATCAGGAAGAGTGTGAAAGGAAGACAGGGTAGGAATTACAGTAACATACATTATACAATCTGTTATTCTGTACAACCTTTGAACTCTACAAAGTACAAAAGAACAGTCAATTCATATATACATCTTTGAAGCTCTATCAGAGTAAAGACATGCATTCTGCTCAAGCTCAGTAAATCATCGTTGTCCTAGATAATATTCAAGCCGTATTGAGACGGATGTATGACATTACAACGCATGCTTTTACCACGCATGCCTTTACAACGTGGTTTTTACAACGAAAACCTTTACAACGCATAGCGCTTTGGGGTGCTGGATAGTGAATAGTTTAATTTACTATTCCAACTCCAGTCCCCGTGGACACTAGGGAAGGTGTTGGATAGTAAATCAAACGTATTCCCTATCCTAGAGCGCCCCCCAGCGCAATGCGTTGTAATGGTTTGCGTTGTAAAAGTTGCGTCGTAAAGGCACTGCGTGGTAAAAGTTGCGTTGTAAAGGATGTTTCCCATTGAGACATGGGCTGGTTGATCCGCCCTCCGCATCAGCAGACTGTTTTCCATCGCATAAGTGGTGCACCTCCGCCGATGGGGCATACTTATCTGCTGGCTAACAGCACTCTGCCACTGATAGGCTAGCGGGCTGCACTCGCTGTTAGGCTAGCGGGTTTGCACATAGCCGACTTAGATTTCCTTGTTGTGTTGGCGTTGTCCTAGTGGTGGATTCTTTACAGAGTGAGTCCCTGGTAGAGTGGAGACTGGTAAGTACAACTTATAAATGTGCCACTACACATATATCTTGTGTTTCCTTCGAAATATAGAGATTTAAAAATATATGTAGGTAATGTGTTATGCCTCTTTTTTTACTTATAGCATAGCATATAAACAACATACACACACTATTTATTATACAACTACACACACCACAACAAACAAATACTTGTTTAAATATCAATACAAGTGTGTTAATTGTACCTTGATAGGTTGTAAAATGAGCACTAATGCATCACGCATGTAAAAAAAATTGCATGTACGAGCAATGTAAAATTACACTAGGCCAAAGCAAATATTAACACACGATTCATAGTAAGACACGTGAAAACAAACCTTACCTTAGGTCTCAGCCAACAACAGAATTGATTAGCGTCGTTGTCAAGTAGTAGCAGCAAAGGAAGGACCTGGACAATGGGGTTCAAGACGGATTTGGAAGTGGGAAACAGAAAAAAGGTAAGCTCCTACCTCATTTCCTTTGATTCTGCCTTCTCAAGTTTAGAGGTATCCCCCTACAGTTTCCATGAAGGAAAGGCACATCGTGATTGGGCCGGTGGTAGTCTTGGCTGTACTCCCTCCAACAGTTTCTTTTGCCTATGATGTCATCAATGCGGGGTGAAATTCTGGCAGAGACGGTGGCACTCGGACGGACTATCGACTACAGGCCTGCCAGCACCTAAATAGAGCGGGCTAACTGCCATGTAGGCTGGCGGTCAAACCGTTGGAAAAGTGATAGTGGCACCAGATCCACCAAGATTTAAACCAGCCCTGAAGTTTTCTACTATTTTATTTGTGAGTTGGCCAAATACATTATAATTTAGGCTCTCGGTTTTATTGTGTTTAGTTTTTGACATTTTATGTATATATGATCTTCATTTATTTTTTGCTAACTCTATCTGTATTGATCCTTATTTATTTTGGGATTTTGTTAACAAAATGCTGAAAATAATCATACTTGAATGCCTGACAGGTTTCCATGCTCCAAATACACATATATGATAACTCAATAGACTCATATTAAAACATGCACATTTAATTATAAAATGTGCATATCTACAGCTGTTTAATTAAATAACCTTCTCTATTTTATTATTCTTATCTGTCAGTCTGCAGGACTATTGGCCTGTCAGTCATTAATGACAGCATATAAAACCACTGAATAAAACAACCTAATATCAATTTTTATTCATATTAAAAAATGAACTCGGAGAAGAAAATGGATGGTTTTCTGTCTCAATATATATGTAAACTTTAAAGACTGAAAACGTGGTGCCTTAATTAGGATGACCACACACCATTTGCCAATCATAGGTCTGGGTAGAATTTGCCTTTATTGTATTATTTCTGGTTTGCTATGGGCTTTTCTCAGCAAAATAAAGAGTAATGAACCCATTAATGTCCGCCATAGAGGCTTTCACATAGGTTTGCAATTTTAATGTAGCTGGTATGTCTTGGGATCAGTGAAGGAAATGAAGGGGATTCAGACGGATCCCTGATAAAGCAGCAATTATTTAGCTGAGTCCAAGGGTGTGAGAGAAATTAGTCTTAATTAGGTTCACATAATTCCACTGAATTTAGTGATATTTATTGAAAGTATTTTTTTTAAAGAAACCTTGAAGAATTTTCCTATTCCTGATGAGCATGACATGAATTATCAAAAACCTGTCAATTTGTCATTTTCTCTATTTGTATGGTAAATATTTTTATTATATGTGAAGCAAGATTATTTTATTTTTCTCCATATACAAGTGAAGGTTTTGTAGGGAGCAGATCCCAGACTGAATTACTTCAATGTGCTTCATTGAGCTCTCAAGCTGGTTCGTTAGGAAAAATAATACACAGTGAAGTAAAGGAGGGGCTGCCGGACACACAATTGTCTCAAGTCTGAAAGCTAGGATTAAAGCCCAGGTTTCCTGGCTGTGTATTCTGCAATTCAGACATTGCAGGATTACACCCTTCTCTCTTGTGCTTAACATCAAAGGTTAGTGCTTTGTGTGCACTTACTTCAAGTATTAGAGGTAGGTGTGGGGGCTGGAATGCTTGCCAACAAGTTGGGCACCTCTGTGTGAGCCTCTGCCGCCAGAGCAGATAATATGTAATTCATCCAATTTCATTGAGAACATTGGGGCTGGCCCAAGCAGTGCCTGTACAGCTGAATCCCTGCTGCAAGAATTGTGTCAAAACTTTTGCCTGAGAAGTGTGCAGACTACAGTTTAGGGATGGAGCTGACTGTGGCCTACCCAGACCTGTGTACTCGACAATGGTCCCTCCGGATGCTACTGACACTGAGGCGCAGATCCCTACAGTGTTCTGCATCCTGCTGTACGGAGAAGTGACACGAGGGGCCGTTTCAAACTCAGCATGGTAAGTGTCTATCACCTGTGTGTGGCATGGACCCTTGGGATCCATCCTGAAGGAGCCTGCTGCTGCGTGGACTGACACCTCTGAGTTGAGTGGGTTTGGATGGGGTGAACGGGCAGGTCTGCAACTGTGGTGGGCTGCCCTACTCTGTGAATGTGAAGTGTGGGACTCCTCAAGGGACCTGCAGCACATTGGGGAGGTTGTAGCACCTCCCGGGCTATGATGCTTGGGCAGGCAAGCCACCTGTGTACCTCAGAGAAATAATTGTGTTCTCCGCTTGGTCCCAAGGCCTGTAGGAGGCAAACTTGAATCATATTTGGGGGAGCGCTCAACCTGCTTTGCCTGCAGTGTCCTCTATCCCAGTGGGGAACCTGCAGAATTGCAGGATTCCTGGCTGGAGCTGGCATGATGCTGTGCAGGCCTATCTGTACCCTGAGACTCAGTGCTTGATCGAGAGTAGCTAGCTGCAAGTTCCACGTCCTCTGCTCTACATTGGCTGTATTGTACATTCTCCTGCCACAACATGGGGATCCATCGTTGAGCACTGGCCTGCTCATGCTCCCTGGTAAGGGAGACCAGGGCATGGTGGGGTCTGGACCTGGCTGTGGTGGCTCCTCTCCCAAATGCTATGGTGGCTCACACTGATACCACTGATGCCTGCTCTACATAGCTGCCCTGCTGTGGAGGTTGTGGTCCGTTCATACCCCCATTGCATATCCTTGTGGGAGTGGCGTGACTTGATAGTAGTGGTGAATGCCTGACGAGCTCAAGACTGCATTTGCCTGTCTCCTGATACTGTGGCTGGCTGCTCCAGCTCTGAGGTAAGATGGGAAAAAATGCTCCCAAGAGAGTCAAAGCTCTCATCTGAGCACTGTAGGCAGACAAGAACGTTGGACCCACCTCTTGATGAACATCAGTGTTTCTGCTTTTGATACCAAAATAGATCGCTTGTTAGACAGGTTTGACAGCCTCAAACAAAAAGTTGATTAGCACAATGAACGCATAGACCAACTTGAGCATTGTACATCAGATGTGGAAGATGGACATGCCACAGCTGGTGAGAAGCTACTCTGGATGGAAAAAGTGTTGGAAATTATTCACAACAATGAGGAGGAACAACCTACGCATACTGGGAGTACCAGAATCAACAGAAATGGGTCGCATGGAGGACTATGTTGAGGCGATACTTTGTCCGGTGATGCACTTTCAAACATGCTCATTGTGGAGCAGACCCACAGATCTCTGGACCACACACCCCTCCGGGAACACAAGCTTGCCCAGTAATAGAATGGTTGCTGAACTATCATGACCGAGATATAGCTTTATATCTGGCAAGGGATAAGCAACTGCTCCACTACCAAGGTAATGAGATCTCCATCGTTACGGATTTTACAATTGCCACGCAGGCCAATAGGAGGGACTTTTTTTCCTGTAAAGGGCTTGCTCCATTGACCATATGCTAAATATTCCCTGATTTTCCCAGTTAACTTGTGCATACACCACTTGGGAAAGACTCACCACTTTACAGATCTGAAGGCAGCTGCTAGGTTCATCAAGATTATCCCTGTACACACTGAGGGGGTCACCATCAGCAGCATGAGATGCTGATGCAGGACATTTGAGCGACAATGATTAAGGTGCTCCACCCCCTGTGGATGCCACTTGTACCTTTGCTGCCGGGAGGAGTCTGGCAGGACTGGTGCCTCCTCTTTTCCACATCATGATTTGAGAACATGCTCCTGCATTGTGTAGAGAACTTGTGGCAGGGATGACCATAAGACTACCCCTACTGGCTCATCTGAGTGGTCCCTAGCTCCCTGGACCGTATTCCCCTCAGGCCACCCAGTTATGCACTAGCTGGGCAAATGCCGGACCTCTGGTTTGACCCCCTTGGGGTGAGTCCCCGGTTGTTTTCAATAGTTACTCGTTGGGTATCACATGGAGGGTGGCTGTAGGTGGATGATTGAGAAAATGTTTCCATGTTTCCCCCCTTGCTTGCCACTCAACTTTCTGATGTATGCTCGCCAGTTTGGTGGTATGTACAGGCGTGTCAGGCTCTCTGTCAATGACATATAGTTACAAATCCATTAAATGTGTAACCTGGAATATAGGGGGCCTCAATGATAGGTGCAAAGTGCGAAATGTTCTTGCATATCTTCAGAAATATAATGTAGATATCTGCATGTTGCAAGAATTACAATTCTTGGAGAGCACACAGACAGGTCTGTGGGCGGGGTGGCTAGGCAAAAGTTATGCAGCTTACTATTTTAATTTCTCCCCGTTGGGTGGATATCTTGATCCTTAAGGGCTTGGCATGGTGCATGGCTAAAATTGTATGTGATTTGCAGGGTTGATATGGCCTGATCTCTGGAATATTGCAGGGTCATCAGATCAGAAGCCTCTCTGTGTGTGGTCCAAATGTGGATGATCCCCATTTCTTTGTAGAGGTTTGGAGACGGGCAGCTAAGATGGGACCTGGGATGATTCTGTGAGGGTGGATTTCAATGTAGTTTTAGGCTTTTTGGCTGATAGACCCAGCGATAGCTAATGCCCTCATCCAAAGGCTGTAGCGCAGTTTTTCTGCATATTGAAGAAGATGATCTTTGACGCTGCTGACATATAGACAGCACTGAGGAACATGCATAGCAACTACTCATTCCATGTGGTCACACATGAGATACTGGATGGCAACACACGATATTGACACAGTGTCACACACCTGCTGACAACACTATTTGCCCATGGTCTGGTGCTGATGGAGATGGTTCCTCCAGGAAGTTCATGCACGTTTGTTATGTGGCCTCTCCCAGCCTGGCCATTGCACGATCAGGTGTTCAGAAAGGAAATTAGATCAGCTATCTTGGAATACTTTGAACTCATGGTTCTCTCTCTGGGAAGCTTTCATGGTCATGATAAGGGGAGTATGAATAGCAAACCAGGCTGGAGTGCTGTGTGTGCTGCGCTGTGAGCTTGCACGCTTAGAGGCAAAGGTACAAGGGCTGGTGCTCCAAAACTTTGCTGACTGCAGCACAGGCACTTTGGCATCTATCCGTTGCAAATTCATAGCTTATAAAGAAGCAGCCCATAGGGAAACTCATTACTGGGTGATTGAATCCCACTCTCAACAGTATGGTGAGAGTGATAGGGTAGGCAAGACAGTGGCCAATTTACCGCGCAAACCATGGGCAAGTGATTACGTAGTTGCACTGCAGGACAACCAAACCCAAGAGCATTTTGGCACTGAGACCATATGGAGAGAGATGACTACCTATTTCTCCTCCCTTTATTTGACCAGACGACCCTCAACGCTGCTGATCTACTTTGACCCCCAACAGCTGCTGTGGCTTGAGAAGGGCTATATCTATTTCTTAGATGTCGCCTTCTCTGTGGAAAAGTTGGTACAGGTTATCAATGCACTGCCTGTAAACAAGGCTCCTGGCCTGAATGGTCTCACCACTGCCTTTTATAAAGAATATGCCCATGCCCTAGCACCGCATCTCCTTGCCATGTATGAGGAGTCCCTTGCTGCTGGCATTCCTGCCTCTTTCTTGCAGGAAGTGTTGATTGTGACAATACTCAAACAGCTTAAGGATCTTCAACGATGTGAGCCATACTGACCCTTTTCCACGATTAACATGTACAATAAAATCTTTGCAAAGTTGATCCCCTCATGATTACTTCTGCTTTTGCCGACTATTGTGCACCTTGACCAGCCGGGCTTTGTTCCTGGTAGGTTGACATCTCATAACTTGCGTATCTGCTTTGCCCTTAACCATACTAATGATCCTAACCGTAAGCTTCTGCAGTATTTTTAGACACTATCAAGGTTTTTCACTCGATCAAATGGCTTTCCCTCTTTGCTTTGTTGGCACGCCTTGTAGTGAGACCCAAATTCATGAAATTAATTGGTCTCTTGTATGCCCGGCCTGCAGCCCGCTTGCTGGTCAATCACACTGTTACCCCCTTCCAGATGTCCAAGGTCTCCCGCCAGGGATGCTCTTTTTCTCTGATTGCTGGACAGCAAATGAAACCGGAAGACATTACGTGACATCAGAAATCAATAGAAAACTATATAGGATGATAGGACAAATGCATCAAGCCCGCATTTCGCGAATCCCAAATAGCAAATGTTACCGATTCGCTATTTGGGAATGGCAAAATGCTATGCATGTAGGAATCGCAAAAGAATTTGCGATTCCTACACGTCTTAAATGCAGCTCGCAAATTGCGAGTCACAATTAAGGAATGGCTTCCCATTCATTCCTATGGACCCTAGGCCCATAGGAATCAATGGGAATTGCATGCGCAATTTGCGAGTACCAAATAGGTATACAAGAGTTAAATAAATGTGGGAATATACCCCATTTTATTGCTCCATTTATTCTTAAAACACAAAATAAATATGGATAAATACCAATAAGATGACCAGAAAATACATATGGATAAATACAGATGGAAATGTTAAAAAAATAAATACCATAAAACTGGGAGCTCACCATATACCTAAAAAGACACATTGACAAATTTCGTGTTTATGAGGACCAGTGTAATAAAATTTAAAAGAAGAAATAATAAGTAGACAAATAAAAGTTAAATTACAAAAGTTGTTAGAAATAAGGTGGGATTATGGAGGGTCACTTAAAGCACATGCAAAAGACATTTGCAGGTGACCAGAAAAAATTACAAAAATATTGTCAGGAGTGGTTTAAGACTACTCAGACGTACACATATCCCTGTCCAAAGGAAGGAACATTTGATGGCAAAATAATGGCACACATTGTTACACACGTTAGGAGTAAATTGCAGAAGCGAGAAGCCACCTTCACATTATGGTGAGTTTTTTGTGAGAAGTCTAATGACTCCTCAAATTTTGATACCCCTAGTATCCAGTCTGCTGTTCCACCTCTATATGCCCCTATAAATACGTTTCCTAAGGCACCTGGTATTTATCCACTGAGACAGCTAAAGAAAGCAGCGGTGGGATTTGAGAATCCCGAAGTTGAGAGCCCTTCACAATCCCCAAAGCGATCCCCTAATGTTGCCCCACAGATATCAAAGCCAAGACACTCGTATACTCCCAGGCACCAAGCAAGGGTGGGTGACTTGGTTTTCAGGGCAATTTGAAGAGTAGTTTACTCTGCATCTAGACCCAGCCTCTCCTCAGGAGGGTAGAAGTGAAGAGCAGGGTCCAGGAGACAGTAACAATCAGTTGCATGTTTCATCAGCAACATCACTCTTATTGCAGAAGGGAGATGTAACAGAAAGGGTAGTTAAGGAGCAGATCTAGATCTCTACCCCACAGCGAAGAGGTGCAGATAATGCTAGATGGAAAGACTATATAGCCTGTACTCTTAATATGGCACAACGGGCAGCATCCAAAGAAAGAGATGAGGATTTTAGGAGGATTGAAGATAAGTTACTACCTTGGCATAATGAGAAGGAGAACGTAATAGTTTCACTAGAGAGTCTCCAAGAAGGGTTATCCCAAAGTAAGGACAGAAGGGATGCAAAATGAGTAAGGAGAGACGGATATTATGATAATCTTTCGGAACAGATTCAGGGAAGGTTTGAGAGGATGGCAAATAAAGTCCATACATAGGGGTATAGATAACATGGTTGAAATACCTTGATATCCAGAGGCTAGGTGCTCTACTTATGATATCAGTACTCAAGAAAGGCTCCTTATTGATCTTGACCATACAAAAGGTGCAAATGGATTGCCTATCGCACTCACACTAGAGAAAGATAGCAGGACATGTTCTCTAGAACTAGGAAACCCTGAGAGACTGAGCTTGAGTGGTTGAGGTTTCAGTGAGCATATGACCAGCCAGACGACAGGTTGGGATCATGTGAAGCTATGGGAGGACCAATGCAGCAGATGAGTGCTCAATCAGTTTTGCACATCACTGATCTTGCCCCTAGCGAGATAATTGGTGAAGGAGTAAATAGTTGCTTTGGTCTTGTACCATACATGGAAAATTTTGTAGGATGGACTGAAGTTTTAGCCCCACAAATAAGCCCATGGCCACGAGAACGGTCCTTTGATCCATGTGACATGGTAAATGCTGAGGATTGCATTCTTTATGGCAAGGGAGATCCAGACTGGGATCATCCTGACATGTGGAAATGTTTGTGCTTGTGGCAAATTAATGCCAGACAGCACAACCCCTAACATTCTGTCACTTTCATATATCAGATACCCCTGATATGATATTATGTTCCTTGGCCACAAATGGACAAGCATCTTTAACATTTGTTACCAACACTTATAGAGGGAGCAGGGAAATGGATTAGAGCTTTTGAAAAACAAACTGTAGGTATTTTACCCTAGCAGTAGGTGACATAAAAAGTTTACTTGGCTCTCTTATAGGAGAAGAGACAGGTATTGTTTTTCAGAAGGCTGGAGTGAGAAATGTCACCCTCAGTGAGACTGGGTATGATGAGACTCCATTCAATTTAGTTTGGACCGTAGTTTGAGTTCAGTTGAGGAAAATGTATACTGATAGGCCAGGCATTGGGTTATCCGTTATGGCTCAATAAATGCAGCCAAATGAGTTTCCCAGTAATTTTCTCAGCAGGATGAAAGAAAAGTGGACTCAAGAAGTAGGTCAGGGTAGGGAGGAAACAGGGGAAATGCCATGTTATTGTACAATGTAGTGAAGAAAGTTTACACTCTAATTTGCAGGGTAATCTTGATAATATATAGGGGTGGGCGGAATTTGCAAAGTCGCCCTACGCAAAGCTCAGCAAAATGGTGAAAAATCTCAGTGAGCACGCAAAAGTCCCGCGAACATGCGGGATTGCTTGTTCTGCCCATTTGCGGTGCTCTTTTCCTGTTCCTGAACGCTGTTTGGGTGCTCGGGGAGAAATATCTTCCAAACACGCATTTTGAAAGCGTGAAGAAGCAAACAATTCCGCAAAGCTGCAGATTGCAGAATTTTTGGCAATTCTGCGTTCTCCGTGGAACGCAAAATTACCCAAATTCCGCATATTTTGGGAGCAGAACGAAATTTACAGCCCAGGCCTAATAATATAGTGCTAATGGAAGCCATGCCCAAGAAAAAGATACAGGCACATAATCCATTTTTGTAAGAAGAAGCCGGAGAAAGATATAAACAAGCAGGGGGTAAAAAAAGTAAAGTAAAGTCCACATTTGTAAAGCGCACAATCACCCGTAAGGGTCTCTAGGCGCTGGGGGCCGTCGGGAAGATTAAGCGAGCTATTGCCCAGAGTCACATGGTGCTGGGCTAACCTGCCGCCGGAGCCGGGGATCGAACCGCGGTCCCCAGATTCCAGCGTCAGTCGCCCTGGCCGCGGCGCCACACCTCTCCCACTTTGTGACAGTGAAAGCAAATGCTAAGTTAGTGCAGGATAATCAATGGAAGGAGCTGTAGTAGGAGACACCCCTCAGATGACTGCAATGTCTGTAGGATAGGTCCCAGTGGCCGCCCAACAACAGTTCACACAACAGCAGGCTAATATAAGGGCACAAGGAAGTAACAGAGGAGGGTGAGGAGGAATTGGAAGAGGAGGGATAGGTCCCGAAAGGATGGATTAAACATGTCACTATTGTCACAGATTTGGACATATTATTAAAGATTGCAGTACTAAGAGATGGGATGAACAAAATGGAAGGACAGGTGTTTTTATTAAGCCAGGAAATACAGTAGTACAGTCATAGTCAAACCCCCAAATAATTTATGTACGCCTGGCGCCACCACAAAATGTGAAGCAACCAGCAATGCCTCAGGTGCAACAAATGCTGCCAAAGCAAAGCTACCAAGCACCCCCAATGGCAACTCCATCACAAAGTGGACAGGCAGGTGTGATTGAGAGGGGAGAAACCCACTGTAATGGTAGATTTAAATGACAAGAGTTATGCAATCCTCATGGATAAGGGAGCAACCCAATCCGGAATTAGAGAGGGAGACCTTCGAATTTCTAATAGATCCATGGACACACAAGGATTATATGGTGCAGTAATGAGCATTCCATTTACTAAACCAGTGGAGAGGGAAATAGGAGGGAGGTAAATTGATGACTGTTTCTTTTCTCGCCAGCTGCCCCAGTTAATCTATTGAGGAGAGATCTTTTGGCCAAATTAAATTCTGAATTATCATTGTGAGCCTGATGAAACTATGATTTGCTCTTCCACTGGAGTTCCACCTTCCAGGACCATGGCAGTAACAGTGGATTTTTCTACTAGAGACCAAATTAGAGCTCGACTTACAGATCTAGAAGCATTTACTAGAGCAGGATATACAATGTTAGCAGAGATGCCAGAGTTACTGGGAAGAGAGGTCAAGTTACCTAAAGAGTTTCATTTTCAGCGACAAGGGCAAGTTCTTGGAAACTTGACAATGAATTGATACTGCAAATAGAAGCCTTAGAGATAACATCAACTTATGGCACTCTGATATCTTGGAATCATAACCATGACTTGTGGGCATGTGTTATATTAATTGAGCCAGGTAAAACGGTTAGAAAATATTAGATCAACTCTTTGATGATGATTTTAAGTAAACAGTTGTAGACTTTCTGGATGACACACTGTTAAGGAAAGTATTGGAGGTAAGGACCCACATGTCAGGTAGAGCTTTGATGCTGCTGATTCTGTCAAGTACCGGACACCTTGTGGACTAAGGGTTCCCACGGTGTAGGCCTTATTTGTATTGCTACTCCATTCAGAATTACACTGAATTAATGTGCTATTCTACCTAGGGTGGGACAGTTTCCTCTTTCTAAAGAGGCAGATGAAGGCATTGCCCCTACTATACAGGTGTTGCTAGTGCAAGGAGTGAGTTACCTTGGAGTATCGACTTTTAAGACCCAGATTTATCAGGTCAAGTAAGCTAAAGGTAATACATGTTTTATGGTTCAAGATCTGTGCCCCCCTGAATGATGTAGTAGTACCAGAATTTCCAGTTGCTTCCGGCCCTTCCATCATTTTGACAAATATTACTCAGTATGCTAAATGTTTCTCTGTTTTAAAAATCTAAAGAATGCCTTTTTTGTCATCCATCTCCATCCAGACAGCCATTATTTCACAGTGTTTTACTACTGTGTGAGTCAGTATTTGAATTCTCGTTTACCTCAAGGGTATTGTGAGTCTCCTGGCATTTTCAACAGAGTAGTGAAAATGATCTGTCAAACTTTCAGTGTGACAGTACATTGATGCAGTATGTTGATGACATATTAATTTGCAGTCCTACAGAACTGCAATGTAGGAAAGATACAATTTCTCTTCTGGTTTCTCTCACACAGAGAGGATACAAGGTAGAGAGAGAGAGAACGTTCAGTATTGTCAGAAGGAGGTCCATTACTTAGGACAATTACAGTCAGTTTCTAGTTGAAGAGTAACTCCTGAGAAAGCAGCATCTATACTTCAAATGACTGACACAGAAACTGTTAAGGGAATGCTAATGGTGCTTGGTCTCTGTAATTATGTGAGACAATGAGTCTTTGATTACAGCACATTCATAGCACATTTACTGGCTTCTATTAAACAGGTAAAAGACAGAAATTATAAAATTATGTGGACACCAGAGATGAGGGAGACTTTCTAAAAATGTACGACTGAGATAACAAATGCCCCAGTGTTGGGGACTCCTTAATACACCAAGGAGTTTTAGTTATTTTGTCATTTCAATAGGCAAGTGATAACAGCTGTCCTTATGCAGAAATATCCCTATGACACAACCCCATTGTGTATTTTAGTGGATGGTTGGATTCAGTGATAAGAGGACATAATCCTTGTGAGCAAGCTCTCAGCCACTTCAGGCTATGCAGTGCAGAATAGCACTGCCATTGTTACAGGGGCACCTTTGACTCTCTATGCAGAACATCCAGTCTTTGCTATCATTCAGAAGGCTAAGACTACTCTAACTACACAGAGTGTGTCAGGCTATGAGGTGATACTATTACTAACATCTGTGAAGGTTTTAAGGTGTTATTCAATGAACCCTGCAACATTCTTTGCTCATCCTATGCTCTGAGGATAAATTGCATAATTGTGCAAAGTATATTGCTGATGAATGTAGTCAAGCAGCAGAAGAGCCTATTCTAGGTAGTATTGTAGATGGTTCTTCTACTATTGACCAAGACACAGGAGTAAGACATCCAGGTGCAGCAGTAGTCAGAGCAAAATAGCACGATTCTTCAATCACCCTCCACATAGTAAAGTAGGTAACACTACCAGCACATTATTCTGACCAAGCAGCAGAATTGATAGTCTTGATAGCGTCCCTTAAGCAAGGAATAGAAAAGGTCATTATGATCAATTCAGATATTGCTCATGTAACTACTACTGTAAATTCTAGCATCATAAGATGGAGTAGAGCAGCTTCTGTAATTCAGACAGGAGTCCTGTTATGCATAGGTATCTTTTAGAGGCCTTAATGGAGGCACTTGCGTTGCCACAGGCAGTGGCAGTTGTCAAATGAGCAGCACATACAAATGGACATGATTTTGTGTCATGAGGAAATGCTCGAGCAGATTGGGCTGCTAAAGATTCAGGTAGATGCACACCCCTGCCTGGACCATCAGGTTCACAACATGTCCCTGTGTTGGTAGCCCATACTGCCTCACTGCCTGACCCTGAATCTGACACTACCACAGATATTGTCATGCCTTATTATGCTGAAACAGCGCTTTTACATCTTTAAAAGTTGCAGGACGTTCCTCCACCACATGAGAAACAGTTATGGGAGGCTAGAGGATGCTCCCAGTTGGGGATGACTTAATTTATAGCAAAATATCTACAGGTAAACCAGTGATGCCGCAGGCTTTCCTCATGACAGCTCTTGTTCAATTGCAGTGACCTGCCCACATCTCAAGAGATCGTTTGTCTATGCAAATAAAACAAGATTGGTTTATTCCTAATTTACATGATATGTTAACCATGTTTCTTCATAATTGTACTGTTTGTGAGCAATTCCCTCCAAATCCCATATGGAAGTTGATCAATTCTACCATTCCACGACCACAAGGTCCTTTCCCTATTGACTTTGTAGACATGTTAGATAGATGCAACAGCTATTGGTATCTTATAGTTGTAGTTTGTCCTTTTCCTCGATGGATTGAAGCAGGACCGTGCATCCACTGTGATGCTAATTCAGCAGCTACTTTTCTGATTCATGAGGTGATTCCCCACTGGGGAATTCCAGAAGGGATACAATCTAATAGTGGCACACATTAATTTAATGCAATCTTTACACATCTTACAACAATGCTAGTGATAAAACATAAACTATCTTCTATTTATCATCCCCAGAGCAATGGCATCATTGAACACTTTAATGGCCTGCTGAAGAATAAGTTCATCAAGCTATGAACCACGTTGCATGAGAAGTGGTTGTATTGCTTACCACTGGCACTCTTCTCCCTTAGAAACACATTTAGTTCTGATCGTCACCTGACACCCCATCGTATAGTGACAGGGAGACCTATGAATATGTAAATAGCTACCACTAGAATGTACAGGGAGAAAGCTCAGCTGATATCTTAAATGATAAAATGCATGTTTATCTCTCTGAATTAACCAAAGTTTCAAAGTACATTTTTAAACAAGTAACCAAAGGAAAGGAGAAGCGCACCACTGATGAGGTCAACCTCCCAGTTGTGTACATCAGTGACAAACCTTTTTAACAACATTTTGTCCTGAAATGGAAAGATGAGATTTGATGACCCTTTCACTTAGACAATGAAAACCCCCACTGACCCCCCACTGACCTCAAGGTAGATGGCAGAAAACCTTGGATTTATCTATAGGACCTTCAATTGAACCCAGTATCACATCAAGAAACACCAGCGATATAAATAGAACAACATGGGGGAAGGAGATTGTGACAGTAAAAATACCCTCTTCCACCTCTGCCTTTAGAGAGATTTCTGCTTTGGACAATTTTTTGGATCAACAGAACGAAAATTAATTATTATTCTTTTTTTTCTCTATCTATCACTTACTATTGCTCTTTTATAGTAATGTACATTCTAGCTCTTTTAGTTACAACACACACTACAAAGAGAAGTCTCTACTCATGTTAATGTGTCCCATAGTATCCATATCAGATTATTAGATAATAGGTGGTATCAGTCCATGTCAGTCATAGGTTCAGAAAGTACTAATGAATCATGTTTTTGTTCGCTCTTTAATTCCTCATGTCACAGGATCAGATCGGCTACATTCAACTAAAGAAGTACCTTCAAGCACAGTTCGACATCTTTTGCATCTCTACTTGAGCAGGGTTAAGGCCCCAATGCAGCCAACACATGTTAGGCTAGTACAGTTTCTAGTTAATGCCACAAAATATGACTCTTTAGCAGACGTTTTATATATCCTTACAGATAGACAGGATATTAAGAATGAAATAGCATAAAGAAGAAAACAGGTCATCCGAACTTAGGTTTAGGGTTTTTAGGAGTAACACGCCCGCCCATTGAGGTTGATAGTTATTTAGTAAATTCTTCATCCCCAGATTGTGCTCATTGGCCAGGATTTAGAGTTACTGAATCAGTTTATGCCCATGATCAATGGCATTCTGATATCGAATTTTCATGTAGGGTCATGTCTTTATGGAAAGGTTCTGATACTACTCAGTATGTCATAAGAAAGTGTGCACATATGTGGGATGATAATGTTGTGCATTGCACTTGGATAGTTAGTACAGTAAGTCCTCAGACAGTCATGGGATTACGTCTGTATTTTTATGTTTCCGTGAAAAACTGCACCATTAATGTAGGCAGGAATATCAACTGTAGTGCCATAATAGATAACACCAACATGCAGGGGGGCACCTACAGCTTCATGGACTGTTATTGTCAGTGTGGAGAACTACTGAATGTTCAGCTAACACTGAACTGGAGTGGCTATGTACCATGGTCACCTTGCACACCCCTGGTTCGGTATTTCCTTAAGTTACTTTATTAACACCCCTTTAGGCGTCCAATGACTAGGTACATAATCACCAAAGGAGAAGAACTGCAGAGTATTATGGCACTACCACTTGGAAGGATGTTCCCCAAGAGTATTGGTTGTTTAATGATGCACAGTTGATCTTTGGAAGTGTTATGCCCTTTATTCAGGCATTCAACTGCTCAATGGTTACAGATAACTCAATGGGAACTCATGAGATCCATATTTAGTATGAAAGATAGATTTAATGCCATAAAAGAAGACCTGTGTGCCACAAGAATGATGATAAGGCAGCGCCATTATGTACTTGAACTTATGATGGCATTTGAAGGAGAGATATGCACAAAAATTGGAACTTCTTGAAAAAGTCTTTGTAAGATGAAACACGTGTCGGCAAGCTGTGTGCTGGGAACTTTTAATGAAGTATTTTGAATAAAAGAATATCAAGATCATCGCACGTTTTGGTTCCCTTTATATAAAAATAGGTCTTGACTATCTCTATGTTCTGGTCTAATGTAACTACTTTGAGTATATTAGGACATTAATACTAAAATGGGAGGTGTGCTGTTAAAACCCTTATTTGTTGTGTTCATTTGGTGCACACTGTGTGTGCAGTCAACGCCATGGGGTAGTTGGTGTATAAAGAGTAAATTGAGCACCCAAATTCTGATAACTATTGTTGATACTACACGCATACAAATTTACTTGTTGTATGTGCTGACGTTTCTCTTGTTTTAGGTAACACTACTACCCAAAGTTTTTTTGATATACAGATGACAAGATATTTTCCATAACCAACATGTAACTTGTAGGTAACTTATTATTTGACCTTTTTTATTAAGCATTGTTCATGTCGCTATATAAGTGGCTGCCTGTGAAGCATCAAACTGAGACAAGCTGTTTACCTGTGTGCAACAGTAAAAAGCTGTGTTTGCCTTGACAAGAGTCTTGTCTTTTTTTCTTTATTGTAAATTACCCGCAAACCATGTTATTCATCATAGGTATGGAGCTATTTACGTCTCAATTGCATCCACATCATGCACATTGGGGTCTTGTGTTTATGCCTTGCAGAATTATTGTCTCTAATGTATGCAGACAACATTACCCTGTATGTGGGAGACCTGTGTAATAGTTAAATCCACACCGATTATAGAAGATAACAGGTTTGGAAGAATATTGGGGATCCCTATAAACTGGGCCAAATCGATTGTGTTCCCTCTGATGGCTATAACTGCGGAGTTCACTTTGGAATTCCCACTGAAGAAGGTGAGGAAGGTAGTACAATACTTTGGGATTTAGCTCAGTAAAGACATAGATGATTTGTGGAAAACTAATTACAGATAATTAATTACTTGGCTGGATGAGATGGTGCAAAGCTGGAGGAAACTTATGCTTTCCTTAACGGGGAGGCTAGCCATTGTGAAGATGGTGATCCTCCTAAAGTCCTCTATCTATTCATTAACTTGCCCCTTCCTCTGCCATTATATTTCTGTTGACAGCTTCACTCACTCCTGATATCCCTTGCGTGAGTAGGCAGCCAGCCCGAATCACATGGCAGGTAATGACGCTTCCTTTGGAGCAGGTTGGGCTTGGGGATCCAGATATGTATTTGTACTACTATAGCGCCCAGGCACAATTTGTACACGATTGGCTTTACCCTACACAGTTCATGGCACACAGAGCACCTGAACATGACCATGCTACACCATGCCTTCTCCAGATGGCATTGTTGCCACTTATTGGACACCCCGCCTTTTAACTACCCTCAACATAGGGACCTACAGTAGGCTGTGCAATATGCAACTTACTCCAATTGGTGTATTGTATCTGTAGGGCACTTTTATAGAACCCACCAAGCACTGAAGGGACCATATGCAACTCTACTTGACACATTTACATATTACCAACTGTGGGCCTCCATCCAGACGATCCACTACTCTCTCCCTGAGGCTCCACCTACATTCAAGGTGCTGGAGGCGACTTTACAAATCCCTCAGCATGCAGGATGATCACAAGACTTCATGTGGGTATGCAGGAGACAGTGCCGGTGCCTGTTCCTGCCTGTCACCACCCCCTTTTCTGAATTGTTCCTGCCTGTCAGCAAGCGTGGTACAAAGACCTGCCGATTCCTCTTACTGTTGACCCATGGAGGTATTGGTGCACTGAATCCCATGCTCTCTCCCCCGATTACGGGTTGTGATTAGTTCATTTCAAATATCTACATAGATTATCTCACACCCTGCAGATGATACACAGAACGGACCTGATTGACGGTGTGTCCTGTGTGCACTGCACTGGGTCATGTGCTGGCTTTCTACACTTTGAATGGGACTGCTTTGGAGTGCAGCAAATCTGCCCCCCTGAAGCGGCTTGCGTTATGCCGAAGTCTGGAGCCTAGAACCTAGATGCCAATGCAGTGGAGTGAAACAAAGGCATACAGCTTGCTATCACCTCACAAGTGTTTACCAAGTGTAAAAAAACTGACTTTGAGGCAGGTTTTTTAGTTTGTTCATCCTCTCAATGCAGGTGATATGTGTGCAATGCGAGAATGCCGGATGTATCTGTTTGAGGAGTTACTCAAATTCCAATTTAAATGGCACTTACTGATTTATTTTGTATTGAATCCTTTTACAGCGCTACTCATCCGAATGTAAGGTGTCATAGTGTTTTACATCACCCACATGCAAACCCACACACACTATCCAGTACATGCGTAAATCAATCTACAGGAAATGTTATAAAAGACAATGCGGGATACAATGTGAAGGAGTAATGCGGGATACAATGTGTAGTAGTCACTTATCGCTTATATTGGTAGGCATTATATGTTAAGAGTCCATGGACGGGAGAAACCCAAAGTCAGGATTTAAAATGTGATGCAATGATTGGGGTTATCCATAGTGATAAAGCGTAATTACTACAGAAAGGAAAACTTTTTAGCAACCTTATAATAATTGTGACAGAAAAAAAGTTACCTAAACCTATGCTTTGCTATGTGCTTGCAGCTCCATGATGCCAGTTCATAGCTAACTATAATATCCATTAGAATAATTGCAACTTATGAACTGCAATTTAAACAAGCATTTGCAATGCAATAGGTCTCGCATTTACTCGAATTTGAGCTATTGGCATTGTAAATGACAATGCCTTTTATTTACGTTTTGCGTTTAAACATATCAATAAAACGCATTGTCATTTAAAATACTATTAGCTTAAACTCTCGCAAATGCAAGACCTATTGCATTGCAAATGCTTGTTATGACATGGGCTGGGCAAGATGAGAATAGCTCGCTCCTTCTCCGAGACTCCCTGAAGAGGAACTGAGGCAAGTGCAGGTTCCATCTGTGCCACTCTCACCACGTGGCACCCAGGCAGCCTGAAATACTTGTCATTATACTGTTTCGCGAGCGAGTAAACATGTATAAAGCACCAACACAAACTGTCGCCTATACCCACATCCAGATTCAATATGCAGCGCTTGTCAAAACTGTGTGATCATCAGCAAGTGATTTTATTTTCTTGTCTCCGTGTTCGCTTACCTGTCAAATCTTAGCGTCCTTACTGGTATTGTAATATATATATTCTTTAATACTGGTGGCAAACCTGTATTAATAAGCATTCCTAGGTAAGGGGCTAAGGGAACAAGATCACAAAGTAACATTAACCAACAGTGATTGAAAGGTGTTCCTACGCTTCCTACCCCACAGACTAGCATGTGACTATGTGAACTGCTTGTGAATGGATTCATTTCTTTGTACAGCACGGGTGGAAACTGATTCTAATCAAGGTGTTTCTTACTGACTGCAAGTGACTTGTGCACCAAACACGTACAATTCATGACGTATTTTGGGGAAAACGATAATTTTAGACTCCCAACAAACGAGAGAAATAAAACTGCAACTTTTATGAGGAGAAAGCCATGATAACAATCAGACCACCCCCGAGCTAGTAATGCGCCTGAAGCTGCACAAAACACCCTCTTTACACATTAACATGGATACACTGAAAGCTCGTAATCTGACAACACGGAAAGATGTCCCCTGTGCGACAGCGACGGCAGAATGATATACATCATCACCCTGTCTGCAAACATTAGAATGCCCACGGCTGACCACAGCAGAGCCAATACAAACAGACTGGTGGGCTGGTGTTGGAATACGACAACCCGTCCCAAAATGCATAACAAAGCCAGGGGTCTGGCTGAGGGAAACTTGGGGAGCTCTTAAAATGTGGGCAAGTGACACAAATTAGGATAGTCATCTCGGTTTGGAAGGCTCGCTAAATTGGAAATACATACAAAATAAGAAAGTGAAAGGTAGGTAGCGCAGGATACTAAAAATCGGTAGCAGCAGAGATGGGACAAGCAGGACAATGATTACTTGGTCTTGGAAGCGAACTTCATCAGCAGGGTCTTCTTTTTGGAATTCAAGACTGGGAAAAGATGCAGGCATCTGCGACTACAGGAGGTGGCGCCCACCACTCGCAGTGCTGCATGAGACCAGCTCATCGCCATTCTACTCCTACTGCGCACGTCTGTCGTGCTGCTCGTGCAGTCCTGGGACAAGGATTGACATTGAAGAAGGACTGAAGAAAAGCTCACTGTTACCGAGCCAATCACTAGAACCACGATGATAACAACAAAAGAGGGACGAGCCGAAGGAGTAGCTACAGTATCAAACAGTTCCGCTTTCAGGGCAACAAGAATGCTTTAGGGAATGCGAGTTGATTAAAGCTTTGAAAAAATTAGACCGAATTTGAAGTTGGTGATATTCCACAAACTTTCCTCACAACAAGTGACGTGGAATTGTATTTTCTAGTCGAAATTATAGACAACAGCTAACTTTTTATATACATATATCTATGCAAACATGCTTAATATTATAGGATAGAGCATAATACTGTAGGCCCATAGTGAAAAAAGATACCTGGTAATTTTGCTTAGAATAATTAAATACGACACAGTCTAATACGGCCACCACTGTAACATGCGATCCGCCCATTAATTTTCACCGGCAGGTTCCAATTTTCGGTTCTCTGCTGGCTATATCTGTCATTCAAAGCAAAAGATAAGCTACTGCTCACTAACGAAAGGGCGATTGACTGAATGCAGGTCACGATTTGCCACACGTTTAGTTAGGATGGCTTTCCATGCGCGAAGGTGTTTTAATCCCATAAGTCTAATGAGAAGAAGAAACCAGGAAGTCAGGCATCCTTGCCCGTGACATGGGCGGGGCCTGTGACGCGGCCGGAAGAGGCCGGTGTTGCTCGTTGATGCGGGGCTCCCATCATGGAGGGAGAGCCCCGCGGTAGCGTGAAGATCCAGAGAAGTGCCCCGCGTGTGGAGATGCGCCGGAGAAAAGGAGCTCAGCGAGGCGACGCGACAAAAGAGCCCGGTGAGTGGAGGGGGGGATATGTGTGTCTGTGTGTGTGCGCGTGTGTGTGCGCGCGTGAGCCCCGTGAGTGGTGGGGGAGGGGGGTGCGTGCGTGCGTGCGTGTGTGTGTGTGTGTGTGTGTGTGTGCGCGTGCCTGCCTGTGTGTGTGTGTGTGTGTATGCCGGGGGGGCCGAGGGGGGTGAGTGTGTGCGCGTGGGAATGTGTGTGCGCATGCATGACTGTGTGTGATTGAGAGAGGCTGCGAATGCGAGGCAGGGGATGTGCACGGCGCCGTGCGCGCCCTCGAGGAGGAATCTGAGACAGCGAGGCTCGTGCACCAACGCTGTCTCACATTCCCCCGAACACGCCGACAAAAGGTCCTTTGCTACGCTCGACCTAAAAAGGGGTTCTCTGTCTAAACAGTAACCCACTTATATAAAAGGCAAATCTGTGATCTGCATATTACAGGATGCAATTTGTTGCAAGTACATTAATCCTCTATACTACTGTAGGAGTCAAACCCTGACTAGACAAAATACAGTTCTCTCTAGGGAGTGCATTAAATACCTGAGTTATCTTACCATTATTATTATCCCCTGAAATTTCATGGGTTCAAAAAGACCTCTGCAGCAGGTGGCTTAACCCTGTAACATATTTTAAAATGCTTCTTTGTCACAAATAACGTAAGCCCGATCAGATTTACTCCCTTGTCCTTGTTGGCCTTTTCTTTCAGGCAGAGCTATTAAAAAATTAATGTAGAAGTTTCCTGCCAGACTGTTCTACACAGGGCTGGCTTTAGCACTGGCTGCGCCCGGTGCGACAATCAATTTTGGCGCCCATGCACACTATGACCTCTTCCTCAGATTCTCTCACTATCACCGGGCAAAGTGCCCCTCATCTCTCCAATCATAAGTTACTGCAAAACACAGAGACCCCCTGTGCTCAGCGCCCCCTCCAGTGGTCAGCGCCCAGTGCGGCCCCACCTGTCGCACTGTCCTGGTTCCACATGACTCCTCCCCTTGTTTCTCCATCCTCTTCCTGCTGCCACACATTGACCCACAATTTATGAGGTGCTGGACTACATTATTTTTCTGTTTCGAGCACTGCTTGGGATGATGAGGTAAGGGTTTTCCATCTTAGAATCAACAATATGCCCTTTCTGTCTGCAATGCTCACTCCTCTGTGGAGAAGGAGAACGCCCAATGGTGGTTCATTTCTAGTAAGGCAAGCCTTCATGTGCACTATTGCAGTTAATTAAGTTGCTTTTGCCACCATCCCTCCTTCTCTGACAGTGAGGTCATATGTGATGTTCCCATGATCACACGCACACAGAACCATACACCCACGTGCATCCTTTGACTGTCAGACACCTCTGGCTGTGGGCATCCTGGGCAGCTTGCAAAAAACACAGTTGATGGACAGAATGTAGAACAATGTCATACATTCACCCCAGTACAAGGATCTGGGCCTAAATCCATCGTTTTTTTGCACTCCACACCACCATGGGTTAGACACTGGCTTCAGCCTGGATAGCTTGACTCCAGTGGTGTGGAGAGCCTGGGCAGCTGCCTCGCTTTGCCTGAAGTTTTAGAAAGAGTACAACCACTCAGCATTGGCAAAATCTTACACCATGGAATGAACGTGCTAAAGCTTTTCAACTGTCCATCAAGCTCTCTCAAGACAGTAGATGGTACAAACTAACTCACTAACATATCTCTCTCAGCAACCTTTGTTAACTGTGCTGCCCCCCCTGCTCCTTTTCTGTTTCCTCTTTTTTTATTTTTTTTATCTTTGAAGCCTTTCAGTTTTTCTTCCTTTTTTTGCTTTATTTCAGATACGAGCAGTTGTTCCTTTTCCATCATCGGATCCGTCAAACCTACAGCAATTTTCAGCACATCAGAGACAAGGCAGAGGTAGAATCAAAGCCTGCGGTCCCTACCCCTGCTCTCCACAACGCGAACGGAATGCTCACTGCAAATTATACCTCCGAGAAGGGCTTTGATCTGGCCCGACCCTCTCCGTCTGTCATTTCCAATTCGCACGCTCTTTCCGTCTACTTTGAATTTCTAAAGTGGCGAGACACAGCGGCTGAGATGCATCGCATTATCCTCCCCAGATGAACTAATGAAGCACTCTGTCACGTTGCAGAGTGTCGCTTTAAATGACAGTGACGTGCTAACTCAAAGTTGCTCCAAAAATCAATTTTCAGAGTAAACACGATCAATTGCTGCCGTTTTCCCAAGTAATGAACAAGGTATTTTATAAAATGATTAAACACATATGCTGCAGCACAATGCAGATGAACATATATCATTGCATTTTCGTATAATGCATCTTCAATACCCCCTGTCATTTCCTGAAGGTTAAACTACTTATTGCAAAAAAATAGAACAGAGCTCTTTCCGTTTTGTCTACGAGATAAGGATCAATGTACTTGCAATAAACCAGTGAATTACCATATGTACTATTATTTGCATCTGTGAAGACTTTTGCATTGGTTGGTCTGTGAAATGCAGCTTATGTGTAGGGGTGGGTGCAATTGGTATAGTTCTCTGTAGTGTAATTACTTGTTATTCTCACTAAATTACTCGTGATTGTGTGAGGAGCTTTTTGCTTTATTTTCTTGGTGGAAAAGGCACCTTTTAAAATCTAAAGTAGGCCAGGGGATGCATTTTGAGCTAAGAAAATAGCACGAAGTTCTACAGGGCACGAACAGCAGCAGTAGACCACAGCTGCTCACTCTCTCTAAATTGGTTGTTCCTGTGCTCCTGCTATAGATTTCATGCCACAAATTACTCTTAATGACTCAAGATGGTGTAATCGCTTAATTTCGGCTATGTCACATCACAAGAGCAATGCATAATTACTGAAATTACTCCAATTACTTTGGCATAATTAAAATTTCTCCCAGGCCTTTTTATGTGTATTGAATCCCTGACATCGCCATCTCAAAGACGATGTTTACTTTCCTTGTAGGCTTTGCTAGAGTCCATATTTGGGAGGTGTCTGGCTCCCTTTAGTCTTTTAATCTCATTGCATTCAACTATTGATTGGGTTATGGTTTGGCAAAATTTGCCACATTTGCATTCATTTTCTTTTAAGTTACCAGCATTCAGGCCTCTCAAAGGAGCCTGAATCGCCAGAAGGGGGTTGCTTGACCCCAGTTAGCTTATTGTTTCCCCCACTTGTTTTTAACTACAGCGCTCTAGCCATGTTTTTAGGTCGAGCTGGCGTTGGAGCGCGAAGCGCTCCCGCCAGCGAGACTATAGTCACCTTCCTCCCTGTCAAGGGAGTAACAGCTGTGAACGAGCCTGATACAGACCTGGGCACGAGCCGACCCAGGTCTGTGAACGCGCTTCAAGGTTGAGCAGCTTGTGCACGTTTGCTGGACGTCAGGCGCTGCAAGCCCGCCAGACCAATTATCCCAGCATGAAACTCTACTTCCTGAGGCGCCACAAGACCAATTATCCCAGCAGGAGTCTCCACTTCCTCAGGCGCCGCAACAATTATCACAGCATGAGACCCACTTATCACAGCATGTCAACAGGCGCCCCAGGCTGCTGGAGCACTCAACTATAATTAATGTGCAGTTGAGTGCTCCAGCAGCGTGGGGCGGCTCTCTGCATGCTGTGATAATTATATCTTTGGGAACTCATGCTGTGATAATTAGGGCGGCATGCTCTATTTGCAGCACTGAACATTTTCAAAGAAGGCCAAGCAGTGACATTCATTGTAGACACTCACCCTCAGCCCTCACCCCCTCACCCCTCACACACCTCCTCACCCTCACACACCTCCTCACCCTCACACCCTCACCTTCACACCCCCTCACACACACCCTCACATACCCTTACCAGCACAGCAAAACACAACACAACACAGCACAGCAAAACACAACACAACACAGCACAGCACAGCAAAACACAACACAGCACAGCAAAACACAGCACAACACAGCACAGCACAGCACAGCAAAACACAACACAGCACAGCAAAGCACAGCAAAACACAGCACAGCACAACACAGCACAGCACAGCGCAGCAAAACACAACACAGCACAGCACAGCACAACACAGCACAGCACAGCAAAACACAGCACAGCACAGCAAAACACAGCACAGCACAGCAAAACACAGCACAGCACAGCACAACACAGCACAGCAAAACACAACACAACACAACACAGCACAGCACAGCAAAGCACAGCACAGGACAGCACAGCACAGCAAAACACAGCAAAACACAACACAGCACAGCACAACACAGCACAGCAAAACACAGCACAGCACAGCAAAACACAGCACAGCACAGCACAACACAGCACAGCAAAACACAACACAGCACAGCAAAGCACAGCACAGCAAAGCACAGCACAGGACAGCACAGCACAGCACAGCAAAACACAGCAAAACACAGCAAAACACAGCACAGCACAGCAAAACACAACACAGCACAGCACAACACAGCACAGCAAAACACAGCACAGCACAGCACAGCAAAACACAGCACAGCACAACACAACACAGCACAGCAAAACACAACACAGCACAGCAAAGCACAGGACAGCACAGCAAAACACAGCAAAACACAGCAAAACACAGCAAAACACAGCACAGCAAAGCACAGCACAGCAAAACATAGCACAGCACAGCAAAACACAGCACAGCACAGCAAAACACAACACAGCACAGCAAAGCACAGCAAAACACAGCACAGCACAACACAGCACAGCACAGCGCAGCAAAACACAACACAGCATAGCACAGCACAACACAGCACAGCACAGCAAAACACAGCACAGCACAGCAAAACACAGCACAGCACAGTACAACACAGCACAGCAAAACACAACACAACACAGCACATCACAGCAAAGCACAGCACAGGACAGTACAGCACAGCAAAACACAGCAAAACACAACACAGCACAGCACAACACAGCACAGCACAACACAACACAGCACAACACAACACAGCACAGCAAAACACAGCACAGCACAACACAGCGAAACACAGCAAAACACAGCACAGCACAGCAAAGCACAGCACAGCAAAACACAGCACAGCATAGCAAAACACAGCACAGCAAAACACAGCACAGCAAAACACAGCACAGCAAAACACAGCACAGCACAGCAAAACACAGCACAGCAAAACACAGCACAGCACAGCTAAACACAGCACAGCACAGCAAAACACAGCACAGCACAGCACAGCAAAACACAGCACAGCAAAGCACAGCACAGCAAAACACAGCACAGCACAGCAAAACACAGCACAGCAAAACACAGCACAGCAAAACACAGCACAGCACAGCAAAACACAGCACAGCAAAACACAGCAAAGCACAGCACAGCAAAACACAGCACAGCAAAACACAGCACAGCACAGCAAAACACAGCATAGCACAGCACAGCACAGCACAGCAAAACACAGCAAAACACAGCACAGCACAGCAAAACACAGCACAGCAAAACACAGCACAGCACAGCAAAACACAGCACAGCAAAACACAGCACAGCACAGCAAAACACAGCACAGCAAAACACAGCACAGCACAGCAAAACACAGCACAGCAAAACACAGCACAGCAAAACACAGCACAGCACAACCAAGCACAGCACAACCAAGCACAGCATAACCAAGCACAGCATAACCAAGCACAGCATAACCAAGCACAGCATAACCAAGCACAGCATAATCAAGCACAGCATAACCAAGCACAGCATAACCAAGCATAGCGTAATAAAGCACAACAAAACATAGCATAACAAAAAATAGCATAACAAAACACAACAAAACATAGCATAGCATAACAAAACATAACATAACATAGCATAGCATAACAAAACACAGCATAGCATAACAAAACACAACACAGCATAGCATAACAAAACACAACATAGCATAGCATAACAAAACACAACATAGCATGGCATAACACAACATAGCATAGCATAACAAAACACAACATAGCATAGGATAGCAAAACTAAACAGAGCATAGCATAACAAAACAAAGCATAGGATAGCAAAACAAAACATAGCAAAACAAAACATAGCCTAACATAACATGGCATAACAAAACATGGCATAACAAAACATGGCATAACAAAACATGGCATAACAAAACATGGCATAACAAAACATAGCATAGCAAAACATATAATAGCATAGCAAAACATAGCATATCAAACACAACAAAACATAGCATAGCAAAACAAAGCATAGCATAGCAAAACATAGCATAGCATAACAAAGCATAACCAAGCATAGCATAACAAAACATAGTATAGCATAACAAAACATAGCATAACAAAACATAGCATAACAAAACAGCATAGCATAGCATAACAAAACAAAGCATAGGATAGCAAAACAATACATTGCATAGCATAACAAAACAAAGCATAGGATAGCAAAACAAAACATAGCAAAACAAAACATAGCCTAACAAAACATGGCATAACAAAACATGGCATAACAAAACATGGCATAACAAAACATGGCATAACAAAACATGGCATAACAAAACATAGCATAGCAAAACATATAATAGCATAGCAAAACATAGCATATCAAACACAACAAAACATAGCATAGCAAAACAAAGCATAGCATAGCAAAACATAGCATAGCATAACAAAGCATAACCAAGCATAGCATAACAAAACATAGTATAGCATAACAAAACATAGCATAACAAAACATAGCATAACAAAACATAGCATAGCATAGCATAACAAAACACAACATAGCATAGCATAGCATAGCATAGCATAACAAAACAAAGCATAGGATAGCAAAACAATACATTGCATAGCATAACAAAACAAAGCATAGAATAGCAAAACAATACATTGCATAGCATAACAAAACATAGCATAACATAACAAAACATAGCATAGCATAACAAAACAAAACATATCATAGCCTAGCAAAACATAACATACCAAACACAACAAAACATAGCATAACATAACATAGAAAAACAAAGCATAACACACACAACCACACACACACAACCACGCACACATAACCACAACCACACACACAACCACAACCACACACAACCACACACACACAACTATCTATCTATCGCCCTCACTCTATCTGTCTATCGATCTATCGCCCTCACTCTATCTGTCTATCGATCTATCGCCCTCACTCTATCTATCGCCCTCACTCTATCTATCTATCGGCCTCACTCTATCTAATCGCCCTCACTCTATCTATCTATCGCCTTCACTCTATCTTATCGCCCTCACTCTATCGCCCTCACTCTATCTATTGCCCTCACTCCATCTATCGCCCTCACTCTATCTATCGCCCTCACTCTATCTATCGCCCTCACTCTATCTATCTATCGCCCTCACTCTATCTATCTAATCGCCCTCACTCTATCTATCTATCTATCTATCTATCGATCGCCCTCACTCTATCTATCTATCTATCGCTCTCACGCTATCTATCACCCTCACTCTATCTATCTTTCTATCGATCTATCGCCCTCATTCTATCTATTTATTTAGATACTGATCGCCATCACTCTATCTATCTGTCTAGCTATCTATCGCCCTCACTCCTATCTATCTATCTATCTATCTATCTATCTATCTATCTATCTATCTATCTATCTCGCTCACTCAATCTCTCTATCGCCCTCTATCTATCGCCCTCACTCTATCTATCTATCCCACTCACTCTATCTATCGCATCACCACAGCATCACTCAGCACCACCACAGCATCACTAAGGGGCACAACAACATCACTATGCGCTACCACAGGATCATTGAATGCCACAGCATCACTAGTCGCCACCACAACATCTCTCAGCCCCACCACAGCATCAATCTGTGCAACCATTTACCAACAACTGGGTCAAATATGATCTCTCAATGTTTCAAGCTTTATTAAAAATGTCAGAAAAAGAGGTTAGTATTTCACTTCTGTTCTTGGATTTTCGTCACAATAAAATACACTGAACATATTCTTCACAAAAGTTATTTACAAAAGTTTAAGCTATTGCCATTATAAATTACAATAACTTTTATTTAAGTATTAATTATTAAAAAAATTCAAAGCCATTGTTATTTGTAATATCAATACATCTAAGTCACGTGAATACAACACATATTGCATTACAAATGCTATAGGTGTCACAAGTTATAACTATTGGCATTGTAAATGACAAAGCTATTATTTTTGCTATTTTCAAAACCAACACATATATAAAAAATGTGTCATTTACAATACCAATAGCTCAAACTTTCCTAATGCGAGACCTTATGCATTGCAAATGCTTGTTACTTATTGGGTCCGCCCCCAGCCTCATCCCCTTCTAGAATGGCTCACTTAAGAAGCTGCAATGCCCATCCAAGCCGCTGGCACTGACGTGCCAAAGGTAGGCCCGTCTGCACCTGTACGTGGCCAGACAGCGCCCAGAACCAGAAACCCTGTCAGTGTTACTATCCAGGCATATACTAGAGCAGAACCTATTAATTTAAATACTCAAGGTAAGTCCCCTCCTTGATCTCCATTTCATGTCACTGGTCTATCCAGCACTCTCAAATGTCAGCATTGTTACATTTCTTTACAAGTTGACTTGTCACCGATTAAATAATCTACCAGAACCATAATAATATTAGTCAGGAGGTTATTTGCCTTCTCCTAAACACACGCTCTCTGATAAAACATAAAATAAATTTTCGATATTACAAAGAACAAGAAATGTTGATATCGCCTTCCTCACAGAAAAGTGTGTGGATGATACATCCAACCTGGACTTGATTACATGTGTTCCAGGAAGGTTTCAAGGTAAATCGGCTTGATAGGCCAAATGAAAATGGAGGTAGGCTTGCTATTGTACATCACAGCACATATAAAGCTTCCTTTAAACCTCTCTTTCACCTTGATTCAGAGGCACTATAGAAAAACATAATTCCACTGTTTTAACAGACTTTTATTATATAGGACTCCTGGCCAAAAGGATAATTTTATATAAACGCTATTAGGTTTGAGGAAAACCTGTGTGACTATTCCAACTTCACGATCTTGGGTGATTTAAATTTTCATCTTTAATACCTGGACAGTCGAAAAACAGATCTCATCCTTGGCAATCTACAAAGTTTTGATCTGCAACATCTAATAAAAGAATGCACACATAAGGCCAATCGTATTTTGAATGGGCTTTTTACCAACAACCCTAATATCCAAATAATAAATGTGATACCACTAATTTTGACAGATCACAAAGCCATTATTTTTAAACTTAACATGCCTGTGCTGAACAACGGTTCTGCACAACCGTCAGCCTTGAGAAAAGGCAGAACTTGGAAAAATAGACAATATAAACTTCGATCGTCTTCTATGTAACTTGAAACCCAGAGATAGAGGTTGCTAACTTGAGCGCCTGGTAACGCTGTGGCCACTCAACTAGCCCCTTTCAAAACTAGAATTAAGCACCAAAAATGCCTTTTGGCCCCTGGTTCTCCCATGAACTTAGGGAGCAAAAAAGCAAATGCAGATGACAGTAACAGAAATGGAGACTGGGCTATGACTCAATGGAAAAACAAATCTATAAAAACCTACTTGAAGACTATAAAACATAATTTAAGAACACTAAAAAAAATGATTCAACTGACAAAATCAGAGCTGCTAAAACACACCTAGAGAGCTTTTTGCCACTGTAAATACCCTCTCAACATTTGGTCATGGGAAGTGGATAGAACCTAATCAATACTTTGTTGATAAGCTAGACAATTTCTTCTCTAAAGTCAATATGATATTTCCGGAGTTTTCTAACGCTTGCAACAACCCCAGTCAAGTGATAAATGTCACTCCTAAGGAAGCTGTTTCTGAATATGCCACACCAGCTTTGCCTTGTCAATTCAATTCCTTTATGCCTTTTACTGAAGAAAAGGTGGATGCCCTCTCGAAAACCACTAAATCGGGATCACCCACAGATCCATGCCCACCAAAGGTACTCTACCCAATATCTAAAACAACTGCTACACATTTGACCGCAGTTTTAAATTTGGTCTTGCATTCAGGCTCTTTCCCTAATAGCTGGAGAAAGGCCTCAATCCTCGCACTGATTAAAAAATCCCAATTTGGATGCGGAGAAAGTAAATAACTATAGGCCGATCTCACGCCTACCACTTATTGGGAAATGCCATGAACTCAGAGCTTATTTCTTTTCTACAAACTACTGCTAGCTTTGACTCAGCGCAAGTTGGATTTAGATCAAAACACTACAGAATCAGCTCTCTGTGTAGCCAGCGTAGAAATTAGGACAATTGTAGATTGGGGATGCAGTAAGACTTTGATCCTGTTGGACCTAGCGACCACATTCAATCAGGTGGACCATGTCACCATGGTGAAATGCTTTAAGGACATGGGCATAAAGGCGCCAGCTCTCAAGTTTAATTGAATCATTCTTATCTAACAGAGAGCAAGTCTTGACCGAGGGTGATTACTCCTCTTCCCCTTTCAATCTCCCATGTGGTAAACAGCGTTTACAACGCAGCTTTTACCACGCACTACCTTTGCCACGCAACTTTTACAACGCAAATCGTTACAACGACTTGCGCTGGGGGGCGCTCTAGGATAGGTAATAGTTTAATTTACTATCCAAAACCTTCCCTACTATCCACGGCGACTAGAGTTGGAATAGTAAATTAAACTATTCACTATCCGGCGCCCCCCAACGCAAGTCATTGTAACGACTTGCATTGTGAAAGTTGCGTGGTAAAGGCATGCGTTGTAAAAGTATGCATGGTAACGACATACATCCCCCCATGTAGGGTCCATTAGGGATCCTCACAAAGTACCACCCTGTTTAATGCTTACATCTCCCCTCTTAAACATCTGATTAGATCCTGTGGTTCTCAGTGTGCTCCTATGCCGATGACACACAGCTAATTGTGTCAATCTCATCAGACCCGGAGCAGGTAGCTCTACAGTTCAGATCATGCATGAGCAACATTCCACATTGGATGCAAGCCAACTATCTAAAGCTTAACTCAGATTAAACCTTGGTGTTGTTGTTTGATCCCAACACCTCTTGCTGTAGTCAGTCTTGGCGGTCATCAAATAATGGCCCACTTCCAATCTCTGAAGAGAAAGCAAAAAACTTGGGGCTTATAATGGACACTAAACTGACCTTTATTGAACATTGCAAAAAGATAACATCGTCCTGTTTCCTAATGCTGTGAATTAAAAACAAAACCTTAATTTTCGCCCATTGGAGCTAAGAAAATCAGTAATATTAGCACTGGTCACTGCCAAAATTGATTATTGCAACTCTTTCTTCATGGGTGATCAAGAACGTGTGCCTAATAAGCTTCAGACAGTCCAAAGCACTACAGCTGGGGTGCTCCTAAACCTTCCCAAGTTCTGCTCAGCTTCTTCCACCATTAAATAGCTTCAGTTGCTTCCAATCAGATCCTAGATACAATTTAAGGCACTTTGTTTGGTGCATAAAGGACTTTACAAGAAGTCCTGCTTCTCCAAAGAGCCTCGTACCGCTCCAGACCAAGCGCTCTTGTCCGGGCTGTGCTGCTGCTCTCACCTTCCTTGGCTGTCTGCTGTTGCTATCACCGCTGTTTTGTGAGAGGATGGAGCAGCTCTCTTTGTGCGTTTGAAGGTGCTGCCTCCCCGAGGACTCGCTGGTGTGAGCGAGAGCTGCAGTCGGCACGCTCTGTTCAGCGCTCCCAGCTGGAGTCCACAGGGTCAGAGGCCAGGAAAACAACTACCAGCGTAACCTGGGGGACTGCGAGGACCAGCAATCCCTGAACTGACCAGCTGGTTCCTCTTCCCCCAGGCGCCACGCCCACGGACACACCCACCAGCGATTAGGAGATTAAATTCGTGACACCCGCTTCGTGGGCGCCACTCACCTTCCTTGGCTGTCTGCTGTTGCTATCACCGCTGTTTTGTGAGAGGACGGAGCAACTCTCTTTGTGCGTTTGAAGGTGCTGCCTCCCCGAGGACTCGCTGGTGTGAGCGAGAGCTGCAGTCGGCACGCTCTGTTCAGCGCTCCCAGCTGGAGTCCACAGGGTCAGAGGCCAGGAAAACAACTACCAGCGTAACCTGGGGGACTGCGAGGACCAGCAATCCCTGAACTGACCAGCTGGTTCCTCTTCCCCCAGGCGCCACGCCCACGGACACACCCACCAGCGATTAGGAGATTAAATTCGTGACACCCGCTTCGCGGGCGCCACTCACCTTCCTTGGCTGTCTGCTGTTGCTATCACCGCTGTTTTGTGAGAGGACGGAGCAACTCTCTTTGTGCGTTTGAAGGTGCTGCCTCCCCGAGGACTCGCTGGTGTGAGCGAGAGCTGCAGTCGGCACGCTCTGTTCAGCGCTCCCAGCTGGAGTCCACAGGGTCAGAGGCCAGGAAAACAACTACCAGCGTAACCTGGGGGACTGCGAGGACCAGCAATCCCTGAACTGACCAGCTGGTTCCTCTTCCCCCAGGCGCCACGCCCACGGACACACCCACCAGCGAAACGTATATTAACACCATCAACCCCACCGCGACGCGGGATGCGCGCGGGTCGGCGCACGGAACGAAGCCCGGGCAAAGGGCGGGCCGTCTGTGGCCGTCCGGGGACGTACGAGGACGGGACGGGCCCCCCCTCTTTCAACTTGCTCAACTCTACAGAAAAAAAAGTTCTTCTCTCGTCAGAGATTTGGGGTAAGCCAATAAATCACTAATAAAAGTAGAATATCCATCAAATTATTGGCGAATTGAGCGATATATAAAATAAATTATCAAGCGCTTATCAGTTAATAAATGGGTTTTAAAAAACTGCGCACTCGCACCATATTTATGAAAAGAATGGGGACGGAGAATGCGATACGGAAATCCTCAAATAAAGCCATAAAACCAGGTCGTATAACTCAAACTCCGGCAATTAGTACATACTTTACCACGCTCGCTGCTAAAGATACCCAAGAATCTCATACATCAGGTAAAGAAATATCTCTCAACTCTTCAGCAATTATCAGGGAAACCGAAGGCGCTTCAATGATACCTAACTCACAATCTAAATTGGGTCACCTGGAGCCTGAGTCAAGCAATAAATCATTTTGTACCCCCAGAGATCTACTTATCCCTGATCAGGAAACGTCTACCCTAAAAACCTCAACACCGATCAAAAATAGAGGGAGCTCAATGTTATTTGAAGATTCAAATAGTAACAAATTGAACTCAGGGTCACAAAAGCTGGAACCTGGGACAAGCGATAATATACAGGAAAAAACATCTCTTCCAATCACCTCACTTGACCTTTCGCTGGACACCTTCAATCTCAAAATAAATAATAATATCATTAACACAACCTTACCTATATCTAAAGCCTTGTTCTCACTACAAGAGATTTTGGAATCAGTTCTTTCTGTTCTGGGAAACATTTTCGAAAATTCCGACCACACTCTGGACGTTCAAATAGGGATATTAAAACATCTAGTTGAAGAAAAAAAGAAAAAAGACTTCTTCATAGCGGAGAAAAATAATATACCAACGAAAACTAAACTTGAGCGAAATGACATACCTAAAGAATATAATAAAGATCAGAAGAAAAGAATACGCGACTTTGGCACTCAAACATCAAATACCAAAGTACAACAAAATCAGAAGACGGATAATCTAAACGACTCAACAATATATTCCCTAAAAAAACTTTTTAAAGAAAAACATCAACAAAAAATCAAACACTTCCCAATATTTACAAAAACAACCAAAACAAATAATCTCGCAAACGATTCTGTACTAGATACTCAAGAAATACATGTTAATAATATATCAAATCAAGGAAATGGAGAACCGATAGCTAAAAAGAAACAGGAAAATAACACAGAAGGAAAGAAAAAAAGGAGGAAAAAACCAGTAAGAAGGATTCAAAAAAAGAAAAATCGCAAACTAAAATTTCAAAAAACAGTTATAATACATGACTTGGAAGAGGATCATGGTGACAATATAATAACATCTCAAAGCACTGAAAAGTCAATAAACAGCAAAAACCTCGAAGTAAAGATGCCACAATTAGATCCTAGAGCAAAAGAATATGTCCCACTTAGACTTTCAGAGGAACTAGTCCAAAATAACAATAAAAATACTAGGGAAGCTATAAACAGGTACAATCAAAGGGAGAAAGAGTCTTCCTCTAAAACTCTACAATTTGAGGAACTTTTTCCCACTGATTCAGCTCCATTTAATAGAGGAAGGATCATACACCTATTACGTCATATAAAGTCTCTACAATCAATGACCAGTAATGATCTAGATTTAGTAATCTTTCCTAATAAAGACAATATTAAACTCGTAAGGGTAACATTCTGGTCGTCTGTTCTCCCAGGGATCATACTTAATGAAAAGGAGACATTGCACAAATATGGATATGATGTAGTTGAAAAATTGGAAGTAATGGTCAGTAAAACTCCTATTTGGTATAACGCTCAAATTCGTGCACTTTCTAATTCACACGTGAAAGGATATCAGAGAGATTACGACGCGATAGAAGATCTAGCAAATATGGACTTTGAGACACACTCTGTAGGGCAAGAAAAACTAAAAATTTTGGTGGATAAAGGACAAAGGGCAGTTTGGTACCATGCTCCTAAAAAACACGACAACTGCGACACCATAAAATCCTGGGCTTGGGTCTCTGAGACTCTGAATAGAGATAAAATCTTGAGCATTCAACAACAATCCGTTTAGCACAGGCTTAAAAATTACATCTTGGAATATTGCAGGTAGAGTTAAGAACAAACTGCCTACGGCTTTGAGGAATCTCCCAGATATTCTGATCTTACAAGAAACGTGGGCAACTGAACCTATTACTCTCAAAAATGATTATGTATATGAAATCCCAGCAACACCTACTAAACGAGGACACGCTAAAGGTGGTTTGGCCATTTTACTGAGAGATGAATATCAGTGGGCGCAGGAAATAGTAGATACTAATCTAGAAAACTTACAATGTATTAAAATCTTTGCAAAAACAAATAACACGGCCTCTCCAAAGGCAATTCTCCTTTTTAATGTATATGCCCCCCCAGGTAAAAAGCACGATACAGTATTCTTAGAAATTATGGAAAAGATCGTGAATACAACAGAAAACCATCTTTATTCATCCTTCTTAATTGCTGGTGACTTTAATAGTAAAATCTCCAACTTAGAAATCAATAAGTGGGCAAAATTATACTTAGAAGAAGGTATGGATACTATAATCCCGCAATTTCCTGAGGGCATATCAATTGATAAAAGAGGTAAATTGCTATTATCAACACTGACTAATATGAATGGAGTAATAGTGAATGGCAACATGGAAGGGGACATTCCAGCAAATTACACCAGGCGGGGTAACGGGACTTTATCCATCATAGACTACATCATCAGCAGTATGGATCTGCTAGAAACAGTCACGTATCTGCATAACCAGTTTTGCCAAGAAAGTGATCACGCACTAATGAATTGAACTACAGATTGGATACCTAAATCTTCTCCAGCCTGTCATATGATTAACTATAAAAGTAATATAGTGATAAACAGCGAACAGAGACGCATTTTCTGGAATTCTTCGACTCTCGATAAAATTACTTCACGGATTGATCACTCTCAATTTTTAACAAAAATATTTTCTGAAAATCCTATTGAAAACTTTGAATCTATTATAAAGGATTTCAAAAATGTAATCCTAAATATGACAACAAAGGACGCAGTAGGCAACAGTAAGAAGAAAGACAAAAATATGCGTACCATTAAGAACTCTGCAGTAAAGAAAAAGTTAAACAAATGCATACGCTCCCAATATATGAACTCTACACCATACGTGAAGAAGGAAATAAATAAATTGAAAAATCAATTGAGACGTGAGAATCAAAGAAATAAAAAAGCTTCACAAGACCGTAATTGGGTCGACATCCAGATAGCAGCGAATAAGTACAATCAGCGCAAATATTGGTACCTAATTGCAAAACTAACTGGTTCAAAAAAGAAATTACAAACAATACCGGTCCCTCCGAACGACTGGGAAACTTTTCTGACAGATCTTTACAAAGCAAACTTAATAATACCATCTGAAAGTAGTGAGGTTAACAACAAAGGAAAAGATAAATGTCCAATAAATAAAACTACAGCTATATCGGTTGAACTGAATATACGTAATGCAAGAACAACTGGTGCTTCTGGCCCGGATCAAATTCCGATCAAAGCATTACAAGTCGCCCCGAAGGAGTGGAGTCAGCTGCTATGTCCCCTTTTCAATTATATTTTTGATACTGGCCAAGTACCAAAATCATGGCAGGGAAGCATCATCATCCCCATTCACAAAAAGGGAAGCAAAACCCAAGCAAGCAATTACCGCCAAATAGCACTTATGGACGCTGTGGGAAAAGTATTTGCAGCAGAAATATTACATCGTTTGAAAGAATGGGCTTTTACGACAGGCCTGATACCTATGTTCCAAGCAGGTTTCAGACCTAAACATTCGGTAACAGATAATATTGCAGTAATCCAGGTCATTCTTGACAAATATGTAACCCGAAAAACCCAGGTCGTTTACGCAGCTTTTATAGATTACTCTACCGCGTTCGATCGGGTAGACCGACCTACACTATGGAGAAAATTGAGGAGGCTTGGAATACACGAACAACTGCTACAATCTATAGTAAGTTTACATACCAATACCTGGTGTCAAGTCCAAATGGGGGGAGAAAAAGGTCATACGAAAATAATTAAAACCGAAAATGGATTAAAACAAGGGTGCCTTTTAGCCCCGATCCTATTTTCCCTCTACTTAAGTGACTTGTGTTACCATCTGCAATTAGGCTCCAGCCTACCTCCTAAAATCGCCAATCAAAGCATACACGCACTACTCTATGCGGACGACATAGTGTTATTGGACCTCACTCCTTTTGGATTACAAATATCATTGGATATTTTGCACAACTACTCCAAAGAAAACTATTTAGTTCCAAACATTAAGAAAACAAAAGTGATAGCCTTCTCGGGGAGGAAACAAAGCGTCAAACATACTTGGAGGATAGGAGGAGAAAAAATAGAAGAAGTCAATGATTATCCCTACCTCGGCAGGATCCTTTCTAAAAATTTAACAAACACAACTCAGTTGAAAAACTTACAAAGGAAATCTGATATACATGCCGCTGCCCTCCAGAGACTCTATAGCGCAACAGGGAACAGACATTTTTCCTCACTGATAAACATCTACAGAGTAAAAATACCACCTGTATTATCCTATGCGACGGAGTACATCCCCATAAAACAATGGGCCTTTATGGATCGCAAAGAGGGAAATATTTTAAGGAAAATTATGAAAGTGTCAGATGCTGTACCTGTACAAGCATTGAGACTGGAACTATCAGTCACAAGCTCCTACGCTGTAGCAATTGCAAATGTAATTAGGTGGGCCTACAACTTATTACACGCAAAAGAGAACACTTTAAGGTCATTGCTGAAAAAAGAGACTTTTGGGTCAGACGCTAAAAAGCAAATTTTCTTAGAGAACATGATTGAAGCATTTCGTATAGCAAATATTAGTACTAAATTGCTGCTTACTTGGTCGCCAGCTCAAGTAAAACTGTTCCTAAAATGCTTCACCCCAAAATTGAGCTATGAAGTGGACTCTCGACATTGTAACAAACTGGTTACTTATAAACCCTTTGCCGACTCAATAGAATACAAGCAAAACTGGTCCTACATTGGGTTTACTCTGACACATGGTGCAAGGAGGGCAATCGCTATGCTTCGATTAGGCATTCTACCCGTTCTATCATATACTTCAAGATGGCTCCCGGGAGGATCTCCACTATGTACATTGTGTGTAGGGGGCGATCAGACTTTGGAGCATGTTCTCTTTGTATGTCCGAATCAGAAAGTAATCTTAGCCCGTACTAGATTCCTAGATCCTATCTATCGCTCCTGTAGAATCACAACTGTGAGAGAACTTATATTTTTGTGCAAACAACCTCCGAATGAATTTGTTTGTTATAATCTGTACAAATTTTTAAAATCCTTTTTACCTTTATATTGATAAAATTGAATTTTTAAATATGTAAAATGTAAAAAAATCTTTTGTGGTCCTCTGTCGAGTACCAATACAAATAAAACTTTTTGACTTTGACTTTGACTTTACAAGAAGGCCCAAGCTTCTTTCAAGAAACCTTTAAATCACACTCCCCCATCCGTCACTTATGATCCAGCTCAGCAAAAATAGTATTGGTCCCAGGATTGAAAAATTCAAAATGGGGAGTAAGGAGTTTTCTGCTCTCAGCTTCCAAGTGGTGGAAGCTTTACCCTTTCATCTGAACAATCCACCCAATCTGTTAAAGTTCAGAAAAGACCTTAAAACCTAGCTTTTCTCAAATCTCTAGCATCCCATTTGGACACTTGTAGAGTCCTACTCTCTTGGGACACAGATCAGTAACTGCCATATATTGTTTCATAACACTAGCGCCAAGACACCTTTTTAGGTTTATGTATCAGAGCCACGAGCTAGATTGTCCATTAAATGCCGAGAGGGACGCATTCACGTCAGGTTTTCTGGCTATCCACATGAAATACATTTGCATACAATAATTTAAATGGACATCAATATAGTCAATTATAAACATGAAAACGTGCTATGGGTATGCCCCTCATGGACCTGCATGAAATATCCCAGTGGCAGAGGTTTGTTATCAATAGATGTTGTACTGTAGAATTAGGTGTTGCACAAACATTTTGACCCTGATGTATTATTAGTCTGGTCTCTTTGAAACACCACGTTTGCACTTCAATTCAGCATGGAACAGACTGACTTGGTTTGAAGGATTTATCAAACATCATGAGGCAGGATTCCTTCTACAAATCACTGTGGCACACTATGAGTGTCTGGAAGGAGACCTGCAAGGGACAGAAGACTTTAATCTCGGCATTTAAATTATTGAAAAGAAAAAGTTGAGACTCCTGTAAGAAGCAGATATACTATTGCCAATCAAGCATTGTTGAAGCCAATAAGATCGGTACTGGCTGCCAGGCCCTTGCCAATATAACAAAAAAGTCTAATTACAAAAATGTGTTTTGGTCTCTAAAAGTGCACACTGCTGGAATACTCCCTGGAACTAAAGGGAACTACTTTGTGTGAGGAGTTGTTCCATGTGACAATGCAGTTACTCAGACTGAAGTTAGAAAATGGCCACAGTGGTCTGATCCACTGCCTGAGGCTTTGTGCTTTAGTGAGAGCAAGAAACAAATATGAATGACACAACACAAATTAATGGATGACGGTAAGTATATTATACATGTAATTTTAGTAAGATCAAAATATCTTAGCTAATACTGGACCTTATAAAAACAGCAGCTATGGGTCAAACATATTTTTGGGTCTCAAAACACAAAGCTTGTTTTAATAGTCCTGGCTCTGAAGGGCACTATATTGCACTACAGTGAGGCTAGCCAATGGCTGAAGTGTGTTGACCCTTTACCCTATACAGTATGCTATAGTGGGAAAAAGAAAAATGTTAATGGCACCAGAACACACTATTTTCAACATCTTGTTATTATTTAGCAAAATTCATGTAAATCACTGTTGTGCAATTATGCGTAATAATAGCAAATATAATTTAAATCAACCATAATTAAGTGAAATGCAAATCCATGCTTATGTGCTATGTGTTTTAGCATGAAATGCATCCTTGCATCTATTTTTGGTGCAAAAATGCTTTTAAACAAAGTACCATGAACAACAGCTAGTTTGCCTGTGCATTTGCGGTACATTTTTATTTTGAATTACGGGTGTCATTTGGGGAATTACATGCAGCAAGCATAATGCGAAATATCCGAAATTATGCGAAATACACAGGTGTAATAAAAATTTCACCCAGGACTAGTATTATTGTAACTTTGCATACAATACTGTGCCATTGTCATATACATTATCGTGTGTGCTACCTTTTTATATATATTACAATATTCTACTATTTACCCGGGTGCCTAAAAAATAACATATTTTTACACTTCTTTATAGCCACCACTGAGACTATCCAGATAACACTGATTAGTTAACACTGGTCTTTCTCTCCTTTGTTAGCAATCTTGCAAATTCCTATATTCATCTCAATGTCTAATTAATAACAGGCTGTATTCTAGATGTCTGAGATTCGGACTGAGAAAGTTATGGATTTCCTGCAGTTTATTCCTCTGCCACTTTGGTACATACACTGTTGTTACTTTTCAGACAAACATAGTCCTGATACAGGAAAAGAGTTAAACAAGCATTGGTAAATGCATTCGGTTTTGCCTATGTGATTGATAATAGCAATATTATGTGTTTAGAGGAGGTTTAACAACTTTTGGGTCCAGTTCAACTGCACCTGCTGCATCATTTAAATCATGTCCGTAGTGCCTGCAAGATAATTGCATTTGTGACTGCCAGTTTAGTAGTAAAATATATCAAATATAGCAATATTTGGTGTTTAGAGGAGTTATGACTCCTTTTGGCCCCGGTGCCACTGTACTTACTGCAAATCATGAACCTATTGCCTGTAAGGTAACTGCACTTGTGACGGCCTGTTCAGTAGTAAAATATTTCAATATTTGATGTTAAGAGGAGTTCCTAGAGCTCTGGACCCAGGTGTCCCTGCATCTGCTGCACCATTGAAACCATGACCATAGTGCCTGTAAGGTAACTGTACTTGTGGCTGCTTATTTGAGAGTTAAATATAGCAATATTGGGTGTTTAGAGGAGTTCTGGGAATGTTTTGCCCCGTGCCACAGCACCTAGAGCACCACCAAAATCTAGAGCTTTTGGGCCCAGTGCCACTGCACATGCTGCACCATTCAAATCAAGCCACCTTTAACTGCAAGATAGCTCTAATTGTGTCTACCTCTATAGTAGTAAAATATAGCAATATTAGGTATTTAGAGCAGTTCTAACAGCTTGTGGGCCTGGTGCCACTGCACCTGCTGTACCATTCAAATCATGACCCTGTTGTCTACAAGATAACTGCACTTGTACCATTCGGAAGGGCTCCGAATCGGATTTTGGTTTGCCTAATCGGAACCCTTGTTTCTGACCAAATCGTACACAGTTCCCAATGACGGATTACGATGCCTGTAAACCAGTGGGGCTGTGCCAAATCGGTTTCAAAATATATTCGGACAGTTTGCGTCTTTCAGAGCCGAATGGTACAGCTCTATGGACTCAGTTTCCGAGCGAGTGATTACGATGACCGATTTGGACAGCCACTCCTAATTGGTTGCTCTGGAATAAATCGGCTGCCGGAATCTGTTTTTGGGGCCTGCAGCAGGCCCCCCCCTTCACCCAGGACCCTGCGACTCGGGTCTGTGGGGGTACCCAAGGGATTCCCCTTTCCAATCATGCACAGTGTGGCAGGCACCATGGGGTTTCTGCCACAGAGTGCAAGGTTTTCCCCAGCCAACCCTTTCTTTAATGGGAGCCTGTTCTCTCGTTCGGAACACAGGCTCCCATTGAAGTCAATGGGAGTCTGACCGAATCGCATCTGGAAGCATCCGATTACATCCAAATCTCTTGGTTGGACTCACCCGATCTGAGTCGTCCGGAAAGCATTCCGGGTCCGATTTGGTAGGAATGCTTTCCGGACGAGATCGCAATCAGCCCAGAGTTCTGACAACTTTTAGCCTGGTGTCTCTGCACCTGATGCACCATTCAATTCATGACCTTAGTGCCTGAAAGATAACTGCGCTTGTGGCTCCAAGGTTAGTTGTAAAGTATGGCAATATTAGGTGTTTAGAGGAGTTCTGATAACCTATAGGCCCGGTTCCGCTTCGTCATTCAAATAGGGCCTCTGTTGCCCGTAAGATAACTGCATTTGTGACTGCCTGTTTGGTTGTGGAATGTAGCAATATTTGGTGTTTTGTGAAGTTATGACAACCTTTGGCCCCGATGCCACTGCACCTGCTGTATCATTTAATTCTACCCCCTTTCAAAGGCAAGGTAACTGCGATTGTGGCTGCCTGTTTAGTAGTAAAATAAAGCAATATTAGGTGTTTAGAGGTGTTTTAACAACTTTTTTGGCCCTGTGCCACTGCACCTGCTGCACCATTCAAATCACGACCCTAGTGCCCAAAAGATATCTGCACTTGTGTCTGCCTGTTTAGTAGTAAAGTATTGCAATATTTGGTGTTTAAGGAAGTTGTAACAACTTTTGGCCCCTCTGCCATTGCGCTTGCTGCACCATTTAATGCCTTTCAATTGCAAGGTACCTGTAATTGTGACTGCCTGTTTAGTAGTAAAATATAGCAACATTAGGTGTTTAAAGGAGCTCTGGCAACTTTTGGCCCAATGTCACTGCATCTGCTGCACCATTTAAATCATGACCTTAGTGCCTGAAAGGCAACAGCTATTGTGACTACTTGTATATTAGTAAAATATAGCAATATTAGGTGTTTAGAGGAGTTCGGACAAATCTTGTGCCCAGTGTTACTTCTCCTGCTGCACCAGTCAAATCATGACCCTGTTGTCTGCAAGGTAACTGCGCTTGTGTATGCCAGTTTAGTAGTAAAATATAGCAATATTTACTGTTTAGTGGAGTTCTGATAACCTTTGGGCCCTGTGCCGCAGCACCATACAAATATTGACCCTGTTGCCTGCAAGATAATTGCCCATGTGACTGGCTCTTTAGTAGTAAAATATAGCAATATTATGGGGCCCATTAGGATGGCGGGCGGATTGCCCCCTCCAGGCTGGTGGTAGCCACCGCCAGCCTGGCGGGGGCAATCCGCCCGCCATCCGCAGCTACATTCCCCCCGCCATATTAGGATGGCGGGGGGGACCGCGGCCGATGGTAAGACCGTCCGCCTCTGCTACCGGGGCAGAAAAGGTTTAATATGGTGGCGGTGTCTATGAGACACCACTAGCCATATTATGATGTGCTTGTTTAGGTGCCTTTCCGCAGCGGCGATGCCGCCACGGGAAGGCATGAGGTCTTCACTCTGGGGGCCCCCTGCAGGCCCCCAGAGTGAAGGTGAGGTGGGGGGTGCACACGGGGGGTACCTGTGGTATCCCCTGCATTTGCATAGACAAAGAGGCAGGTACCGCGCTGTGCCTGCCGCTTTGTTCATGCAAATGCATTGAATGCATTTTTAGCTTTGTGGCGGGTGGTGCTGAGTGCACCGCCCGTCACAATGCTAAAAATGCAGGATTGGCCCGCTACTGTGGCGGGCACATCCTAATACCCCCCACGGGACCTCCGCCCTTATGGCGGGCGGTCCCAATCCCCGGTAGGATGACAGGCGGACAAAATCCGCCCATCATCCTAATAGGCCCCTTAGTGTTTAGTGGAGTTCTGATAACCTTTGGTCCCTGTGCTGCTGCACCATTCAAATATTGACCCTGTTGCCTGCAAGATAATTGCCCATGTGACTGCCTGTTTAGTAGTAAAATATAGCAATATTTGGTATTTAGTGGAGTTATGACAACTTTTAGCCCTAGAGCCACTGCTTCACCATTTAAATCAAGCCCCTTGTAACTGCAAGGTAACTGCAATTGGGACTGCCTGTATAGTAGAAAAATATAGCAATATTGGCTGTTTAGAGGAGTTCTGACAACTTTTGTCCCTGGTGCCACTGCACATGCTGCACCATTTAAATCAAGCCCCTTTTAACTGCAAGGTAGATACGTGTCAAGTGGTCAGAGTCTATTGATTAACATAAACAACAGAAGGTTCACATGAATAATGTCATTTGTAAATTATCAACATTCCATCCATGTAGTGCAAAAAACTTTTATTTAAGCACCTTGTTATCTCGATACTTAGTATCATTCAATAAGTACCGGAAATTGTAAAAATTAAACATATGAGAAAGAATTGTTTCAATTACTTCATTGAATCAAACAAACAGTTGAGGACACAAATATCAATTTCGTGCATAAAGGAACTTCATGTGTAAAAAAGATTCACATACATTTTATCCATCTTAGCATATCAACGCGCTCAAAGTGATAAGGAAGAGAGGTAGTTAGATGGGATGGGTGTGATAGGGTAAAGGTGATATTTGTGTCCTCAACTGTTTGTTTGATTCAATGAAGTAATTGAAACAATTCTTTCTCATATGTTTAATTTTTACAATTTCCTGTACTTATTGAATGATACTAAGTATCGAGATAACAAGGTGCTTAAATAAAAGTTTTTTGCACTACATGGATGGAATGTTGATAATTTACAAATGACATTATTCATGTGAACCTTCTGTTGTTTATGTTAATCAATAGACTCTGACCGCTTGACACGTATCTACCTAACTGACCCAGGTCAGAGAGTTCTTAGGGTATACCCCGTTATAACTCACTCCTTTTAACTGCAAGGCAACTGCATTAATTACTATCTGTGTATTAGTACAATATCGCACTATTAGGGGTTTAGAGGAGTTCTGACAAATGTTGTGCCCAGTGCCACTGCTCCTGCTGCACAAGTCAAAGCATGACCCTGATGTCTGCAAGGTAACTGCACTTGTGGCTGCCTGTTTAGTAATGAAATATAGCATAGCTCTTGTATATTAACTTAATTTTTAATGAACAATATTTATTACAACATTTAGAAATCGACGTTAATGACCAAATGGATTAAGTTGAAAAAATCAATCCGATAATGCCTACAAAGTGCAAAGAAAAGTATTAAGGCATGCATAGGAAATGCCACAAAAGTTCTAAGGCTAACGCATCTGCTTTACACAACTAAAGTAATAAAAAGCAAGCATTCTGCCATTCTTTTAGAAGCTGTCTGCCTTTCCATGGGAAGAGATCTTATTGTGACAGTGAATCTGGCTAAAACAGTGTGAACAGCTTAGTAGAAGTATTGTAAATGCGTGCAGCCAGGGGAGGTTAACAAAAAAAAAAGTTCCACACAAAAGCGAATGAGCACAGTAATTCGGCTTGGGGAACTGATCCCCCTTTTAAGATATATAAAATACAAAAGATTTGCAGGTGAAATCTAAAAAATAGTTGTAAAAGGCGCAGACTCACAGACCATACACAGAAGTCAAGAGAAAATAAGTGCAGTTCTTGTGCAGAGACAAATCGGCAAGGATGGGAAAGGGTGGGCTCAGCATTTTCTAGGAGCAGTGAGAGAGGAGAGGAATTAGGGAAATGTCTGAGCGCTTCCTAAGAAATGTTTGACAGGAGGGAAAATGTGGAAATGAAGGCAGCATCCATGGCTTGGGAGGCTTTGGATAGTATTGTGTCCTTTTAGCCTCAAGGGAGTTGGAGACAAAGCACAGCACAAAAAAGGGAGGAGTTAGGTTCTAGCTGCTTTCTTCACCTGCAGAAGGAAAGGGTAAGGGTGATGGAATCACTAGAACATAAACTAAGCAGTACCTGCAAAGAAACATCACATCACACTCTTCAACACCATCAACAGAAGAGTTGACAGGCACTGCCAATATTCAGCATGACTGAAAGACATGGTCAGATGAACAAAGCTTTTGTGTGGTCGCAAATGACCCATTTCACAGAATAGTGCCATTTGTGACAGCAATATAAGCTATTTGGTATGAACCAACATCAAACTGCAATTCCGTACTGCTTTAAAAAAATAAGATTGCTCTATTAAAAAGCAATCAGAGCCATGGTGGTCTACTGACACCAGTAGGCCACCCTCACTGTGATGGCTGATATTCCTAGTAGGCTGGAAGTTGCAACTTACCTCATTAATATTGATGAGGTAGGTCAATTCGTAACCCACTAGGAATCGCTAATTCTAATTTTAAACTTTTGTACCTTAAGAATAGCCATTTTCACATTGTTATTCGCAGACAATTGCAATTAGGAAATCGGTATTCCTAATGTTCGTGCATCTGGCCCAAAAAATGCAGTAATGTAACATTTCAATGTAAATAGTGGAAACATGTATGACAGTGATATCTTCCACATTGGAAACGACTTCAGTAATTCAAAGTCTTTGAATAAGATGTTGTGGAATACCCAGGGACAGACAATAGGCAAAGGCATCAAAATAAAAGTGACCTCCATTAATGAATCAGTTAGATAAAAAAGTGACACCGAAATTCTAATTAGGGCAGTTTTGAACTTTTAAAGGCACACTGTTCAAGGTATGAAAGACTGCATGGATTTGAGTTTTCTGTGTTTGAAAACCAGCCCAGCAGATCATAAAAAAGGCCCACATACAACCAAAAAACTGTCCCACATACTAAGCAATCAGAGCAGTCCTTCTGGCACTGCCTGATTGCCCCACAGACCAGTCCAACCCTGGGACACCCAAGCAAAGGGATTGCCGAAATCAAACTCAAAGGTGTTTAGGGCCTGAATTACCAATATCCTGGAATCCAGGAAGGCAAGGAAGGATCTGTCTCAAGATTCTCAGAATAGTGAAATGTAGGACAGAGTCTAGTGTGTCAACTTAGAGCAGAGATGAATGCAAGTTAGTAGTTTTATTCCAGCGGTCTGCCTAAAGGATCCCTTTATTGATGCTTGAGCAGAATTTCAGTTTTAGTTAGCAGCTGAGGGTGGTATCGTAAGCGGCATAACTGATCCAACCAGGCTGGTACACATCAACATGGCAGCTCCACAACTAAATGAATATATTTGTTTCCCTTCCAGGGATAGGCCTTCACCAAACTATTAATGCCACACAGTTTGGCCTCTAGTTTGCATTATTTTCACAGTTTCAATTTTTTCTAATGGAGAGGAAGATTTTGAAGTGTACGGGATTATGCCATATGAACAGAGAAAAGAAAGTCATCAGAAAGTATAAAATTGACTGTGGCAAAGACCATCACCACCCAAAGAGACACTGTGCTGGTAGCTGCTGCAAGTGATACAATTATTGCAATTAAAATGCTATTTGGACACACTGCTTATAAAATGTTTCAGCCCACAAAATATAGTAATACAACTATGATAAAAGAAATGCTCACAGACATTGATGTTTTGTGATAAAACTTTACTAAACATTTTTATACTAATCACTAATGTTAAACAATGCATTGTATGAATTACTAAAATATACATTTGATTAAAAGGTTTGGTGATTTTTGGAGAAAAATGATAGAACTGCATTACATATATGTATCGATATGCTCACCCCTTGGTTATGCCAATAGGCTCACGTTTTATTTTTTAATGCTGCAGAAAGCTGTGTCGCGTTGACTACTTAGAGGTCATGCCCAGATGTCAACCCCATGTTCTCCACAGGGGGTTGGCTGTCTGTGGGGCTAGCTGTATGTTTGGTAATAAAATATTAATTTACGTTAAAAAATATCTAGAAATTCACTGAAAACAACACCAAATGTGAAAGTGACACTATAGTTAGGTGAAAATCTCAGTTAAAACATGCCATTTTAAATGTATAAAACTACTGAAACTCATCAGTTATAATTATCTGAAGTAACTATAACTTACGCCCAAAGGTAACTATAACTTGTGCCATCCCCATGCACTACCAGGAATCCCTCATATTATATCAATCATGACATCTTTAATTAAATCACTGCAACATTTACAATCAAATTATTGATGTGATATATATTGAATGAAAATAGGGCGCAAGTTAAAGTTATCTTAAGAAATTGCGTTTTTGATTGAGGGAGTGAAGACCGTTTTCAAATAACCACAACAATCCCTGTCAGGGTGAACCAGAAAAGTCACAAAATCAACCTGTGCTTAACCCTCTGGTAGCTTTGGCACAAAAGCAGTCAGGCTTAACTTAGATGCAATGTATTAGGTATTTGTGCAGCACACAAACAGTAATAAAATGAAAACACAACACAAGAAATCTCCCACACTAACTTAGAAAATAGATTAAATTGTAATAAATAAAATGATATCAGAATGACAAAAACTAGAAAGATGTAACTTTAAAGATTTTGATAAGTATAGCACCTAAAAGCAAAAAGCGCTACTCACGGTCATCTGGTCATGCTAGACTGGGGGAAAGTCACAAGTTCAGGCCGACTGTGATGGAGCATGGGCCACATACCGGGACCAGCTTAGTCCCGCTTAAAAGGTTACTTTCTCAAAGCCCAGTATGAAAAGGTCTGTTCACTATGGAGGAGGTCACAGCGAGGATCTAGAAGAGTCATTAGTGTAGCATGAAGAGCAGATCGGGAGACGTGGATGATCGTTCACTGTTTCATGAAGATCTGGTCAGACGTGGTGGATGGTCGATGCTGGAGGTTCACCCTGGCAGTCACTGTGGGCTGTTATTGCTGTAGTGTGAAGTGCAGATTTCCTTTGGCAGATGTTGCTGACTGTAGTGTGAAGAGTGGGGAAGCATCAGAGCTTTGCGTTTGCAGTTGTTGCAAATGTCATAGTCTCAGCGCAAACAGACTCAGCACAAACTTGTCCGTTTGCGGTCATGAAGAGCCCAAAACCTCTGGATTTCACCTTTCTTGGCAGAGGAATGCACTCTGATGCCAGCCATCAGTCCAGGACATGGGGAGACACAACTTGGGGGTCAGGTACTAACTATAGTACCCGCCAGCATGGCTCAGGCAGGTCCAGTTGCATGTCTTGGTAGGTACAGTTGCAGCAGGCCAACTGGGCAGTTGCAGGGAGGTCTCAGGAGCTTGTTGTGCCCCTGCAGATCAGACCAGGAGACTACTCAGCTGGCACTTGGGGTCACACTGGTGGTCCTTGGTCCAAGGAGCAGGGCCAAGCCTGCTTCCTCAAGCTTGTAAAGATAATGGGGTAACCCTGTGTCCCTCAGAACCTGGGTATTGGTACTATAATAAACAATTGGGGGTCCATTAGGATGGCGGGCAGACTGCAGTCCGACGGCCACCCTAGCGGTGCTCGGACTGGCCGCCAGTGGTGTGGCAGTCCCGCTATGACAATTAGGATGCCACTGCCACGTTGGCGGGTGCATCCCGCATATATTACATTGTGGCAGGCGGTGCTGTAAGCAGCACCCTTCACAATGCAATATATCCATGTTGTGCATTGGCATGCACAATGTGACACGGTGCATTGCCTGGCACCTTGTGCATGCCAATGTTGAGGGGTACAATGGGTACCCCCAAGTGCAGCCCCCCACCCCCCTGGGAGCCCGCAACAGGCCCACAAAAAGAACTTGCATGCCTATCCAAGGCGGAGTCCATAAATAGAGGAAACCTTTTTGATATTTCTGTCCTATACCCAATTTCATACCACAAATTTATAAGACCCAGTGATGATTTTTAAGTAGGATCAAGGAGACTTTTTGGACATGAATGACAATAGCGTCGACATTTTAACTCAGAAAACAGCGCAGATTGTCATGCATCAAGGCCAGTCTTCCTCAGGACTGTGAAAAACATTATTGGCTGTCCACATCGTTTTTACAGTCCTGAGGAAGACCAGCCTTGACGCATGACAATCTGCGCTGATGGCAGGAGGAGCTGTGGGATGGGTTCCTCGGAGCAAGTATTTATTTATTTATTTATATATTGACATAGCTCAACTAATACACTAAGGCATCTAGGCGCTTGTAGACCAACATCCTGCAGCCAAAGGTGAAAAGTGCTACGTGATTGAGAGAAAATAGAAAAGTACTAAGGTTATGTCTAAAAGAGCCAGGCCTTACCACTGTTCCCGAAAGAGAGCAAGTCTGGGTAATTTTTCAATGTGAATGGTAGCTGATTGCACAATCTGGTATGGATGTTTAAAAAGCTTTTACCTCCCCAGTTAGACAGTCTTACTTTGGGAACTTCCACCAACATAAGTGAAGAGGACCGCCGTTTTCTGGTTGGTGTATACCAGCGAAAGTGGTCAATCAGATATGCAGGGCCCTGGTTGTGCAATGGCCTAAAGGCAATGTATAGTGCCTTAAAGCTGATCCATTTTTCCACTGAAAGCTAGTGTAGGGTATTAAGGGTTGCCTTTGCAGAAGGATATTTTGGCAGTCTGAAAAGCGGACGGGCGGCTGAATTCTGTATAACCTGCAGTTTAACCAGGAGGGCTTTATTAATTCCAATCAAAAGGCCGTTACAATGGTCCAGCCTTGATAGAACTAAGGCTGAAACCACTGTTTTCTGTAGGTCCAGTGGTATGAAAAGAAAGATTTTCCTCAGGACCTTCAGAGAGTATTAAGCAATTGGAAAGCTAGGAGGAGATGTGCAGCACACCCTTATCGTTATGTACACGGCCAATGTAAAAGCCTTAGACCCATGAAATCAATTTCTCATGTACTTATTTTCTTTCAACACCAATTCTTCTTAAATATAATCCACAAATTCAAACACAAAAGCAGAGTCCACATTAGTTGATATCTTCAAATGATGTTTTTCTTTTATTATTCTTTTTTTCTCTCTTTATATTATTCAATCGAGACAAGAACTTCCAATTTTGATAACACAGCCAACACGTGTTTCGTCTACCATAGACTTTGTCAAGGCATAAGGTGTGATACAGATAATTCAAACAAATTCCCGTTGACTCTGGGGTAGTAAAGTTGTGCGGCTTTCCTGAATCCCTGAACAAATTTGCAGCCTTATAATGCTTGTGACAGAAAATGAAGTACAGAAGCCTTATACGTCGTCAGTTCTTATGCTAAAATCCAAAGGTATTAATAGCCTGATTACACCTGTAGAAAAATGGAGTGAAGAAGCATTACACGTCCTTATCTATTTCATATAAAAGTCCAAGAAGTATTAATCTTAAGACCTCCAGCGTGTCCCATCCCTCTTGAAGGCTCGAACCGTCAAGAGGGATGGGACACGCTGGAAGTTACATATACGGAGGTACCGTTACGAGTGCGGATTGAGACTTAACAAGGTCCAACAACCTCTTTAGCGCCGTAAAACATATGAAGCGCCCCTCTCATAGGTCTTAAGATTAATACTTCTTGGACTTTTATATGAAAGAAGAACACAGGCTCCCATTAAAGAATGGGATGGCTGGGGAAAATCTTGCAGGTCATCATATGTGCTCACTCAGAAACTTACTCCTTAGAGCTGTATGATTCAGCTCAGAAAGACGCAACCTGTCCGAATCCGAACAGAATCAGACAGCCCTAATGGTTTCCAGGCATTGTAATCGGTCATTTGGAAGTCTGTATGATTCAGTCAGAAACAAGGGTTCCAGATCAGATTTGGCAAATCTGAATCCGATTCTGAGCCCTTCTGAATGACATCGGAACCAACCACATATAATTTTGTGATATAATGATTTTTATTAAAAATTAAGTGTATTTATGTCAGAAGATGGCATTGATAATTTGTTGGGCTCTGTATTATTTTCTATTTATTGCAAATATAAAAAATCAGTGTTTGCAATATTTAATGTAATTTATAATAAATCATAAAGTATAACACTTTTTGACATATATGTTTTGTATACAGATTTATAATATTACAATTATAATTTTTAATACATTTATACGTTTTCAAACATTGTTATATTTTTTACATTGTTTTTAAATAAAATTCAGGTAACAGAAATATAATTATATTTTTTACATTTTTATAAATAAACATACTTTTCATGCTTAATAATTTCAATTTAATTTAAAGAAAAATAATACATGTTAGTACATTGGTTTTAACATATATTTCTAATACATTTTAGATCATTTTATTCTTGTTATGAAATTATTTAATATGTGTTTTACAATGTTACAATTTTGTAATATTGGTGGGTTATTATTCAGTATAGTAAATATTATTATATATTAATAATAATATTTAATATATCATATAATATACATATAGGTTGGAAAAAATATTTTTTTCTATAAACCACATTTTATTTGTTAAACAATGTCATATTGTTTGCATGTTAACCATATTGTTTTGGAAGTTTTATTTTTTGTAAATTATATATGTTACAAAAACATCAATATTTTTTATAAATTAAATATAATATTTTGGGGCTGATTCCGATCTCGGTCAGAAGGGCTCCGTTTCGGGTTCGGGATTAGCGGGTTGGATTCGTAGGCTGAATTTCCGTCCGGTTCGTACAGGGGTCCAGACGACGAAGTACGATGCGAACAAGCGCGAAATCTCCGGCCGAATCGTTTCCAGGTCCAAACTGCTCCGTACGTCTTGGCCGTAAGCTAACCGTGGCGCGCAATGGAGTCGAATTCCGACCGAGCCAGTACAATGCGTGATTCGGACAGCCGGATCGAGTTGGTGCTCTGGCTCACAATAGCTACCGGAGCTGGACTTTGGGGGTCCGCATCGGACCCCCTGTTACCTGCAGCCTTACGGCTTGGACACAGGAGGAGACCTATGGGTCTCCCCAATACAGGCATGTACGGTGTGGATGGTACCGACGCGTACACACTGTAGGGGGCGCACTTGTCCGAAACGTAACTATTCAGTCAATGGGAACCCATGTACACGTTGTACGACCGGCTCCCATTGACTTCAATGGGAGTCCAACCGAAACGAGTCCGACAGCATACGGCCGCATCATACTCGCTCGGTTCGATAGCCGGAGTCTGGAACGGTCGTAAAACACCCCGGATCCGGCTCGGTCGGAGTGATTTCTGACCGAGATCGGAATTGGCCCCTTTGTGTTAATGTAATATTTAATATATATTTTACAGTTTTTGTGTAAATATTTTCTATATTTAAGTTGTTTGAATAATTTTTTGTAAGTCTCCATTCTTGTCTCTATGGAAATAGTATTTTTTTCCTTTTTACTACGCAGCCATTTTTTTTCCGATTTTCTCGCTTTCTTTCTATCAATTTAGTTTTTAGGTCCTTTTGGAAGAGGGAACCTCGCGATTGGAAGCTGTGTTTAGACGCTTAGGTAAGTTTGTTTTATATTACTTTTAAGGTAATTTTAGGGTAGGGGTGAGCTAGTTGGAATGTAGTTAGAGTAGGTAGAGTATTAAATGTATTTTTGTTGTGTAGTATGATGTAGTTTTGGTAGTTATGTTTTGGCTTGTTTGTCATGCTTTTTAAGAGTAGTATAGTGTTATAGAGTGTTGGGGGCTGATTATGATCACGCTAAACCCGCCACCGACAGGCTGTCGGTGGCAGACTCAACTCCATCGTGAGCCCAATCCCCGCCCGTTATATTATAATGTCGGGCAGGTCCGTGGCTGTTGCAAACTCCGACCGCCACACATCCGGTGGGCTCCTTGTGCCTACTGGTGCTGCGGAAACCCTCACAATCCCATACGTGGCAGCGGTTCCTACCAGTCATCACTGTTGGGATTATGATGGTCCATCCCTGCAAGTGTTTCCATGCGTTTCCATCGCAGTGATGTTTTGGATTTTTGTGATTTTTATAGTATAGATTTGGCTATTGTACCTAGATGTTCTAATCCTTGAGTGGAAGTTTATAGTCTAGTTTTGTACTGTAGGTATACTGTAGGTATACTGTAGGTATTTGTACATTGTTTTTGTTTGTTTTCTAATTTTAGGATTGTTCTAGCCTTAATTCCTGGTAACTTTGGGCCCCATTCCGCTCGCCACTGTAACGGAATACGGGACCAACCGCCAGGGGTGCGGTGGTCCCGCAGGGCCAATTAGGATGCAACCCCCACCCTGGTAGTCGCATCCTGCATCTCTTACATTGCGGCAGGCGGTGCTGTAAGCAGAACCCGCCGCAATGTAAAAGATACAAGTTGTGCATTGACATGTGTGGAGTGGTGTGGCTCACTGGTTAGAGGCGGCAGACCCGGAAGCAGGAGTCGGCCCGGGACCAGGGTTCAATTCCCGACGCGGCAGGGTAGTGTACCAGGGTCAGCGGACTCGATAATTCTCGCCTCGGTGCCTACTCTAACCAGGGGTCCCACTCGGCAACTCTGGGCATTAGCTTGCCTAATCTCCACAACGGCCCCATCAACGCCGGGGATGCCTGGCTTCACCTTGGGGACTCCCAGTAGGGACCATCCCACAGAGAAAGCCAGGACGGGTTCCCCAGCGGTATACCGCGCCAGGATACTCTGGTAGTAATTGAGCGCGTTACAAAACAGCTTATAACATATAACATAACATGTACATCGTGACAGGCACCGTGTGGTGCCTGCCACTATGTGCATGCCAATGAAGGGGGTACCATTGGGACCCCCCAAGTGCACCCCCACACCCCCAACACCACAGGGCCCGTAACAGGCCCCCAAAGCCAATGACTGCATGCCTTTCCATGGCAGAGTCTCCACCATGGAAAGGCATGCACACTGCAGGCATCATAATATGGATGGCGGTGCCTGCAAGGCACCGCCACCATGTTGTGTGTATTTTTCGACGGGCAATCCACCCGGTGGAAAAGAGGCGGATGGTCTTTCCGTCCGCCGCTGTACCCCTGCCATTGTAATATGGCTGGAGGTAAATGGCATGCGGGCAGGGAAAGATGTCAGGCAGATTGCCACCGCCGTTCGGGCGGTGGTTATCCACCCAACATCATAATGGGCCCCTTTGTTCTTTTTTGATGGATTTGATTAGTTTGTGGAGAGTTGGCTGTATTCTTCGTAATGTGGCCTGGAAGGTATTATGCCATCCTTCCACTGCGTTATTTGTTTTAGCTTTTTGTGCTAGGGTGCTTTCATGGACATTCCACCAAGGGATTTGGATTTTGGGTTGTTTTCGGTGTGCTGATCTATGTAGACTTTCTACCCATGTGTCTTCAAAGTAGTCAAGCAAGGGTGCTAGTTTGGCTTTTTTTGTCTTGGTAAAAGGGGTTTTAAATCAGTAATTTGTAGTGGTTCACTACTTGTGTTGTGGGTACACAGGCCAGGGCTGTTAGTTTTTTTATTTGGGATGCAAAGTTGCTGTTTGCTGCACATTCTATACTGGGGGCCAATTACGATTTTGGTCTGAAACTCTTCTGACTGAATTGGTTTCTGAATTGTTTCTGACCAAATCAGGTTCTGCAAGTCCGACCGACTGATTACGATACTTCCCATCATCATTCAGTCGGTCTTGCGTTGACCTCAATGGGAGCCAGTGTTCCCAACGAGAACACAGGCTCCTGCTCCTATTGAAAAAAGGGGTGGTTGGGGAAAGCCTTGCACCCTGTGTTGGGCACCCCATAGTGCCTGCCACACTGTGCATGGTTGTAAAGAGGGGTCCATGGGCACCCCCACGGGCCACAACCAGAGGCCTCAGGGTGAAGGAGGGCCTGCTTTAGGCCCCCAAAGTCAGATTCCAACAGCTGTTTCGTGTCGGCAGACCGATTCGGAACGGTTGTCAGACTCGGGCCTCGTAATTGCTCATTTGTAAACCGTGTCCGTAGAGCTGTATGATTTGGCTCCAGATGACTCGGGCTGTCAGAATGCCTGCCCCGGAACTGAATCGGACAACCCGAACAGCTTCCTTGCATTGTAATTGGTTGGTCTGAAATGTGTCAGATTTGATCAGAAAAGTAGGTTCCGAATCTGTTACAGAGAATCCGAATCACGTTCAGAGCCTTTCCAAATAACAATGTAATCGCCCCATTAGTGTCAATTTTTGTTGATGCTTCCATATATTCTGATTAAAATGGAAATAACATCCTTGTATTGCTTAATGTGGATATATTTTTTACTTTGCGTGGACCATTGCTTACTCAAAATCTATTATTATTTTTGATGGGAAGAAATGTTCTATTTGTTTTTTTAATTATTCTTAGTAGTTCTATAGAGGTTGTACTTTGTTGGGAGGTAGGCCTCTATTTCTGTGACATTGGGGGGTGGTTGTGTCCTTTAACATTAATTACTGTTAATTGCCTGGTGGTTGCTCTCCCATAGCAAGGATTGGAGTAGTACTTAGTACACTTCCAATGTATTTTATTTTCTGTTAATTTTACTTGTGTATAAGTTTAGCCCATGAAGCTCAGTAGTATTTTAACTTTTTGTGAGGAAATAAACGTAGCCCCTTCTGCCATTTCCTTTATGTTTCTGTGAATATATATTTGTATGTTATTTGTTAATAAGTGAAAAGTAAACATTTTGCTATAGATATTACATTTTTAACCATACTTACATATATGTTGCTTTTTTTCTTTTGGTTGAAAAAATGTATTTAGTAGTTTTGTTTAGTTAGTGCCTATTTTTATTTAGTTATTTTTTTGTTCTAAAAAATACTTACTATTTTTGGTTGATGTAGTTCATTTCTTTGATTTTGTTTTTTAATTGAAAACTTTGTAGGCTGTTGAAAAGAAATAAAATGAAAGTGTTTATTAGTTATATTTTGTTTGTTAGGATTGTTATTAGGTCTATTAAGTTAAGGTTTAAAAATGGTTTAGAGATATCCTTTACTTGATTTTTTGTATTTTGTTAATGTTGATTTTGGTATTATTTTTGGGAGGAAATGGTGGACTGGAAATTTCTATGTAGTATAGAGTTTTGGCAAAGTTTAGTCTATAATATATTAATAGAAAAAATATTGTTTTTGTTTAGTAGGTTTATATATATATATATATTTTTTAAGGTTATATACTTATTTTAAAATTGTTGTACTTACCTTTAATGAGACGTTTCATGTGTAGTAGTATATGTAGATCTTTTTCAATATGTTGCCTATGTGCAAAGTTTCATCCTTCTCCAATGTTTGTCGGTTTTTAGGCATTTTTTTGCTTAATTAATTGGTTACTTTTATAGTGTTAGTTTAGTTAGTCGCAGTTTTCTATTGGTCTTTGTTGTTGTAGTTTAATTTTAATTTTATTGGTTGGAGTAGCGTATGTGTGATTATTTAGGCCGTTATCATTTAGGGGCAGATTAGGATACCGGTTTTTCCGTATCCTCCGGGCCGGCGGAAGCCACCGCCGGCCCGGAGGATACGGAAAAACCGCAGCGGACCCACCAAAGACCCACCGCCACATTAGGATGGCTGGTGGGTCCAGGTTTACGTCCGCAGCTTTTCTGCCGCGGTTGGCTTACAACCGCGGTGGAAAAGCCCTAATATGGTGGCGGTGTCTCTCAGACACCGCCAGCCATATTAGGATGCCCAAATAGAAATGCTTTTCCACGGCGGGTTTTCTGCCGTGGAAAAGCATACGGAGCTTCACTGCGGGGGCCCATTGCGGGCCCCCTGGGTGAAGGGGGGGTGGGGGTGCACATGGGGGGTACCTATGGTACCCCCCTGCATTTGTATGATGCAGTAATCGGCAGGCACCGAGTGGTGCCTGTCGCTTTCTGCATACAAATGCAATGTATGCATTTTTAACATTGCGGCGGGTGCAGCTTGAAGCTGCACCCGCCGCAATGTTAAAAATAGAGGATGTGACCGCCAGGGTGGTGGTCACATCCTAATTGGAGAGGAGGGTACTCCGCAGGCCATGCGGAGGTTCCCTCCTCCTCGATGGTCGCGGACGGACTCAAGTCCGTCCGCGATCATAATGAGCCCCATAATTTGTTTAATGTTATCAGTATTCATTTAAAAGTGTTTTTTATTTATTTTATATTATAATATAATTAGAATATCTGACTTAATATATATAATATATATTTTTAAATACGTTGTATATACGTTGTATATATGTTTGTTTATATTTGGTAGTGGTAATTATTATTTTATGTTTTGGGAATTTGTGTGTTTATTTTAATTATATTTATTAAGTTTGTTAGTAAGAAGTTAAATTTTTGTAGTTATTTAATCAATTTTGTAATGTATATTCTAATGTTTGAAATTTGTTTTTATTTCTTTTTTTTAAGGGATAAAAATATTTTTTTTTCTTTTTTTTAAGGGATAAAAATATTTTTTTTGCTATGTTTAAATGTTATTTTTAGATTGAGTTACGATATATTTTAGCAATGTTTATGTTGTCGATATTTTGTATATCTATATTTTTATTGGATAATATGTTATTTTGAATTGTATGATATTTTTGTGTATGATTATTTTGTAGTCGCTATTTTTGCATTCGATAATTTTTTGGACAATATGTTTTTCTCGATAATTGTGTAATTTCAATTGTGTGTATTGGTAGTCAATATTTTTGTCTAAGATATTAGTGATTTGATAACTCTGTAGGTTAACAGTGGACAATGATCTAGCCAATGGACCTGCAGAGGCCTCAGGGCTCCCCCTGTGCCTCCCAAAGAAAACAAAAGGTGCTGGGTAAAAATCTTAACAAAGGAAAGAAAATAATAACAAATGAGTAGCAAGAACTGTTCAGTTATTATTCACTGTTGCTTTCAAGGAGTGCCCCATCATGGACAAGGACATTTTTTAAGTACATATTTTCCCTCTGGTGGTGCCCTTAGAAGAGACAGAGACACCACCAAAAACTATTTTTAATGTTGTGCAGGCCTACAGTGAGTGCAGCAACCCCCAAGCGACATTACAAAAAGAAGTACGTCTCTTGGGTAATTAAATCTATCACCCCAGAAGATCTTATCATATTTTTTAAGAGCACTATAAATTGGAGCTGTATGGTCTTCAGCTGGAGTGCTGTAACCTCTAGTGGTTAAATATATGTCTGTCACCTTTATTAATCTTGTGTGATTAAAAATAATATTTTCAGCATTGTTACAATTCCAGAAAACACAAAGGGAGAAATCATGTTATAATGATAGTGGAAACACGTCTGATAGTGCCTTGTGAACCACCCTCCCCTGCTGGGAACTATGTTTTATAATAATAATAGAAGGTCTCTTAGGCTTTTATAGGGAACCCCATACCTTCAAATTTTCTCCAAGTGCCAAAAACATGCATGCAGGGCAATATTAAAGGTACTAGAATTTCAGTTAGCTGCAGCTGTGTTTGTGTTATGTCTAGAGCGGGGGCCGATCAACCTGAAGAACAGTCCACATTGTTTTGGTGACCTTGAAGGCTTCTACACACCGTGTACAGACTGAGGTTGCGATGTAAGTCTAGGGATGTTAAAAACAAGCCAATCTCTTGCACGGAAAAATCCAGCAGTCTAATTTACAACAACAGTTACATGTAGTGTTGTGTGCAAAATGCCGTAAAGTGGCAAAATAGCGTTTCACTTCTAATAAGCTTATGCTAACAGCAATGTGTGCAAGCAAGGCCCTGGCCGTACTACATAGGATCATCTGAAATTTGTTTTGCAGTGCTCAATTTTATGAGATCAGTTTTCTATATTAGAAGGAGATATGAATCTTAATAAATATAACTCAAAATAAATCAATGGAGCTCCTTTGTTATGAATTAGTTCATTAGCTATCGGTTATAAATTGGAATCTTATCATATAACTGCAATATGAACAAGCGTTTGCAATGAAATAGGTCTCGCATTTAAGAAAGTTTAAGCTTTTGGCATTGTATATGACAATGCCTTTTATTTATTTATATTGATAATTAACACATAAATAGCTATTGACATTGTAAATGACAAGGTTTTTTATTTATTTGTATTAATAATTAACACACAAATAAAAGGCATTGTCATTTACAATGCCAATAACTGAAACTCTTGGATCCATATCCAGGTACCAAGTCAAGCTCATTGTCCAACTCCATTGAATCTTAAGCAAGGTATAAATTAGGGAGTATGAGTATCTAAGATAATAATTAGCGTAATGTCTGCAATTGCCCATCTCAACAATTAGTAGGGCTTTCGGCCCCCTTCAAAAGACAATCGCTTATTTAAGTGATTGCACACCAACATTAAAAACAGTAAAAAAGGGTAATGTATTCCTAATGCCGCTATAATTTTACTATCATTGTACATATGCTCTGCACTAGTTTGGCTTCCCATGAAAGCCTCAACTCCTAAAAGCCTCAACTCATACTAGTCCAACTGTCTTGTCTGTGTGCTAATTTAGGGGACAATGTAAGGAGAACCCAGATAAACCTGTTACCTTTGGTAAATAGTTTTGCTTTCGAGGCAACTTGGGGGGGGGGGGGTGTTTACAGTACTGATGTTTGTTTTCACAGCTCCAAAAGATAAATTTGTATATCTGCGCTATGTGGGGGCAAAGGGAAGTGAACCGGGCTTGACTAAGAATAGCCAAGTGACACAACACCCCCGGAAAACGATTGTTTACTGGTGGTAGAAGTTCTGGAGTAGGGTACTTCCTGTAGCAATGGGTCTTTGCTTCTCAGTCTTTTTTTAGCCACCAGAAAATGTCAGACAATTTCCAAGGTAAGGTGGGGTATTGTCACATACGGTCCATGGCATAATAGCTTAAATTGAATTTTACTTTGGCAACTACTGGAAGCTAATGTATATCTCGAAGTGTGGGTGTGAAAAGGCTGTACCTCTTTGCAGAGTGTATAAGCCTTGGTGATTAGTAGACAACTTTAAGAGAGGGTTTTGTAAGAAAGGGGTGTGAGAAATAAAATTGTGTTGCCATAGTCTGAGCTAAATAGTCCTCATCTTTCTAACTTTGTAGTTCTGTGCGGGGGGGCTGATAAAGTGATAAATGAAAGATTTGAAAATACGTCATACAACAACATTTAGTTAATTTACACCCTACTCTTCACGCAGGTAATCCATGGCAATTTCCTGTCACTCTGTAAGACGTGACTTATGCTTTTATTAATCTTTTCTATAAATTGTACAATAAAAGCAGATGGAGTGTTGGTAGTTCTCATTTGGTGTAATACACGTTTAGAGGCGGTTGTTCTTGTTTCTTCATGCAGAACCTTAAACTCGAACAATGTGGAACACCTTTTATCTTTGACATTCGAGAGAAGGCTGTTTACATTAATATACATTAATACCTGCACCATCTGGTAGTTCCATAGGGAAGAATTTAAATTGATGCATGCTGGAGCTACTTGTTGCTGACCCAATGCAAATTGATACTCTGCTCAGGAAAGCATTTTAAGTGAACATCTGAGACAAAAAGACAACAAGGTGTTCTGTTTTCAAATGTAGTACCTAATATCCAACCAAAAAGCATTAAACAATTATTGTTTGCGTACCTCTAACGTCTTTCTTTTATTTTTATAATTCCTTCTGTTGATTCTAGTCGCCCTGCAATCCTTGGCTTACATCACCATGACTATCCAGAATACTCAGCACATGATTTGTACTAAATCAAACTAGAAAATTACAGAGAATAACTAGTTTACGCCAGCAATAATCGTGTACATGTTTTCTGGAAGCAGGGGCTGACATCCCGCATATGTCATAGGAACGCCTGTGCCACTCGGGAGACAACTGCGGAAGCTTATAAATACCGGTAGTGATAGAGAATAATGTTCTCACTTCACTTATAGCTCGGGTCTGCGAATACTAGGAAGTGTATGCCAATGATGGCACATTTTATTATAATGGGTGAAAACCAGCCGCGGCCCGTGGAGGGAGTTGCGGTGGGGCAGAGAGGCGGGGCGGGGGAGGGGCAGGATGGGGGTGCTAAAAACCGGCATATGGATAATTGGAGGTAAGTAAACAATTTAATTAATAAAACTAATTTCGTAGCGCACGCGGCATCGCATTTTGCAATGCAGGCCATGCTACAAATTCGTTATATTAATTAAATTGTTTACTTACCTCCAATTATCCATGTGCCGGTTTTTAGCACACCCCACCCTGCCCCTTCCCCACCTCTCTGCCCCACCGCAACTCCCTCCACGGGCTGCGGCTGCTGAAAACACCTAAAGAGGCTGGGAAATGGGAGCTGTGCACGGCACCCCCTCGCCTCGCATGCTGCCTGCGTTGAATGCTCATGCATGCTCTAAGGTGCTGCTCCCACTCTGGGCTCGTCTGCCTGCCGCTCCCTCACCTGGCACCATGCACAAAATAAGTAAGTGGCTAAGGGAATAGCAGAAACGCACGTGCAGCCTGGACTGCCATCCATCATTATAAAAAACTAGAGACTGCTGTGCGAGAGACATAGTGAGCGAGACCACGGGCAAAAAATGATGGGCGCAAAAGCGAAACGAGTTCTGCAAAAAGGAGAGAAGAACAGTGCAAGAGTAATAAAACTGTGCTTGTCTGGTGCTCCTGCGAGGAAAAACGGAAATGACGTAGGTCTGTCTGAACCAGTTAGGTGACAGCAAACAAGAGCCACACTGGACTGAACCAGTCAGGAGCGGGAGGTGGTAATAAGGCGAGAGTAAAGTCCATCATTGACCACAACAGTTCTTGCAGACAGCACATGCGCTGTAGGCTCGACCTAAAAATGGTTATTGTCTGTGATCTTTAAACAAGATGGTATTGAATTTCTTTCATATTAATTTGAATTTTTAAATTATGTTTTTATCACCTTTTGTGCTTTTATGGCCTTTGACCGAATAACATTTACTTTGACTGACTTAGTCTCATATAGTTCTCTAACGCCCCTCTAAACTGCCTGAGTTTGAAATTCACTGGTGCAGATACAGAGTGTTCTGCCTCTAGCACACCTCTATAATGCTTCTTGATTCTGTGTCTCAGAACACCAGCGTGCCTTAAGATGGTGGCCCGGGCCCATCCAGAGGCGATTTTTAAAAGGCTGCTTGAAGGTCTATGGTATATACTGAGAGTGCAAAATATTTACCAATTCCTTTGTGAGGTATTTAAAAGCTATTTTTTCCCAATGCACATTCATTAACGGGAACACTCAGTGTGTCAATGGGAATAGCCTTAGTTTGAATTGAGTATGTGCTAGTGAAAGAAATGTGCTGTCAGAGAATCTGTACAAATGCATTCTGCATCACAGAGGGTGAATGTGCCAAAAATGGCAGAGTAGACACTCTGGGTCTGATTCGCAAAAGCATGTATGCGTATTGGAATTAGTTACACAAGGGTACTCTTTTATGTATGTTTACATGCCTTTGTGTATCGGCCCAAAAATGTCCAACTCTCTTTTAGTAAAAGTGCAAAGAGGGCATAGTCCTTACCATTTTCACTAATTATATATGAATAGTCCCATTTTTTTCAATTATTCATGTTTTGTGGTCAATACACAAATGCATATGAGTCCTTAAACGTATATATTACAGAAGCTGTATTATGAAAAGGGGGGGCCCTCGGCCCCCCCGCACGCATGGCGGCGCGGCGACAGTTTCCCCCCTTTCCCCTTTGGTGTCTCTCGGTGGTGGGGGCGGGCCCTTTTGGGCGCGACCCACCACCGATTGGCCGGCGGCCTCCCTGACCCGGATACCAGGTAGAAGGTCCGGGTCAGGGGGGGCGGGCTACTGGAGGGGCGGGGCTGGGGGGCGTTGCCCCCACGCCTGGCCCCTTGGGAATAAAGAGGTGGGGAGCGCCCAGGAGACCCCCTTGTACCTGGACGCTCCCTCACAGCACGGTGTGCCCCGCGCTCGGGGCTTCTTTGTTTTTTAACCTTCTTGTTTTGTTTTACAGGAACTCGCTGGAATCTCGGTTTGCGGATCAAGGTGGAGCATTGCCGGAACTTTGTAATTCTGCTTTCTTTCACAGGCTTTGGACGTCCGGGGTTCCAGAGCCGCGCTGACCCAGCCGCGTGGGGGCCTGCCGCATCGGGAGAGCGGAGAGCCGTCGGGAGCATCGTCTCGCCCGTGGCGGATCAGCAAGGAGCGGAGAGTCGTCGGGAGCATCGCCTCGCCTGTGGCGGATCAGCAAGGAGCGGAGAGCCGTCGGGAGCAGCGCCTCGCCGGTGGCGGATCAGCAAGGGCGCAGAGCGACGGGGAGAGCGTGGTACGGGTCGCTTGGTTAACTGTTTTACAGGACTGTTGTGAAGGAAAAGGCGAAGTAATATTCAGTAACTGTTTTCATGAGTGTTTTTGCATTGCCTAATCTGATGATTGCCTTATAAATTCAGTTTTTGATATTGGTGACTTTGAACAAAGAGGGCAATTGGGGGTAAGAAGTTACTTCAATCTTACTTTCAGTCTTTTTTCTGGATTAGAAAGAGTGTTATGTTATTGTCTGCAAATACATCATAAGTTTAGTGGTGCACATCACCAGAAAGTTAACGGGGGGGGTTCAAGCCTCCATTGTATTTAAACTGGGCTTTCCTAAGTCTGCGCCTGCTTTTATCACACGGTGTTAATACATCTCTCTATTCCAGGCATCTAACAACGCTATTTCGTGCAGATTCACTCATTTGAGAGGCGTAAGGACGTAAGGACAGTCAACACCCAACCTGGTGCGCAGGACTGGTGGGTAAGAGGGGTACGGGGGGCTGGCATTCATCGCTCCTGGTGGCCGCCGGGTGGGTCTACATTAGGTTTACTCACCCCTTACATAAGCGGACAAGCCGCTAGTGTTGCGGTCGCCGTTGCATGGTGCTGAAAGCCCCCTGGTGACCCTCCATCTGAAAGGTACACAAGGTTGGCCTGTTGTGACACTAGGAGAGTAGGCAGTTGTTTGTCGAGTTTAATTATGCCAGGACCACGGGGTGGAAAAGGTGGGTCCAAGATGGAGGCTATGATGCGGGCCATGATGCGGGAAATGGGCGAAATTAAACAGCGGCTAGGGAAGGTGGATGAGCTGGAAGCCCGGATTAATGGGAGGGATGAGGAGGCCCCTGGCCAGAGGGCGGCACCATTGCCAAGGGGGGATTTCGTTACCCCGCCTAGGAAATCTAAGCCCAAGAGACCCAGGTATGCTGCACCTGCCACGCCGCCGCCGGCCATCCCACCCCCTATTATTATACCTGTGCCTATACTGCCAGCCCCCGTGTTGCCGGTGCCTGTTGTACCGCCAGGAGATGCGGGACTTGCCCCCCCACCGGTGGCCACAATCCCGGCCACAGGCGTGCCGCAACCGGCACCCGCCTTGCCTACTGTGCCAGTACCATTGGGCATAACCCCGGTGGTACCTGCTGTCCCAGGTGGGAATTTAGATTCAATGCCCCCTGAATTGTTGTCTCAGATAACGGCCTTGATGCCGTGGCTACAGAAGGGAGGTGCTTTCCCGACTTCTGCAGATCATGCGGCAGAGGCGGCAAAGTTTGTGGAAAAGATTAAATCGGCAGCAGTCGCCGACTGTGTTGCAGTGCCCATATCTTCTCCCCATGCAGGTTCAAGTCTTGCTCAGCCGGATGGATCTAGTGGGCAGCCGGCCCCGGTGCCCGCACACGGTAAGGAGGTGTCATTGCCGCTCTTGGGGGACGGTGCCATACCTTCCAGGAGTGAGAATTTAGCGCAACATGTGTCACTGGCGGTGAAGGAGATGATTTGGGCAGATAAATATGGGTATATCTATTCTTTGTTATTGGATAATAGGGAAATGGAGCATGCTAAGACACTGAAAGAGTGGATGCACCCAAGTGAATGGAGGGCTCAATGTGCTAGATTCAGGGTTGAGGAAACACTGCTCAATTGGATCAAGGCTTTTGCTGTATTCACGGCTATCAAGGCCGAACGACCCCCAGATTTACAGGCGCCATTGGCATGCTACCAGAGCAGGATTGTGGGGTGGAGTGAACAGTATTCTGGGGATGCGTGGAAAGGGTACGATTTGAATTTCAGGAAAGCATTGGAATTTAATAGATCATTAGCATGGGATACGGTGGACTCCATGTCATGACATAAACAGTTCTCTGATAATGCACCCCCCCCTCAGTTCTCCGGTTCGGTCAAGGTGTTCTCCGCGAGACCCCAACAGCTCTTTCGGCCCCCCCAAACGAGTGAGGTACCTGGGAAGTTAAGGGCCAGTGGGGCGGAGAAAAAGGGGGTGTGCTGGGACTTTAATAGGCGCACCTGCACAAGGGGCCCGTGTAAGTTTAGACACGCATGTTCCTCCTGTGGTCACCCCTCTCATCCAGAAACTGCCTGTAGGTCCAAGCATGGGAACATGGGACAGAGGGGAAGGGGAAAGCCGCTGTGAGACAAACCAGTTAGGCCCCCCCACGCCAGTGGATGTGTTAGCAATGATACCATGGTTGAATAGATACCCGGACCACACATCGGCCACCCTACTCCAAGAAGGTTTCTCTAAAGGCTTTAGGATCCCTGCAGCAGGATACACAGGCAGCGCACACTGTAAAAACCAATTGTCAGTAAAACACAACCCGGCTGTGGTGACCGCCAAGATTGACCAGGAGCTATCTTTAGGCAGGATAGCTGGCCCTTTCACTGAAGTGCCGGTGCCCAATTTTGTGTGTTCCCCATTAGGAGTTGTCCCCAAAAAAGAGAAAGGGCAATTCAGATTGATCCACAACCTGTCAGCACCTAGGGGGGCGTCACTGAATGATGCCATTGACGAGGGTATCTGTAGTGTTAAGTACGCCTCTTTTGATCAGGCTGTTAACTTATTACAGGCCACGGAGCCCGGGGCGCTGATGGCGAAATCAGACATAGAATCAGCCTTTCGCCTCCTCCCGGTACACCCAGCGGATCAACATCTCTTAGGCTTCACCTTTGGGGATATGTTCTACATGGATAAATGCATGCCCATGGGTTGTTCTATATCTTGTGCTTACTTTGAGATGTTTAGCTCTTTTCTTGAATGGGCCATGAGACAAGCGACGGGCCACCAGCAGGTCATGCATTATTTGGATGATTTCCTCTTCCTGGGTACGGCGGGATCTCAGGAGTGTGCACTGGCATTGCAGGAATTTTGCGTGCTCATGCGGGCTTTTGGTGTCCCGCTTGCGCCCGGGAAGACTGTTGGCCCGACCACCTGCTTAGAATTCCTCGGCATTGAGATTGATTCAGTGGAGGGATGTTTTAGATTGCCTAGGGACAAGGTGGACAAATTCAAAACAGCGCTACGTTTATGCCTACGGAAAGATAAGGTCACCCTGCAGCAATTACAGGAGGTGGTAGGGCAGTTGAACTTCGCACTGAGGATCATCCCCATGGCTCGCCCTTTCTCTCGCTCCATTGCCCAAGCAATGAAGGGGCTGAGGGAGAAACACCACCGCACTAGGCTGTCGTCTGAAATTCGCCAGGATATGCTTATATGGATGGCATTCCTGGAGGATTTTAACGGCAGGGTGGTCTGGCCCGGCCCGCCCATAACATCAGCAGAGTTGGGCCTGTGGACTGATGCCGCCGGTAGTGTGGGCTTTGGCGCCATCCTAGGGAACATGTGGGTCGCTCAACAGTGGCCGGAGGTATGGAGAACATGGGGTCTGACCGCTAATATTGGCTTCTTGGAACTCTTCCCAATATGGGTGGCATTGATGGTCTGGCCCGAACACCTATGTAATCAATCAGTGGTGTTTTGGTCTGACAACATGACAGTAGTGGAATGTATAAACCAGCAGGGAGCACGATGTCCTTTCATACTTCGCCTAGTAAAAGAAATTGTGTTGCAGTGCTTAAGATGGAACGTAGTTTTTAAGGCCAAGCATGTCCCGGGTATTCTGAATAATGCAGCTGACTCCCTCTCTCGCTTCAAAATGCAGGTTTTCAGGGAACATCTTCCTACAGCAGACCCCACGCCAGCGCACTTCCCAGCAGTACTTTAGCAGATTGGTGCCCCAGATTACAGGACCTCGTGGTTGCTAGCTTAGCCCCCAGGACCAAGACGGCTTATGAAGGGGCGTTTTTGTCTTACTGTACTTTCTTGGGGCAGCAATGGGAGGTGCTATGGGCGCAGGAGGATGGCTTTGCGGCCTATTTAGAATGGATGCATAGGGAGGGACGCTCAGTGGCAGCTGCAAACAGGCATAGGGCAGCGGTATCATTCTTTGCTCAAGCTAGGGGCTTGCGTGATCCCACTAATACCTTTATGGTGCGTAAGGCTTTGAGGGGTTGGCGCCGTATACAGGGGCATCATAAAGATAAGAGAAAGCCCATAGGGTTGGCGCGGCTGACAGCTTTACTGGGCGCGCTGGACACTGTTTGTAGCTCGGAGTGGGAGGTACTTCTTTTTAAAGCAGCATTCTCCTTGGCATTCTATGGGGCACTGAGAATTAGCGAACTTGTGGCAGGTTCCAAGTCAGACCTACAGGGCGGCTTGCAAAGGGCTGGTGTAAGGATAAAGGAGAACACCATGTGGGTGACCATTCAGAAGTCAAAGACCGACCAGGAGTCAAGGGGTCACACCATAGTCCTCCAACGGGCCCCCGCCAACCCTTGCTGCCCAGTGAAGCACGTGGAATTATTGCACGGGCTGCTGGTAGGCACAGCGGGCAGGGCACTGCTCTGTCACGCCGACGGTAACCCCTTGACCAGGTATCAGTTCAGGAGGGTATTGGAGATGGTGGTCAGAAAAACAGGTCTTGACCCTAAAGAGTTTGGCTCTCATTCCTTTAGAATTGGGGCAGCAACTGAGGCGGTAGCAGGGGGCCTCCCAGTGGAGAGACTGAAGAAAATTGGGAGATGGTCCTCAGAATGCTACAAACGATATGTACGAATTGACATGTTGTGATTACATGGTGCTCACGCTTGGTTTGTTTCCGCTTTCTTACAGTTTCTCAGACCTGTTACGCAGGGGAGGAATTTGTCGTCGGGCACCAACAACATACATCAGCGCGGAGCTACAGCCAGGAAACAATGAGGAAAAGTGTTTGGATTGTGGGTCACTCCTATGTGAGACGAGCCGAATGTGTTTTTATTTCAGGGGACCGGGGGAAAAGGGCTGCACAACTGGGGTTTGACATCACGTTCTTCGGGTGAGAGGGGTTATGTCTCAACCAGTTTAGGGGCTTCTTCCAAGGGCTGTTAGCGCGCCGGCAATCTCCCCCGTCAGTGGTGATACTTCACCTGGGGGAGAATGATTTGGCCAAACTGGGGAGGCGCATTCTGATTGAGGAGATTATCTCAACTGCGGGGTGGATGGCCAGGACCTGCCCGGGTTGCACGGTAGTATGGTCGCAACTCATACCTCGATTACAGTGGCGGGGGGGGGGATTCGGTCAGGGCGTTGAATCACTCAGTAAAGAGGATCAACACACAGTTGGACAAGTTGTTTCGAGCCCCCCTGTTGCAGTCAATACCTCATGGGTGTATCTGGGGCGACCGGTATTACTTGGGGGATGGAGTTCACTTGAATGAAGCAGGGAATGTCTTGTGGTCTGACAATATCTGGGCCTGGTTGGAGGGATTTGCAAATAGGAGCGTTCCTTAGGTAGGGTCTAGAGGGGGGAGGCCAGATCGTCGGTTAACAATGCTGGCCTGTGGCGGTAAGGTCATTATCGGTGAGCACATATTTGAGGTCTGAGGGGGCGGGCATCCTCCTATGGAGGTTCCCGCCCAGGGGGAGGGGCCTGCGGGCCACTCCTAGAACTCCAGGGGCAAGGTAATTGATGCTGCAAAGGAGCGCGGGTAGGAGTAGTCACGCTTTCCTTAGGCTGATAGCCACCCCGCGCGCGTATACTCATGACGTAACCGGATGGCGCAGAGTAAGGGCCCTCCTTTAGTGGGTAAATGGAGTTCAGGGCGTAGACCGGGCAATTCCCGGGGTACCACTGCGCATGCGCACGTCTCTAGGGGAGGCGCAGCTTGTAGGACCTGACACCGGTAGTGACCTTGCCATATGGCCAGAAATGTACAAAAATCAAGATGAGGATGTTAGACTCGGTTAGGAAACAACATGTATTAGAGTTTTGTTAAGGTCAGCCTCTCAAACTTGTTGACGAAATTTGTATCTAATGTCCTGCTGATTTTTGTATAATTGTTGACCATGCAATTAAAACCTTTTTTAATTTCATATCTTAATAAATACGGCCGGGCGACTAGCGCCCGCCTTCCAAAAAGTAAAGAAGTCTCGTGTCCACGTTTCTGGGTGTTGGGTGCCGGTTTGGGGGGGGGGGCGGCAGCTAGTCGCTGACCATGTGAAAAGGGGGGGCCCTCGGCCCCCCCGCACGCATGGCGGCGCGGCGACCGTTTCCCCCCTTTCCCCTTTGGTGTCTCTCGGTGGTGGGGGCGGGCCCTTTTGGGCGCGACCCACCACCGATTGGCCGGCGGCCTCCCTGACCCGGATACCAGGTAGAAGGTCCGGGTCAGGGGGGGCGGGCTACTGGAGGGGCGGGGCGGGGGGGCGTTGCCCCCACGCCTGGCCCCTTGGGAATAAAGAGGTGGGGAGCACCCAGGAGACCCCCTTGTACCTGGACGCTCCCTCACATCACGGTGTGCCCCGCGCTCGGGGCTTCTTTGTTTTCCCACCCACCATCCCTTGGAACAAAAGTCTTGTGGCATTCATTATGTCTGGTTTCATTGTCATTTTGCGAGGGTACTGTTAACATGTCTTACATGGTAGTAGAACTTGATCTGTTCGGTATATTTTGATGATGCGTTTTGGTTTAGGAATTTTTTCCCTTTTAGCAAACTGTGTGTGAAGTATTTTTTGCTTTGATGCCAAGTGTCTTTAGGCCTTTTTTCCCTTTGTAGCTGTACGGTGATGCTGTTATTTATTAGCCAGTGTAGCTGTCCTTTAGAATTTTTTCCCATAGGTCGTCGTATTTATTAGGTATGGGGCATGCGGTAAGGTCATTATCGGTGAGCACATATTTGAGGTCTGAGGGGGCGGGCATCATCCTATGGAGGTTCCCGCCCAGGGGGAGGGGCCTGCGGGCCACTCCTAGAACTCCAGGGGCAAGGTAATTGATGCTGCAAAGGAGCGCGGGTAGGAGTAGTCACGCTTTCCTTAGGCTGGTAGCCACCCCGCGCGCGTATACTCATGACGTCACCGGATGGCGCAGAGTAAGGGCCCTCCTTTAGAGGGTAAATGGAGTTCAGGGCGTAGACCGGGCAATTCCCGGGGTACCACTGCGCATGCGCACGTCTCTAGGGGAGGCGCAGCTTGTAGGACCTGACACCGGTAGTGACCTTGCCATATGGCCAGAAATGTACAAAAATCAAGATGAGGATGTTAGACTCGGTTAGGGAACAACATGTATTAGAGTTTTGTTAAGGTCAGCCTCTCAAACTTGTTGACGAAATTTGTATCTAATGTCCTGCGGATTTTTGTATAATTGTTGAGCATGCAATTAAAACCTTTTTTAATTTCATATCTTAATAAATACGGCCGGGCGACCAGCGCCCGCCTTCCAAAAAGTAAAGAAGTCTCGTGTCCACGTTTCTGGGTGTTGGGTGCCGGTTTTGGGGGGGGCGGCAGCTAGTCGCTGACCATGTGTAAAGGGTACGATACCCTGACCTTCACTTCAGTGCACCATTAAGTAGGTGTGATGGGCGCAGACCTCTGTGAACGATAATGTGTTGCTCCAGAGGCAGCCATAAAATTGCATCTGCCCTCGGGAAACACAAGGGTGACAGGTGGACCCTCTGTTTGAAGCTGCCAGTCTGTCTTTCACATTGCTGGTAGTAGGTACGGTCCTAAGACCTTTGGGGCCCTAGGCAGTAAGGGAAGGTGTGAGCCCCCCTAATTTGCAAACAACGTGGAATCACAGAAACTTACATCATGGGAAGTGCAATCAATTGACCATTCTGGAGTGACTTTGCAAGAAGCAACTTTCTAGGTGTGGATATCAGTAAAATTAAAACGTAAATATTAACACTGATAAAATAAGCGCATATATTTCAAATTTCAAATAATTGGAAATTCAATAAAATTGTCACACTGGATGAAAAGGTTTGGCCTAGGTCTCTCAAAAACCTATAAGTTCAATCAAATGTTAATTTTGTATTAGTGAATTAGAGAGGTATATGTGTATGCAGTCTTTACATAACAACCTAGCTGAAACGCTGCAAAGCACTGTATATGGGCAAAGACACAGGCAACATGTGGGAGGAGGAGTAGATAGTTTGAGGATCATGACTGCATCATGATTTAGATCTTTTTTTTAAGTTGGATATTGGCTTCCTAAATTTGGAGCTGATTTCGAGGTTTCCAGATCGATATTGGAATAACATTCCAGATCCTTGAGAAAAGCCTTTTTTTTTTTTCTCTTTTGAGGCCATCTTCTTCTATTTGACACTGCCCTTGCTGCGGGTGTATGGAGAGTTACTGGAGATTTCGAGCTTGTCATCCAAGAAGGCAGGGGTGTTAGTCGTGCAGTGCAAACTTAGTCAAAAGCAGCAGAGCACTGGAAAGGGGTCTCTCCTAACCTTTTCTCCCCCTCCCCCTTTCTCCTACCCCCCACCACTCTCCGCTCCACTCTACCCAGCTACTGACCTTTGCCCTCACCGGATGTACGTCGTTACAACGCATGCTTTTACAACGCATGCATTTACGATGCAAGTTTTACAACGCAAGTCGTTACAACGTCTTGCGTTTGGGGGCCCTGGATAGTGAATAATTTAATTTACTATTCCAACTCCAGTACCCGTGGATAGTAGGGAAGGTGTTGGATAGTAAATTAAAAAAATTCCCTATCCTAGAGCGCCCCCCCAGGGCAAGTCGTTGTAAAAGTTGCGTTGTAATGGTTGCGTCGTAAAGGTACTTCGTTGTAAAAGTTGCGTTGTAAACGCTGTTCCCCCCCTCACCTGTCCTTGCCCTTAGTTCCAAACCCTATTTATCTGTGAACTTTCCCTCGCCACTTGAGACCTACCTATTTTGACTGATGCCCAATGGAGTTAACTTATTTAACTAAAGGGGAGATGGGCCATGGATTCCCTCCTTGGACGTCACCTACCCAGTCGGTCTTTAGACAGACTTCCTTTCGTCTCTTCCCTCATCCTCCCGCTTCTCACCTCCCCTTTCCCCCTCCACTATTTTCTCTCTCCTTTCTCTCTTCTCTCAATGTTTTGCTTATTTTTTTGACGTAATGTGTAATTGTGATCATTTTCTGTTACATTGTGGAACCTAATGTAATGCCCTCTGATACCTTCAGGTCTAGTAGTGCTATATAAAACTCTTTAAATAAATTAATTAAATAACCAGAATGTGGCATTACAGCTACAGCTGTAGACTTTGTAAATGGGGCATTAGTTTCTTGGCTTGGCATCAGCTCAACATCCTGTGATTCTAGGCAAATCACTTAATCGCCCTTTGTCTAAAATAAAAAAATAAAAGAATGTGTCCTTGTGTAAAATAGCTGGTTCTCAATTAAAGCACTTCAATACCTTTAGTTTGAGTGTGAACTATATAAAACTGAGAACATGTTTTTCATTTACTCATTCAAGGCCGTTTGCATCTAGGGTTACCATCTTACTGGTTTTCTGTCCAGTTCTGTTCTTTTTCCTGTCATGGAAGATAGACAAATAAGCAAAAATAAGCAAATCACCTAAAGACGTTATTTGTTGCCCTTATCTGTACATAATCAAACAACAAATAATATAAATAGAAAGCACATTTAAACGTGCTCTAGGCCTGAGTACAAATGTAAGTAAATAAAAACAGAAACATCTTGTTAAAGATGAATACATATGATTTTCATTAAGGTGCTGTCTAATATTGTGTCCGGGCCTTTGCAGAAACCTAAAACAGCAACAAATGGCCTAGATGATTCTCTTGGAAAAGTGGCAAACCTATTTGCATCCTAATAGAAGAAGGTGATCCTGAACCTGGTGCAGGACTCTTCCTGTGCCATAACGCCCCATCCCAGACACCGACAATCATCTCTTTCACAGCTCATCATGGGCTGAAAGATTGAGAATTGCTTGTCATTTGGAAGGGCCTTCCCCTTTTCCTGGCAGAGCTACACATGCCTGCAAGGCCCTGGAGAGAAGTGCCTTTCCCCAGGGCTTTGCAGGGCTGGAGCATAGATGCGAGGCCCAGGCCAGGAGGGACACTGGCACAGGGCACCACATGGGTGGGGTGAGCCTGGCACTAGTCCTGGCTGGTAGTAACACACCCCGACTTTGGGCACGATCGTTGAGATCAGAATCGATGTTCCTTGCCACGGTCCCTCGTGTGAAGAAGGCCCGTATTGGAGGCCATTCTTTTAGGTTGCGGGCTCCACAGCTCTGGAATACCCTGCCTTTGGCACTGCGCAGCACCTTGAATTTGTTGGCCTTTAGGAAGGGCCTTAAAACTTGGCTTTTTGGCCTTTAGATTCCTCTTTCTTTTTAGTTGACTCCGTCCTTTTTATCTTTGTGTTGTGTTTGTCTTTATCAGGCTATCAATAAAAGTGCCGGGACACTCTCTGTGAGTAGCCGTGCGCTATAAAAGACAAAATTAACATAACATAACATAACAAAGTGGGACAGAGAACCTCCTGCAGGAGGGTGCCGTGACTGACTGGAGGAGTCTGGGGTGAACCCATTTCCTCTGATTTATGGTTCTCCCTCAGGGGGTGTACTGACTAAGCCCTACCTCCTTGGGGCGCAAGGTCATTGTGCTGCTGACAGCTCCCTCGTTCACATGAGGAAATGCCCCAGGTGAGATCACGCTGGTGCACATGTGCCCTGGCGCATTCAGTTTTACAAAAATCCTACACAAGCATATTCGACCCCTTTGGAAAACCGAAAGTGTCCTGTGGGTACAGAAAGCACATACACACTTCGGTTCTGCTTTCCCGGGCCCTTTGTGTAATACAGCCACAGTACTACTCTCTAATGTGGCGATTCACCTCTCTGAATCAGTCCCAATATGCTTCCAACACAAATCATCCACTGTGACCCTGAACTTTGTTCAATGCTTCCATTCCACTGCTGAACCATCTTTGTTACCACCAGCTAAAGCACACATAATAGTTCTGACTCACCAAAATCTTTAATAAATAAAAAGTACAATCAATGATATTGTATTCAATGTGAGGAAGAATCTAAATCCAGGAAGATATGTGGGTACAATTACTGCACAGTACAATATAATGTAAATTCAATTCTAAAGTTTCAAAAGCCTTGCATTTGAAATAAAATGTGCAAATGTTATTAGAGAAACAGGACAGAACATAGAAAACAAGACTGTATATTGCAAATATTAACTCCTGTCCATAATTTGGAAGGTTGCCTGCATTATTATTATATATGGATTTAATAGACTTTGGAGATGCTCCGATGCAAGTAGTAAGTACTAATAATGTTAAGGTTAGAAAAATATCGTGACTCCACAAAGAAAAACCCAAGTGTAGATTTATACTAAGGTGCAGTACAGAGTGCCTAGATAATAATGAATTACTCATAAGTACAGATGTGTCTGATAAGTGCAACAATGTATGACCAGCTTTTTCCAAGATCAATAACTGTTATAAAGGCGGCGCGTGATAAAAATACGAAGGTGATATAATTTTGAAACATTTGTGATGTGTAGGGAATATCATCGAAGTTTAATGTGATTTTTTTGAGTTTGTAGCAGTGTCCCTGGAGTTATATTAATTGACGTTGGTTGCGTACATTTGTACAGTGTTACCATTGCCATACCTGGAAAGGCCCCACCCTAAAAAAACAAGCTACATTACAAATATGTTTTCTATACTGTGCTCAATGCCACCATTTTTGCCATTTCTCCACACAGCCAATATCAGGCTTTGTTTTTACCCAATTTAGTGTAACTCAGAAATATGAAAGGTCGACTTGACCACAGTACAAACCCATGATCGAAAGATGTCAGCAGCATGTGTCCAGTTCACACTCATCTTGCTATGTGTTGCTTTGGCCTCGTATTTTTTAAAGTCTGGCCAGCAACCGCTTTAGTTTCTTGTCTGTCGTGTTTAAACAAAAAAAACAGAAACAAAATATTCATATTGGCTTGGATCACGCCTGTTCATCCAATACTCTGCTGAACTGTCATTCGCATTTTGCTTCTACACTCCACATCATACTGCAAATATAGGAATTGATGGCTGGGTTACAATTGCGCTGGGAAACAGTGATAACTGTCAGGATTAGAACAAATCGGAAAGCTCCAAGGATACGGTTTAGGCCATCTATCTAAACACAACAGGCATGGTCAAGTCGATGCCCTATTATACAGAACAGCATTTATCCTGAGCTGACACAGAAAAGTTATTTTGCAATCAATAAACAAATCACAAATCGCTGTTGTTTTCTTCTTTTTCTTTCTTTTATTTCACGTGTTGAATGTTCATAAAATTTCCTAGCCGACACGTGTTTCGTCTGATTTGGTGTTTATCCACAGACTTCTTCAAGGCTTAGTTTATTCCGTTCGACCTTTTAATTTCTTTCTTGTCACCCCTACTGCAATGTCTTTTGGGGTTGAGATATCCTATAGGTCTATTCTCCACGTTTATCTTGCCCGTAAGTAATAGGGTAGTATCAGTCTCTCTCCATACTGTATTGCTTGGGTATTTTCCTCCTGTGACGATATCTCGTCATATCCTGGCGTTCAGCCAGGAATTCTTTTGTCGGAAGACGAGATATCGTCACAGGAGGAAAATACCCAAGCAATACAGTATGGAGAGAGACTGATACTACCCTATTACTTACGGGCAAGATAAACGTGGAGAATAGACCTATAGGATATCTCAACCCCAAAAGACATTGCAGTAGGGGTGACAAGAAAGAAATTAAAAGGTCGAACGGAATAAACTAAGCCTTGAAGAAGTCTGTGGATAAACACCAAATCAGACGAAACACGTGTCGGCTAGGAAATTTTATGAACATTCAACACGTGAAATAAAAGAAAGAAAAAGAAGAAAACAACAGCGATTTGTGATTTGTTTATTGATTGCAAAATAACTTTTCTGTGTCAGCTCAGGATAAATGCTGTTCTCCACATCATACTGCATGGGGCAATGAGTCAGCCCACTGCACCTTTGACTCTCTTTCACTGTGACAGCTTTTACCAGATCACATGTTGACATCCACCTATAAAAAGCACACTTCACTGTCAGAGTTGGTTTGCCAGTATGTAAACTTTTTTATTTTATTTAGTCATTATGTGCGTTTGAAAATATATCTTGGGGTTACAGAAATTTAAATATTTCCAATAAGAATTATATTTTCCATTGAAAAGAGTTAACACTTAAAAAGGATATCTGCACCTGTTCTTAGAACAATTGCTGCAGTGTTGGGAGACTATGTGCGCTAGGACCCTTGTACTTCTGGCCGGACTCAACAAGGAATTACGTAGCTTGCGGGCAGGATTTCAGGTGTGGTTATTAACAGCTATTACGTAATGAGAGTGCAGTGTGTGATTGTAGACTGAGAAATAAAGACGTACACTACAGAGATCTATAGGTGACATATTCCTTTGCATGCTCTCAGGACTGGGGAGGACGCTACAACTACAGAAGAGTAGAGGACCTGTGCTACGAAGAATATTGGGGCTAGGTAGACAGCATGGATCAAGACTTTCAATGATTTTATAGATGCGCTAGAAGAAGAAAATGAGGGGAAAATAATTAAGTACTCCGAGTCATCGATGGCTGTCTTTCAGACTCTTTCAGAAGACACATATTGAGAGAGATGCCCAGATTAGAGAAAATACTAATTGCTGCAATAGCTGAGGAAAGAGCAGATTGACAAGTCGCTGATATGGAAGCTGGAAGGGCACAAAATAAATCAACGTCGATCATAAAAAGCAAACACCAGTACAAGGTAAGATGCATGAAAATCGACATCTACAAAGAAGAAAAAGTTATGTATCTGATGTGGGTTTTCAATTTACCATAAGGGCGAATGACCAGCTTTAGAACACACATGAAAAGGTTGTGGTAAAGAAACCACTTCATAATGCTTTGCAAAGTGAAAGGGAAACTAAAAATGTCAAAGCGAGAAGACAGAGCCAAAAAACAACATCAGTTACAACAAGTAGAAACCAGACAAAGTAGATTACCATCAATTTCATCCTACAAAGGCTCGTCAACATCATTATTGAGCAACAGTAAAGAAGATCAATGTGCAACAATGGCATCGACCAAGGAAGGTCAGGCACATGCAGGTTTGGTTGTTTGCAAAGAAGAACAAAATACAAGGTCAATCACCACACAAAACAGCAGAATCCATTTGGACATTGCCCCAAGATTACAGTAAAGGTCAACGGTTGCCCCATAACCTTTATCAAAGGTAGTGGTGCGCAAGTTAACATCATGCCGGTTGAAAAGTTCAACAGTCTATCTCCCATGCCTCACCTCAAACCGTCAAACACGAAAGTATACCTGTGGGCTGCTTCCAAACTCTGGCATAGTCAAGGATCATTCATGACGACAATGAGACACAAAACAGTATCAGTGCAGGCACCCATACATGTTCTTCAAGGAATCTCTTCCGGTGCATGCCTACTGAGTTTTGCCACTGCTGCTGACCTGGGACTGATATCTCTTAATTACAACCTCCACACTCAATCTCAAGTTGTGAGCCAGTTCCCGACGTTATTTCACGGCATAGGCAGGCTCAAGACAAAAGAAAGTGCTACTGCATATCAATAAAGACATTCACCATGTTGCCCAGCGGCACTGCGGGGTCGGTTTCCACTTGCAAAAAGCTGTTGAGAAAGAACTAGAAACTCTGTTGAAGCATGATAATTCCACTGGTCTTATGCCAAGGGTTGTCACGTAGTTCCTACATATCCTATACAGGATCTGAGCGTTTGGAAAACATAAACTGTGGGTTTGGTGGCAGACTGGTTCCGAGCACCCCCATCGGATATGTTAACCTCTTGCATTAGCTAGCTCACAGTGCCACTAGAATCTCTTCTTATCCGGGAGAAAATAGTTTCTGGCAACCTCAGAACATGACAACCCTGATCCCTCAGAATCATGGAAATAATATACTATTTTTCGCTCAGTCACTTGTGCTCACTTAATTTGTCTCAGAGATACACAGAATAAACAGTATGGGCGTTTCCATAAAGATTTATTGAACAGTTGGTATTCTGGTGTGGAATAGATTTGCTGTAACGTCCATTAGACAGTAGCAGAGATATATGATTAGCAGTACTACGAAAGAAAAGGGATGGTACAGTTCTACCATTTTGCAGTAATCATGAATATATAAACAAGTACATAAAACACATGATAAGAAAGTGCGTACTCCTACGATGCCTTCCTAACTAGATGTACCTAAAATGTACCTAGCATCTGTATAGGTGTTATGCCACAAATCCCTCTAACGTCTAGTCAACCCCATTACCTGAGAAAGGAGAGAATATTGGACCCCGTCCTGGTCTCGAGTTGGACACCTTGCGCGGGATGTTAGACCACAGCGGGCTGGACTGTCTGCATGCAGGAACGTTAGCGGCTCTGGTCAGTGTGTCTGCTGGGTAGTCACAGGCTCCTCTGTCTGTCTAAGCAAGACATGATGTATATATACCCACAGGTCTCCCCATTGGTCCTACCTTGCTGTGTTACTGTGTCGGCCTAAAGGATGAAGTCGGGCTTGAACTTCATATATAGATATTATACAGGAGATGTTCGTCCTGCTGTCAGCCCCTCTGTGCTTCCTCATACATAATGTATGAGCTTTGAACTAGGGAAAACCTGCATTCTGAATGCAGTGTCATATCTAGGTAAAAGGTCAGTCCCTATGAAATATAGGGAAGGATATAGGTGAAAGGTTGCAGTGTTACCTGTGCCTATATAGGGTACCTATATGGAATATAACATTAAAGAATCTTAGGAATTTAATATAGATTTCAATGCCGGAGTGGGGATCGAGAAGTATTTCTAAGTGGTACAAACTGTGAGAATGTTTTAAGTAGATCGCTCATATATGAGGATATTATACTGCACAGGACTTGTATTGATTCTGTGGTGAACTGAGAGGTGCCCCAGCTGCCATGATTACTCCAGGTTTCGGGCTACTTTCAAATGGGAGTTACTTGATGCTGAACAGTCAAGGCTGCTGCGGAATGCTCCCGGGCATCGTATATTTGGTAACCATGAGCTCCATGGTTACTTGTTGTATGCAAGTATTGTTTTCACCGACACATACAGTCAGGGAGGCACTGTTATGGGCTTCACTGAATGTTTCTTTATTAAGGTTTGATACTCCAGGCAGAATGAAAGGTAAATTTGTGACTTACTATACGTAGCCTATTGAGAGACCTTACAAAATGAGATGCCCTTTTCCATTGGTCTGCTGAATGTGATCAACGCCTCAAAAGAATAAAACATGCAATTGAAGATGCAACCAAGTGGGCCTATTTTGACCCCAAAGTTACACACTGAGATTACAGTCCATGTGAGCCCGATTGGGCTTGGGGCAACATATTGGTCTTCTGAATGCTCAGAGACATATTGTGGCCTCTGCCAATTGAAGCCTGTCTGACACAAAACATGCCTATTTTCAGCTGCAGAAGGAGAGTCTGCCTGTAGTGTGGGCCTGCAATCATGTTCATGTGTTTCTATATGGAAAGTGTTTCACTGTCACTACAGATCACGAAGCACTGCTCACTATTTTTGAAAACCCGAAAGCCAAGATGCCCCCTTGCATTGGGAGCTGGGCGTTGCAACTGCAAGAGTATAACTATGAAATGTACAGAAGCGGGTTAAAGATCAAAATCCTTCTGATTACTTTTCATGAGCACTGTTACAACAGTACAGTTTGACATCCAAAACAGATGAAAAGTATATTAACTACATTGGGCATTTCAGCATGCCAAAAACCCTATCCATTGAACAGATCCTTGCTGCTACTAATGTGGATAAGAGCATGCTTATCCTCAAAGACAGCTTTTGCTGACAAATTTGAATTTCAAAAATTCAAAAATGTAGAGAATGAACGGTCCATTACCAAGGAAAGTGTTGTTTTAAGAGGCTCGCAAATTGTCATACATGAGAGCTTAACTAGCCCTTGGAGGACATTGTTGAATTGTAGTCACCAAAAGAGCCATAAGAGACCGAGTGCGGTTCCACACACACAAATGGCTGCATAACCCCTGTAATTAGTAGCTCTAAAAAGGAAACAAATTAATTCAGGTCATCATAGGTCTACTAATAGAACTTTCCATATTATCAAGGTAATGTGGAAAGTCCTATTGGTAGATAGTAGAGATTTAAGGGTCCATGATAAGATCTTGCAATTGGATATTCAAAAATTGCATTGGCAATAAATTAGCAGTCTTGAAAAGCCCAAAAGCTTGATTTAGGCTCCCTGAGTCAAACCAATGGTTTAGGACCTGAGGGGCATCACTTGGTGATCAGAAACTCCCTGCAGCTGGGTGCAGGAGCTGGTTGGGGAGCATTTTATGTCCCTGAGGTTGAGATCAGGTGACCAGCAGATTAGCCTTTGGAGTCACTCTGTGGACCTGGGTTCAAAATGAAGTTGTATGTCCAATTCCTTTCCACCAAGCAAGAGGGCAGCAAGAAGCAGGTTTGCACAGCTGGGCAGCAGTTGCTTTAAAGCAGGAGTGCAGCAGAGTGACTGTCCTTCTAACAGCACAGCAGTCCTTCCTCCTAGCAGAGTATTCTCAGAGCCAGAAGTGTACTGAAGCAGCAGTATCTGGGGCTTTCATTTTTTACATAATTGTGCCTTTATAGTGTGGAGAAGCTTCTAGAGGCAAGCCTTTGAAATGCACAGGTGCCCTGCCATCCTGTCTACAGACTAATTTCAGGGGGTATGCAGCCCTTTGTGTGGAAACAGGACACAGCCTATTTAAATGTCAGTGGGGCTGGGCCCAGCTCCTCCCACCCACCCTGCCAGTGATGTCCCATCCAGTCACACATAAGCATCCCATTGTGTGTGGCTGTCTAGGAGAAATGCACTCAGCCCAACTGTCAGATACATCAGGTCATGTGACCAGAGACCGCCTGCAGGAACCAGTCACTTCGGCAAAAAAATGCCAACTTTCTAAAAGTGTAATTTTCTAAATTGCAATTTAAACTATGAATTCACCATAAGTTAAATTTTTAATGATGATCCCAAAGACCCCAAAGATGAGATGGCTACCTATTCCCATTTGGAAACTACATTTATAAAATGTAATACTCCAACTCCAATGTTATCCTATGGGAGTGATATGTCTTGCAGTAGTAAAAAACAAATGTAAATGATTTTCACTACACGGACATGTAAAACTTAAAGGTACATCTTCCTTTTTAAGTACATTGCACCTTGCCCTCTGGGTTGTCCAGGGCCAACCCTATGGGTGAGTGAGTAATATCAATCAATCAATTGGTATTTGAATAGTGCAACCTCTTTAGGGGTATCTGGGTGCTATGGGTGCCATGTCTCTATCAAACAGTCAGGTCTTTGAGTTTAGTTTCGTTCTTGAGCCAGGGAGAATGCTGTTCGGAGTTGGAGGGGCAGGTCATTCCAGGTTTTGGAGATGATGTAGGAGAAGTAACGGCCTCTGAAGCGTCTTCCATGAATGCGGGAGTGGGTGTTCCTCACCATCTCTGGGTGATCATTACAAAAACTACGCATGCGTGCCCGTGCATGCGCATTTCTAGCGTGAAATAGGGCAATTGGAAATAAACCAAAGTTACCATGTTTTAAGGAAAGAATGCAAGCACTTTAACACTGGTCAGCAGTGATAAACTGTGCAGACTTCTATGGCCAACAAAAATGAAGTCAGCAAAACCAGGAGGTCTGAATGCAAACATTTAAGGGAAAACCACACCAAGGATGCCAGGTCTAACAAAGCCTGACTGCAGCATGGGCATTTTATCTGAGCAAGCACAGACAGCAAACATGGTTGAATGCATCTGGGATAGGTCTGGGCAGTAAATTCCGTTCCGCTCGCAGAATTTTCTGAATGTGGGTAATTTTGCGTTCTGCGGAGAACGCGAAATTGGCCACGACTTCGCAAAATTTTTTGCTTGTTCGCGTTCTCAAATGCATGTTCACGAGATATTTCACCCCGAGCACTCACACAGCGATTGCGAACAGTAAAAAAGCATCACGAACAAGCAATTCCGTGTGTTCGCGGAATTTCTGCGTGTTCGCGGAGATTTTTTACCATTTTGCCGAGATTTGCGTAACGCGATTACACAAATTCCGCCCACCCCTAATATGGGATTCAGGAGCTTGTCATCCAGCAGGCTCAGTTAGTGCTTCTGACTGTTGTGTATGAGTAGAGACCTTTAGTATTGTAATAGTACCATTCCAATATGGCCATCAACTTTCAAACAAGTGCACTGCACCAAGGTTCCTCCACGTGAATACAACTATTACATGGAAGCAATTTCTAGAAAATGCACTAACAACCCTGGACAATCAAAGAAACTGGGCAATGTCTGGGGTGTCTGAAAACAGGCTGGTTCTCTTGGAATAACTGGCATAGTCTAGTGCCCCATGCAGTGCACCTGTCAGCCACGAAAAGCCGTATATCTTACGATTATTCACGTATGCCACATGTTCTGAAAACAATTACATGAAAGCAACAATAACAGTGCTTCAAAAAATCATGGATACACAGGAATGCAATAACAGCATTTTCTTTAGAGGTGGGTGAGACACTTACAGTTCGAGCAAAGTCCAAGCCTGAAGTCTGCCTCTGGCTTAGCTCGAGGTCCTGTTGGAGCCTCAAGCCCATAATGAGTCAAGCTTTCCTGTGGCATCTTCCTGGCTCCCTTCACCCAGGATGTGGTGGTGCCAGGACTGCTGACTATGGAATTCGGGACTCAGGTTCAAGTCTTGGCATCGGCTCAACATCAAATAATCCTGGGCAAATCACTTAATGTTCCCTTGCCTATAAACAACGCATGTGACCTTATGTAAGGTCACTGGTGCTCGTATAAAGGGGTGAACTGCCTTTAGGTCTAGTTTACACTATATTTTAAGAAAGAACTAAAAGTAAAAACAAAGCCTTATCCTAAGGAAAGACAAATAGATACCCATTTCTTTACTGATTTCTATAGAGTGAAACCAGAAAATCTGGATAAATCGTGGCTTCCTTGTATAAATTGTGTGATCTTAGGCAAACATTTTATTTTACTAAAACTCTTTTTTCTACATCATTGTGTATAAAAGCACTTTTGAGTATGTGAACTCAGTCTACCAGTTGTACAAACCTATCACTTTTAATGAGTACTTGTCAGTGCAGAGCTATAATTTACCTTAATAATGTCAAAGCTACCATATATTTAATAAATACACTTTTTTGAACCTTTGAGGGACTTTATCATTTTTTACATGGGCTGTTATATGAATCACATAACACATATCTTCAGGGCTTGGCTCGTGCTTGTGCTCTAATATCCAAGCCAGACCGTTGGCTCGGCTCTGGTTTGGCTCTCCCTGTTAATTTATTTGCTCGCCCACCTCAAATTTTCCTGCATCATAGAAGAAAGCACATGGCCACATTTTGGTAAACTGAATTGATGAACTATATGGTGTAGCAGATCTAGATATGACACGTTTTTTAATTTAGAACTAGGTATTCCACCATGAAAAATAACATTCATTGTCTGCACATAAAGAAGCATTTCACCTTGATGCACAGTGGTAGGGCTGATAATTAACAAGAGCATTCTAGCCATCCAGTGATATGCCTCTGGAGGAAAATATTTTCCAACTGGTTTTAATTCCATCATTTTACAGCTTATCTCACTACACCACTACAGTGGCTGTATCATAAAGGTGTGACCTTATGCCAGGCACTGTTATGCTGCTTTAAAAAAAATGTTTTTGCACTGTCCAAAGTTGATACCTCTAATCTTGTTATCGTGAATGAACTACAGCAGGAGAGCTCAGAAACAAAGAGATGCATCCAGTGCTCACTGCTACTGAATGCTGCTGCCTGCAGCACATTAGCTTACTCTGAGAAATACTGAGGGAAATATACGCACTTTAGACAGAGCTACTCAGGAATATCATGCGTCCAAAAATTTGAAGCATGAAATCTATGATTCAGCAAGTGTATGTCTATATCGCAAATTACTAAATACACAATTCAGTGGCGGCTCCTCCACAATGGCAAAGAAGCTTTGCCCTACTGCCTGGCTCAGAGCCAGAAAATAAAAAATAAAACAATGTCATTCATTTTATTTTTTCCATGTGCCGGCTCTGAGCCAGCTTGTGCAGGGAGGATCGGGCATGGGGAAGAGGAGTGCTCTGTGCAGTCCCTAAGTGCGCATATGTGTTTGGTCAGCCATCTCAGGCCGACCAAAACACACATGTGCACTTAGGTTTCCCCAGCCCGGCATTGAACAGCTGGGCTGGAGAAACCCCCACAGACTCCCTGGTCTGAGGGGAGCATCTTTCCAACCTGCCTAGACCAATCCCTGTGCTGCTCTCACATGAGAGCAGCTGGGATTGCAGGGAGTCCGTGACGTGACCCCAATGCTTGCTGGGACCAGGAAGGTGAAGGCCGAGTGTGACATGGGAGACGGGCAGAAGCTCCAGGTAGATGTGTCTTTTGAATATTTTTTATTATTAACCCCCATCGCATGCGCATTCTCCCTCCTGCGCTCCCCCCACCTGCCTCACCACCTCTTTATTGTGGTGGCCGCCACTGACACGATCAGTGTATAATTTTTCCCCCAATGGTTGCAACAGTTGCAATAAACACTAAAGGTGTGGAAAATTGGTGCAATTTCTCTTCGTGCAAATATGAGAAACATAAGTAAAAAATACATGAAATTATGCAAAATGCAAATCTGTCTTCTTGCAGCACTATATTTTAGAGTTAAATACATCTGGGTGCCAATTTTTGACACAAGAATGCATTTCAGGTCAAATAATAGCACACAAAATCGAACAACAGTTGCTGGCGTTCTGCTTATTGGCATCATTCCTAAACACTGCAAAATCTTACCATAACCGTCATTATGTGGCATGGCATAATTTCAGAAAATTCATGTAACTATAACTATAAATACAAAGAATGATGCACATTATGCTAGTGTACATTTCACCTGGGGCTTAATAAGCACTGTATTGGATCGTAGGAATCCATCAATTGTGCCAGAACAGTCAACAAGATACCATGTGGGCCGTCCTTCCAGAGGCACACCTTAGCTAATGGTTAGAGCACCATTCTGCAGCTGAATTTCACTTAAAACATTCATAAAAATACTGATGTTCGGAATATTATTATCCAGCTTTTTTAGCATCCAAATACCTTTATAATTTCATGTTCTAATTTTCATATTTTTAAAACTACATTATATGCTGCTGATTGCAAGCATTTCAATGTTCTAATCTCCACTGCTGGTAAATCAATTATGTCAACCCTTAAAAACATGCACGTGAACTGCACTACACATAATTTGATGTACAACATAGCAGCACTTTTACAATGTGCCACAAAATGTAGGTAAACTAACTATGGAGATGATAGAACTGATGGAGCCTGGCTCATGCAGTAAAGTTCATATTTCGATCAGAGGCTGAGATGGACCTAAAGAAGTTTCATAAACGGAAGGGATGCTGAATCCTGGGGTGTTTTCTCTCCACTGTCAGTCATGCTCTAAATCCAATTATCAGCTGGACTACATTCTTGACTTGTTTTCAATTTTAATGATGCCTCATTATTTCAATAAGGGCAAACAGTAGGATTACCCAACTTACTTTGCATTTACATTTACACCATGCCGAGCACAATAATTTATTAAAAAATTGAACTTCACCTTCGCTAAAAAAACCTGGAAAATGTCGGTTTGATTGGAAGCCCTGTATTATAATTGCTGCCTATCCTTGTGAATGTTACTTATTTACAAAAAGTAAAATATGCCAACATATTGCATGTGCTTATACCTGGATCTCAATGTCAAGCTAGTAACAGAAACAGTTTTGTATTGTGAGGTAAGAGAGGTGGTTTGTGGCTTGAAAAATACAAGTCGCACAGCACTTTCTAAGGTTTAGGTGACCTATATGTTATAAGGTATAGGTGCTGCATCTCTTCTTCGTTTATTGCATTAGTCTGCAAGTTCTGTTTTATTTTAGCATGAATGCAATTACGGGAATTGATCGAAGTCTTCACCAAGGCACCCCTGTAACTTTATTCCATTTGGAGGTCACATTTACCTACATATTAAGGGACCACAACCTATGTTCCCTTTAGGAAGTGCGCCTGTGCGGGGCGCACTTTTCCTTTGAAAGGCGCCCAGGTTCTCTCTTGGAGCGTGCAAGCCGAACAAGCACAAAGGGAGATTTTGTCAAGAGCTCACATAAATGAGTGACTTGAACAGTGGCGGAACTTGCAGGTAAGCCGGTGGGGTGGGGTGGGGCAGGGTGGGGGCGTGGCGGGGCAGGTGGGGGGAAGTCGACAGACGACAGCATATGGAAATTAAATAAATAATTCCAATTCAAATAAATAATTCCAATTCCATTGTCTGTCGAGATCTCCCTCCCCCCTTCCCCCCCCCCCCCAGCCGTGATTACCTGCAAGGAGCTCTGCTGGACTTGAAAGATTCTCTTGGTGCAGGACGGACTTCAAGCTCATTGCGAAGTCTTAGAGAAGTGTGAGGACACTCAGTGGCATATTGTGCAGAAATAAGCACATTTTGCAGACTTCACCAGCTTGGAACAGATGCCGGGATGCTTTAGGTAAATAATTTAGATATTGGAGGCTAGGAATTGGGCACTGTACAATGGGCCTTGTGCTGAGGGGAGAGTGGCCGGTAGGAGTGGGGGGATGCTGATATAGAGAAGTAGAATATAACATGTTACATCGCATGCTATTACATCGCGTTATTCCAACTCCAGCCTGCGCAACAGTAGGGAAGGTGTTGGAATGGTAAATTATACCATTCCTTAAGTTAGTTTAAACAGAGAATTTTATTTTGGAAGAGATGCAACCAAGTACAGACAATCCTATAAAGTTTAAAACATGTAAATTAACAGTGAATGAACTAACATCATACTATATAAAAAGAGATGTAAGAAAAACAAAGTAGTTGCATATGGAAAAAAGTTTTTCAATAACTGAAAAAAGTAAAAGGGGAGGGAAAAGAAAAAAGGGGAAAGGTGTTCTAATGACATGACTAAATATATAAATATGGAAGTAAGAGAGCTTAATACTTTATAAAGGATATCATCACTTCAGGGAATAATAGCTGTAAAAGAAATGAAATAACAACAGAAAAATGAGAGAAATTATATAACTACATATATAAGTAAACAGTATATCACTAAAAACCATTCATGGCAGTTTGGGGACTCCTTCCAACGATGGGTGATGTTGGGTAAACTTTTGTGCAGAAGTATCCAAGAAAATAGTCACAGGGGACAGTATGTTTTCTCTTTTCAGGAGTAGAGACATAGGGGAGATGTTAGATTTGGGGGTCTCTAGTTGGCAGAGGTAGGTACCTTTGACAAATAGGGGTGGAAGGGGCCAAGTCCAACAGGAGACATAAACACGAACCAGTCGATGGTTATAGCATACACTATACCACCAAGCTTGAAAAGAAAGTTGTGTGAATTGTTTCCACTTTTTTGTTATTTGATGGAAAGCAATTGTAATTAATAAATCCACCACATCCGTGTTATAAGAAAGTGTTTGCCAATATTCAGATAGTGTACCTAGAAAGATATCTGTAGGGGAAAGGGGGAAGTGAGTGTGAAAGATGACATTGATTTGAGACTGTACCTTTAACCAGAACAGGTGTGTGGATGGGCAAGAGAAAATCATGTGGTATAGGTCTGAATGAGGAGTGTTACATGATCAGCAATTTGAAGAAAGTGTACATTTGAATTTACTGGAGTAAACATAAGTTGATTGTATATAAAGAAAGTATTTGTGTCGTACTAGCTGATCTTGAAGTATTACGGAGTTTCAGACATAATTTATCCCAAAAAGCAGTGGATCATAAAGAGTAGAATTCACATGCCCTTTGAAGTTCTATGTTAGTTCTGTGTTTAATGGATGTGTTGAGGAATTTGTAAATAGAAAAAGTGCTAGCTTGGGCACTTAAAACGGGGAGAATATTGTGATGAGTTAATGAGGGGGATGATGTAGAAGATATTAAAGATAAGGAAGAAGATATATTTAGGATCAATAACTTGAATTTGGCAGAGAATGATTTTGGTAATTCATAAAGTAATTGTGCTTCAGAAAAAGTAAGAAAGGAATCATTTGAGTAAAGCTGGTGGATCCAAAACAGACCTTTGTCTCACCAAAAGATGGGTTTGTTTTTAAGGTTAAGAAGGTTATTGTGCCAAATGGAGGAGTTAAGAAATTTGTCTTTACTTGAGTGATGTGATAACATAAAAGAGTAATATTATGTATAGGTGAGCATAGAAAATGTGTCTTATGAGTGGAAGTAAGAGATTCGTCAAGAGAGAAGGGAGATAGAAAAGAGTGCTCTAGATCTTTTCGCAATGGAGAGGCATTGGAGATGTAATGGTTTAAGGATTTATAAAGCTTTTTAAGAAGAAACACATTGTGGTAAAGTTGAAGTTCTGGAAAGTTGACTCCACCCTGCGATTTACGATGCTTGTGCTTAACTAGGCACACATGCGGTTTCTTCTTATTCCATAAGAATATTGATCAAAATAGAATGAATTTTTTGAAAAAGTATGCCGGAAAGTTGAGAGGAATAGCTGAGATCATATAAAAAATTACGGGAGCAAGCATCATTTTAATAGTGTCAAGTCTGCCAACCAGAATATGCATAAAGGATGCCATTTGGAAATACATGTAAATAAAGCTGAAAGGACATTAGTCATGTTTGGGGATAGAGTCTGTCTAATAGAGAGAGCAAACCAGAGACATAAATATTTAATCTTTTGGGAGTTCCATGAGAAGCTAGTAGGCGCAAAGTTTTGTGTAAAACATAAAATATTAAGCGGTAGAACTTCGCATTTATCATGATTCAATTTATAACCACAAATTAAAGAGAAAGCATTGACTTCTGCATTGAAAGCTGAAATAGAGTGTTTTGGCTTGGACACATGTAATAGAATGTCATCTGCATAGATACTCATTTTAACCTGACTGCCTGCAGCCCACTTGGGATTTATTTTTACGAACTACCAGCCCCATAATGCAGTAGTGATGTATAACTCACCTGAGTATGATTGTGTCATTGAAATAAAGGAGGGACAAACCCTGATGTTTGTGTAGCTGGCAGTCATTCAATTGCAGAACGCCTTTGAGAAAGGGAGTTGTCCTGAAACGTGTCAGGCTCTGCTGATTCTGGGAGCGTGGGTTTCTTCCCCAAATTGGACTTTGCTTACAGTGAGTGCATCCTGCTTGTGGGTACCTGTGGAACTGAATTTATATCGGCCGACCCATTCGAAGGATGCACCGCCGCAGAAGTTAGCGGTCCCGCTGCTGGTGCGATGTATCAGCAGAGCAGGACTGTTTAGTATGAAATTTGAACCGGATGAACTCTGTCTGTGCCCCTGTGATTTTTTTACTTTGGATTGAATGGACTGCCTGCAGCCCACTTGGGATTTATTTTTAAGAACTACCAGCCCCATAATGCAGTAGTGATGTGTAATTCACCTGAGTGTGATTGTGTCATTGAAATAAAGGAGGGACAAACGCTGATGTTCGTGTAGCTGGCATCATTCAATTGCAGAAAGCCTTTGAGACTTTGAGAAAGGGAGTTGTCCTGAAACGCGTCAGGCTCAGCTGATGCTGGGAGCGTGGGTTTCTTCCCCAAATTTGAGTTTGCTTACAGTGAGTGCATCCTGCTTGTGGGCACCTGTGGAAATGAATATATATATATGTATATATAAATATATATATAAATATATATATATATATATATATATATATATATAAATATATATATATATATATATATATATATATATATATATATATATATATATATATATATTACCTACTGGCGGTCGCCAGTAGGTATATATAGTTAGGATTTTTTCTCCATGGGTTTTTTGAAAATTCTATGTCTAATAACTTTGGCGTTTGTGGACGGAATTGGCTGACATTTTCAGGAAAATGGCACATTTTGTTTCTGAGCAGCCACTGAAAATTGGGGGGGGTTTGTCCAGGGGGTTCGAGGAAAAAGGGGGGTCCCAAAACGTGTTTTTAACATTGAGTTTTCCATAGGGCGGTTGGCCTCTTTTTTAGCCCGAACGGCTGAATGGATTTGCACGAAACTTGGCAAAATTGTAGGGACTGGTAGCCCGATGTGCCTTTTGTAGGTCTCAATATATGTGCTCCAGTGGATTTTGAGAAATTAACGTTTAAAAAAAGATATATATCTGTAACAGCGGACCGGGCAGCACTCCAGTTCGCGTACTTTTCGCGCAACGGAGCTTTGTGAAGCGAAGCTGATTGGTTCTCCGGCGTCTGTCAACATTCCAAACAGTCCGTAGCGGCCGCCATCTTGTCTCTCGGTAGGATCGAGAGACAAGAGGAGGCGAAAGGGAAGGGGCAAATGACGATAAGGGGGCATAGTAGATCCTCCCTGACCTCTTAGGTTTGATGTACCATTTTGCCAAGTTTGGTGTAATTCCGTTCAGCCATTCAGGCTGTAGACGTATCTAAATGTCAATAATCGAACGGCTGAATGGATTTGCACGAAACTTGGCAAAATATTAGGGACTGGTAGCCCGATGTGCCTTTGCTAGGTCTCAATATATGTGCTCCAGTGGATTTTGAGAAATTAACGTTCAAAAAAAGATATATATCTGTAACAGCGCTCCGCTTCGCGTACTTTTCGCGTTACGGAGCTTTGCGAAGATGATTGGTTCTCCGGCGTCTGTCAACATTCCAAACAGTCCGTAGCGGCCGCCATCTTGTCTCTCGGTAGGATCGAGAGACAAGAGGAGGCCAAAGCGAAGGGGGAAATGACCATAAGGGGGCATAGTAGATCCTTCCTGACCTCTTAGGTTTGATGTACCATTTTGCCAAGTTTGGTGTAATTCCGTTCAGCCATTCAGGCTGTAGACGTATGTAAATGTCCTATGGAAAATTGCATGGGGAAAACACATTTGAAAGTGTTGAAATTTAGAACCAATTAAAATGTTACTTTGGTTTTGTATTTGTGTGTGATGAAAGTTAATTGGTTATGAATATATGTCAAATGAGAGGAAACCACAGCCATTTTGTGATACTACTGTCTGAGGTACATTTGTGAGGAATTTTTGGTGGTGAATTTCTGGTGTTTGATTTACACAGTACTAACACTTCTCCTACTTTTAAAAAGGTGAGTTGTTAATTTGTAAGGGGAACTATGTTGTACACTTGAAGATAATTTGAAAAATGTTTTCTGTTATTTATTTGCAGTCCTTTCTGTTATACTAAATACTTGATAAAGTTAGTTTTATATTATGTATTACTAAAAACGATAAATGAAAGTGATTATTTTTTTCTGCAATTTACAGCAAGCAATTTCAAAATAAAATGGCTCACAATGAAGAGACCGTGGCAATTTCTTTTGAATTGTCCACTACATTGATTGAAATTGAGAGCACCAATAATGAAATATTGTCACATGGAGGAGATGACTTGTATGATTCCATTAGATTGATTGAAATGGACAGCACCAATAATGAAATATTGTCACAAGGAGGAGATGACTTGAATGATTCCACTACATTGATTGAAATTGAGAGCACCAATAATGAAATATTGTCACAAGGAGGAGATGACTTGTATGATTCCATTAGATTGATTGAAATGGACAGCACCAATAATGAAATATTGTCACAAGGAGGAGATGACTTGAATGATTCCACTACATTGATTGAAATTGAGAGCACCAATAATGAAATATTGTCACGAGGAGATGACTTGAATGATTCCACTACATTGATTGAAATTGAGAGCACCAATAATGAAATATTGTCACAAGGAGGAGATGACTTGAATGATTCCACTACATTGATTGAAATTGACAGCACCAATAATGAAATATTGTCACAAGGAGGAGATGACTTGAATGATTTTTTTGATCAATCTGTTGATGGCGAATTTATCGAATGTTTGGAGACCATAGAGTTACAAGAATCATCATTGCAGACTTTTCATGAGGAAATTGATGATGAGGACATGTTACTAGTTCTTTCAAATTTAGAAAATTCTGAAGAATAAATTTATATTTAGAAATCAAAAATTGTTTGAGACATTATTCATTTTTATTTTTAATTTATGAGGTTGTAGCGAAGTGATTGTAGTATAAAATGAGACTTATAGTATAGAGTGCAACATTTTTATGTTACATGGTAAGTTTACTCATATTTACTTCCCTTCTGCCACTATATTATCTCCAATGTGTATTTGACATCTCTTCTTCATCTCTGGCCTCCTTTCTCTCACTGTGTGTCTCCGATGCATCTTATCGCTGCTATTTTGTGTAATTACAGAAGAGAGTAAAATAAAATAGTTCGGAACGTGAAAAGGGGGCAAAGTAGAGTACCCCTCACCCCGTAGGCCTTTTCAGGCGGTCCCAAAAGGATCAGTTTCTGATTTCCTGAGAGATTATGGTATGAGTTCCATATACCACAATAATTTGCATTACAACATGCAAGATATCTATCTCCTATTACCAACTTTTGGAGATATTCGCGCTAAGCGCGAATATCTCCAAAAAGTTATAACTGCCCTGAGCAGTTCTTAGCCATGTTATCCAATGGGAGGTGGATAACATGACTAAGAGCATTAGCGCGGTAATGCATGAATATCGCTGACTTTTTAGCGATATTCATGCATTGCGGCCGTTTTTTATCGCATTTGCGATAAACCTTGATAATAGCAAGGTTTATCTTCGATAATTTCTGACGATGCTTAGCGGTAAAAAATTCGTTGGTAAGCATCGTTAGCGATAAATATCGCTTAACTTTGGTAATATGCACCAACGTCTGTTAACGTTCGATTCGAAGGAAATGAGGAAGTGTTGAAAAACATTGTTTGCGCCATCTTGCCTTTTTTGAAATGCCACACTTTTGTCGTGCACGGCAGCCATTTTAGATGCCTTGACCAGACCCACTCTCTGCACGCTGTCGATTCGTAGCATGGCTCCCCACCCTCGCAAGCATCTTCCCCAGGCACTGGTCACCCCCACTCTCTGTCTTATGCATGGGCAATAAACCTCCCCCCATCTGCGCTGCTCTTCCCTGAGAATCACACTCTGTGCCTGCCCGACACCTCCCTTTCGCCCTATTCACTACCGCACCCTCTGACACTCCTCTTCCTCTGTGTCCGATTGTCCAGGCTATCAGCTAGCCCTGCAGATGTAGTTTATGGCTCCAGCTGTAAAGAATCACCCCTCTTTAAAGGAGTTATAGTAGATCAAGGCCCACACCCGATGAGATCCGTCACACCACACGTGTTCCTACTATCTGAAAACCATCCTGTATTGTGATTGTGGAGGGGACCGAGCCTGAAGCGGAAGATTCCAGGAATGACTCTTTGTACATCAAAGTTTTTACAATTATGTGTCACATTAAAAATATATAGCACTCCAACAAAGTAGTAGGAATATAAAACTTTAATAACATATAAATATATACAACAAAACAAAAACAGTAAAAACATTTAAACAACGAAGAGACCGTGGCAATTTCTTTTGAATTCCTGATGAGGACATGTTACTAGTTCTTTCAAATTATGAAAATTCAGAAGATGTTGCCTGGGGGTGGGTCGTCAGTAGCAGTCTGTTGTGCGAATAGTTCCAAGGCAGCAGAACGCTCTGAAATCTAGATGGCACGAAAGTGATGTCTAGTAAGTTGCCGCCCAGCAAATAACGGCGTGGGGCGCCGCGGGGGGGGTGGATTGTCAGTAGCGGTCTGTTGTGCGAATAGTTCCAAGGCAGCAGAAAGCGCTGAAATCTGGATGTCACGAAGGTGATGTCTAGTAAGTTGCCGCCCAGCAAATAACGGCGTGGGGCGCCGCGGGGGTGAGTGAGTCCAGTAGGCACCACAGCTATTCTTACCGGCATTGCAGAATTACTGCTGGGGACAATGCCTGTGCTGTAGCAGGGTCACAGCAGAAACAAAAAGGATTCTGTTGAAGATGTTGTTGGTTTTCAATTTGAAAACAGTTCTGGTGTCAACTGCTATGCTAATGTAGTGGTTAATGTTTTGTTTTCTCTAGAAAATGTAAAAGAGGGGGAGGCAGTCCAAAGTTCCGTTAAAAGGGCAAAGGAAAGGATCGGTGGTTTGAACTATCAGTCAAAAAGGGGAGGGGGTGCAACAATTTTTCCTACCGGGTCACACTGTGCTTTCACCGGAACTGAGGTCTGCAGGATTCTAGTAATTCAAAGTGAGGCTGGCGCCAGCATGGGAGCGCCGACGTCCCGCGGATACAGTTTCGTCACTCCACGGGCGATTATGGCAGTCATTCCCCATCGGGGGTGTCTGCGGGGGTCGGAGACTCCCGCGGCTCCTGTAGAATCTTCAAGGTCGTGGAGGACTACGGTGGTGGAGTCAACCAGTGACCGGGCCATTTCTTTATGCTGGGCCCGCTCTTGCCAGGTCGACCGCCATTTTGAGAGTTCGGTAGCTACTGGCGATCGCGGGGTCAAATGAGCGGACGGGCTCCACCCTGCCGGGCGAGACGTTGCAGCATCGCCACAGTGGAAGAACCCTTTTCCGGGCGCTTGGAGCGCCGAGGGTGCAGGTGGGAAGCCTCCACTGGGGAGGCGGGAGAGGCCTGTTCCCATCGTCTCTCCCTCCCAGTGCACCCCACGGCGTCTCGCTTGAGATTTGTTATGGCTGGACCAGGCGATGAGGACGAGGGGGGGGGGGGTCGAGTACATGTGCAAGACATCCCCCCCCAGTGTTGTCGCAGCCATTATTCAAGAGAGAAGAAGTGTCCCGTCCGTCTTCGGGCCGGGCTTCCGGTGGATGTCGGCCGGACGCCCCTGGCTCTGGCCCCATGAACGGGTTTCTTGGTTTATCGGCTGCAGCCGGATCCCGTCGGCCTCGGCCCCCCGACCGTTGGTGGCCGGACCGGAAGAGCATGTGGCGGGACTACCTGCAACTCTCAAGGGCCACCGCGGCCGGACTGGGAGAGAGAGGGGAGGGTCGAGGAGACATTCCCCCCCCCTGAAACTCTTCAGCGTTGTAAAGGCAATCCCCTGGCCGGGTCCCGCTGGCCTCGGCCTCTCCTCCGGCTACACCCTACGTTAGGATCTCCTGGCCGAGGCGTGGCAGCAGGATCCGCCTTATATGGGCTGCTCCCGGCTGGGCGTAGCCGCAACCCTGCCCCACCTTGGAAGTTTCCAGAGTGGGGGCGGATGTTCTACTGACTTGCATTTTCCCTAGTCTATCGATTTTTTTGGCGTGGCAGGCGGTGGGACAGCGAGGGGTGATTTGGTTTCTCTTACTGTTTTTCTGGTCTCTCACCACTGGCATATTTCTAACGTTTTCTTGTTTCTAGGACATTATTAGGTTTTATCATTTCGTTATGTTATCGTTTCTTTGTTCGTTGTTTAATAAAAGTTTATGTTCATCAGTGGCCTACTGATTTTCGTTTTCCTATTCTTTTCTTTCCAGGTTGTTTCATGCTAAAGTTTCTGTTAACAGGATACAGTGATCACTTCGTTATTATTGCATATGTCCTTTTCACTAGGGGTGCTCTCTGGTTGGGCCAGATGACGTATCTCTAGTAAATGGTCCGGGTGAAACAGGTGCATCAATCAGTGGGGAGTAGATAGGCATGACAGATTACAACGGGGGAGAAAGGTCCGCATTACGTACCCTTTCACTATTTGCAAAGATTTTCCTACGTATATTTGCAAACAGGGAATACCTCCAAAAAGAACCAATTCCCAAACAGTCAATGTTTGGGGAAACAATCAATCAATGAGGAACGAAATAGGCACGACGTGTTAAAGGTTTGCGTTACCTACCCTTCACTATCTGCAAAGGGAGAGAGAATATTCCTATTCTTCCTCGTTTGCAGGCAGAGAAGATTCTTAAGAGAACCAACTTCGAACAATTCAATGCTCGATTCAAACAATCAAGAAGGGGTACTGTGAACACAAATGAACGCCGCTTATGTACATACACATTGGTATTATCAACAGGTTGTTCCTAATGTTTCTATTTTAGGGAGGTCAAAAAGAGATCCCATTAGTGGCCTACTGATTTTGCTCGATTCCTTTTCTTTTTTTACACGATTTTTCGCTATCTGCAAAGACTAAACAGAGTATTGCGACTCTGTGCTTGTTTGTAAATAGAGAATGAACCAAAGAGAACAATCAATCAAATGGAGAGAGAAGCAGGCACGACGGATTACAACGGGGGCAAAGGCCTGCGTTAACTACCCTTCACTATCTGCAAAGAGAGAGTACTCCTAATAGAAATGAGGGGTGGGGGGCAGCATTCAAAGCAGATCAGTGTGCATAAACACGAAAATGTTTTTACTTACCACGTACTTGACATTCGACAGCTTATGATATTTGCTATTAAAAAACCATTGAAATTCACTGAAAAAAACATAGGTTATAGACCATATATAGTTAGGAATTAGCATTTAAAAAACCTTATTTTACTCACACAAAACCATTGAAATTCCATATATAGTTAGTTGCACTAACTATATATCGCGCACCCGCAATCCACTGCTGATCATGTCACATATTACATCATTCATGACATGGTCAGTGACATCACTGATGACATCACTGATGACATCTCAAATGACATCACTGATGACATCACTGATGACATCTCATTTGACATCATTCTTGTGCTAATACGATAAACCTCTTCAGACTCTAATATAACCTTAGATACACTCAGTGTATACAGACACTCACACACTGCCACTCATCCATGGAGTTACTCACACACCCAGTCAGTCATGCAAAGAAACAATCTCACCTCCATTTCTTCAACTATACAGTTAAACACACCTTACTTATTGAAACATATACTAACACATATTTACTCTCTTATACAATCCCTGATACAAGTTCACAATGATCGATACAACCACTCACTCATTCAGTGGCTCTCATGCACAGTTATTTATATATGCCAACTCTCACATGTACTGTGTTTTACATATGTATTTAGTATGACATGTAGCATTGAGATATCCATTCACTCATCAATACACTCATGCACACAGTCAACTGCCCATGTAGCTGTTTCCACATGCACTCTTGAACTCATACACCTAGTGAATAAACTGTTCACACATCTATGCACAGAGTCACACACCTTACAACCACCCCCACACAAACTCAATCTCCCATAGAAATACTTGGGCAACCAATTAATAACACATATAGCCTCTCGTATAGCTAATGATCCACACATGCAGCAGTTTACATCACAACAGACATAATGATGCACAAATTAAGACAGTTTAGTCACTAACCCATGCATTCAGTGAGACATATTTAATCACTCACTCATACAGTCAGTCACGCACCTACTAAATCCTTCATCCAGACACTTATACATCCACTCATTCTTCAATATGTAAGACATATTTTAACTTTACAGAAACATACAGTCACTGGATGTTGTCATCAGTGATGTCATCAGTGATGTCATTTGAGATGTCATCAGTGATGTCATCAGTGATGTCACTGACCATGTCATGAATGATGTAATATGTGACATGATCAGCAGTGGATTGCGGGTGCGCGATATATAGTTAGTGCAACTAACTATATATGGAATTTCAATGGTTTTGTGTGAGTAAAATAAGGTTTTTTAAATGCTAATTCCTAACTATATATGGTCTATAACCTATGGTTTTTTCAGTGAATATATATATATATATATATATATATATATTACCTACTGGCGGTCGCCAGTAGGTATATATAGTTAGGATTTTTTCTCTATGGGTTTTTTGAAAATTCTATGTCTAATAACTTTGGCGTTTGTGGACGGAATTGGCTGAAATTTTCAGGAAAATGGCACATTTTGTTTCTGAGCAGCCCCTGAAAATTTTGGGGGGGTTCGTCAAGGGGGGGCCGAGAAAAAAGGGGGGTCCCAAAACGCGTTTTTCCCATGTTAATTTCCATAGGGCGGTTGGCCTCACTTTTAGCCCGAACGGCTGAATGGATTTGCACGAAACTTGGCAAAATTGTAGGGACTGGTAGCCCGATGTGCCTTTTGTAGGTCTCAATATATGTGCTCCAGTGGATTTTGAGAAATTAACGTTTAAAAAAAGATATATATCTGTAACAGCGGACTGGGCAGCGGCCCAGGACGCGGACTTTTCGCGCAACGGAGCTTTGTGAAGCGAAGCTGATTGGTTCTCCGGCCTCTGTCAACATTCCAAACAGTCCGTAGCGGCCGCCATCTTGTCTCTCGGTAGGATCGAGAGACAAGAGGAGGCGAAAGCGAAGGGGCAAATGACCATAAGGGGGAATAGTAGATCCTCGCTGACCCCCTAGGTTTGATGTGGAGGTTTTAAAAGGGCCCCGCGGGGCAAAAAAAAAAAATAATAATAATAATCGAACGGCTGAATGGATTTGCACGAAACTTGGTAAAATATTAGGGACTGGTAGCCCGATGTGCCTTTGCTAGGTCTCAATATATGTGCTCCAGTGGATTTTGAGAAATTAACGTTCAAAAAAATATATATATCTGTAACAGCGCTCCGCTTCGCGTACTTTTCGCGTTACGGAGCTTTGCGAAGCTGATTGGTTCTCCGGCGTCTGTCAACATTCCAAACAGTCCGTAGCGGCCGCCATCTTGTCTCTCGGTAGGATTGAGAGACAAGAGGAGGCCAAAGCGAAGGGGGAAATGACCATAAGGGGGCATAGTAGATCCTTCCTGACCTCTTAGGTTTGATGTACCATTTTGCCAAGTTTGGTGTAATTCCGTTCAGCCATTCAGGCTGTAGACGTATGTAAATGTCCTATGGGAAATTGCATGGGGAAAACACATTTGAAAGTGTTGAAATTTAGAACCAATTAAAATGTTACTTTGGTTTTGTATTTGTGTGTGATGAAAGTTAATTGGTTATGTATATATCTCAAATGAGAGGAAACCACAGCCATTTTGTGATACTACTGTCTGAGGTACATTTGTGAGGAATTTTTGGTGGTGAATTTCTGGTGTTTGATTTACACAGTACTAACACTTTTCCTACTTTTAAAAAGGTGAGTTGTTAATTTGTAAGGGGAACTATGTTGTACACTTGAAGATAATTTGAAAAATGTTTTCTGTTATTTATTTACAGTCCTTCTGTTATACTAAATACTTGATAAAGTTAGTTTTATATTATGTATTACTAAAAACGATAAATGAAAGTGATTATTTTTTTCTGCAATTTACAGCAAGCAATTTCAAAATAAAATGGCTCACAATGAAGAGACCGTGGCAATTTCTTCTGAATTTTCCACTACATTGATTGAAATTGAGAGCACCAATAATGAAACATTGTCACAAGGAGGACATGACTTGTATGATTCCATTAGATTGATTGAAATGGACAGCACCAAGAATGAAATATTGTCACAAGGAGATGACTTGAATGATTCCACTACGTTGATTGAAATTGAGAGCAGCAATAATGAAATATTGTCACAAGGAGGAGATTACTTGTATGATTCCATTAGATTGATTGAAATGGACAGCACCAATAATGAAATATTGTCACAAGGAGGAGATGACTTGAATGATTCCACTACATTGATTGAAATTGAGAGCACCAATAATGAAATATTGTCACGAGGAGATGACTTGAATGATTCCACTACATTGATTGAAATTGACAGCACCAATAATGAAATATTGTCAGAAGGAGAAGATGACTTGAATGATTTTTTTGATCAATCTCTTGATGGCGAATTTATCGAGTGTTTGGAGACCATAGAGTTACAAGAATCATTATTGCAGACTTTTCATGAGGACATTGCTGATGAGGACATGTTAGTAGTTGTTTCAAATTTAGAAAATTCTGAAGAATAAATTTATATTTAGAAATCAAAAATTGTTTGAGACATTATTCATTTTTATTTTTAATTTATGAGGTTGTAGCGAAGTGATTGTAGTATAAAATGAGACTTATAGTATAGAGTGCAACATTTTTATGTTACATGGTAAGTTTACTCATATTTACTTCCCTTCTGCCACTATATTATCTCCAATGTGTATTTGACATCTCTTCTTCATCTCCGGCCTCCTTTCTCTCACTGTGTGTCTCCGATGCATCTTATCGCTGCTATTTTGTGTAATTACAGAAGAGAGTAAAATAAAATAGTTCGGAACGTGAAAAGGGGGCAAAGTAGAGTACTCCTCACCCCCTAGGCCTTTTTAGGCGGTCCCAAAAGGATCAGTTTCTGCTTTCCTGAGAGATTATGGTATGAGTTCCATATACCACAATAACTTGCATTACAACATGCAAGATATCTATCTCCTATTACCAACTTTTGGAGATATTCGCGCTAAGCGCGAATATCTCCAAAAAGTAACACCTGCCCTGAGCAGTTCTTAGCCATGTTATCCAAAGGGAGGTGGATAACATGGCTAAGAGCATTAGCTCGGTAATGTATGAATATCGCTGAGTTTTTAGCGATATTCATGCATTGCGGCCGTTTATTATCGCATTTGTGATAAACCTTGATAATAGCAAGGTTTATCTTCGATAATTTCTGACGATGCTTAGCGGTAAAAAATTGGTTGGTAAGCATCGTTAGCGATAAATATCGCTTAACTTTGGTAATATGCCCCAACGTCTGTTAACGTTCGATTCGAAGGAAATGAGGAAGTGTTGAAAAACATTGTCTGCGCCATCTTGCCTTTTTTGAAATGCCACACTTTTGTCGTGCACGGCAGCCATTTTAGATGTCTTGACCAGACCCACTCTCTGCACGCTGTCGATTCGTAGCATGGCTCCTCACCCTCGCAAGCATCTTCCCCAGGCACTGGTCACCCCCGCTCTCTGTCTTATGCATGGGCAATAAACCTCCCCCCATCTGCGCTGCTCTTCCCTGAGAATCACACTCTGTGCCCGCCCGACACCTCCCTTTCGCCCTATTCACTACCGCACCCTCTGACACTCCTCTTCCTCTGTGTCCGATTGTCCAGGCTATCAGCTAGCCCTGCAGATGTAGTTTATGGCCCCAGCTGTAAAGAATCACCCCTCTTCAAAGGAGTTATAGTAGATCAAGGCCCACACCCGATGAGATCCGTCACACCACACGTGTTCCTACTATCTGAAAACTATCCTGTATTGTGATTGGGGAGGGGACCGAGCCTGAAGCGGAAGATTCCAGGAATGACTCTTTGTACATCAAAGTTTTTACAATTATGTGTCACATTAAAAATATATAGCACTCCAACAAAGTAGTAGGAATATAAAACTTTAATAACATATAAATATATACAACAAAACAAAAACAGTAAAAACATTTAAACAACGAAGAGACCGCGGCAATTTCTTTTGAATTATCCAATAGATTTATTGAAATTGACAGCACCAATAATGAAATATTCTTGTCAGTAGCGGTCTGTTGTGCGAATAGTTCCAAGGCAGCAGAACGCGCTGAAATCTAGATGGCACGAAAGTGATGTCTAGCAAGTTGCCGCCCAGCACATAACGGCGTGGGGCGCCGCGGGGGTGAGTGAGTCCAGTAGGCACCACAGCTATTCTTACCGGCATTGCAGAATTACTGCTGGGGACAATGCCTGTGCTGTAGCAGGGTCACAGCAGAAACAAAAAGGATTCTGTTGAAGATGTTGTTGGTTTTCAATCTGAAAACAGTTCTGGTGTCAACTGCTATGCTAATGTAGTGGTTAATGTTTTGTTTTCTCTAGAAAATGTAAAAGAGGGGGAGGCAGTCCAAAGTTCCGTTAAAAGGGCAAAGGAAAGGATCGGTGGTTTGAACTATCAGTCAAAAAGGGGAGGGGGTGCAACAATTTTTCCTACCGGGTCACACTGTGCTTTCACCGGAAGTGAGGTCTGCAGGATTCTAGTAATTGAAAGTGAGGCTGGCGCCGACGTCCCGCGGATACAGTTTCGTCACTCCACGGGTGATCATGGCAGTCATTCCCCATCGGGGGTCGGAGACTCCCGCGGCTCCTCTAGAATCTTCAAGGTCGTGGAGGACTACGGTGGTGGAGTCAACCAGTGACCGGGCCATTTCTTTATGCTGGGCCCGCTCTTGCGAGGTCGACCGCCATTTTGAGAGTTCGGTAGCTACTGGCGATCGCGGGGTCAAATGAGCGGACGGGCTCCACCCTGCCGGGCGAGACGTTGCAGCATGGCCACAGTGGAAGAACTCTTTTCCGGGCGCCTGGAGCGCTGAGGGTGCAGCTGGGAAGCCTCCACTGGGGAGGCGGGAGAGGCCTGTTCGCACCGTCTCTCCCTCCCAGTGCACCCCACGGCGTCTCGCTTGATATTTGTTATGGCCGGACCAGGCGATGAGGACGAGGGGGGGGGGGGGGTCGGAGGCATGTGCAAGACATCCCCCCCCAGGGTTGTTGCAGCAATTATACAAGAAAGAAGAAGTGTCCCGTCCGTCTTCAGGCCGGGCTTCCGGTAGATGTCGGCCGGACGCCCCTGGCTCTGGCCCCATGAACGGGTTTCTTGGTTTATCGGCTGCAGCCGGATCCCGTCGGTCTCGGCCCCCCGACCGTTGGTGGCCGGACCGGAAGAGCATGTGGCGGGACTACCTGCAACTCTCAAGGGCCACCGCGGCCGGACTGGGAGAGAGAGGGGAGGGTCGAGGAGACATTCCCCCCCCCTGCAACTGTTCAGCATTGTAAAGGCAATCCCCTGGCCGGGTCCCGCTGGCCTCGGCCTCTCCTCCGGCTACACCCTACGTTAGGATCTCCTGGCCGAGGCGTGGCAGCAGGACCCGCCTTATATGGGCTGCTCCCGGCTGGGCGTAGCCGGAACCCTGCCCCACCTTGGAAGTTTCCAGAGTGGGGGCGGATGTTCTACTGACTTGCATTTTCCCTAGTCTATCGATTTTTTTGGCGTGGCAGGCGGTGGGACAGCGAGGGGTGATTTGGTTTCTCTTACTGTTTTTCTGGTCTCTCACCAATGGCATATTTTAACGTTTTCTTGTTTCTAGGACATTAATAGGTTTTATCATTACGTTATGTTATCGTTTCTTTGTTCGTTGTTTAATAAAAGTTCATGTTCATCAGTGGCCTACTGATTTTCGTTTTCCTATTCTTTTCTTTCCAGGTTGTTTCATGCTAAAGTTTCTGTTAACAGGATACAGTGATCACTTTGTTATTATTGCATATGTCCTTTTCACTAGGGGTGCTCTCTGGTCGGGCCAGATGACGTATGTCTAGTAAATGGTCCGGGTGAAACAGGTGCATCAATCAGTGGGGAGTAGATAGGCATGACAGATTACAACGGGGGAGAAAGGTCCGCATTACGTACCCTTTCACTACTTGCAAAGATTTTCCTACGTTTATTTGCAAACAGGGAATACCTCCAAAAAGAACTAATTCCCAAACAGTCAATGTTCGGACAATAAATCAATCAATGAGGAATGAAATTGGTACGACGTGTTAAAGGCTTGCGTTACCTACCCTTCACTATCTGCAAAGGGAGAGAGAATATTCCTATTCTTCCTCGTTTGCAGGCAGAGAAGATCCTTAAGAGAACCAACTTCGAACAATTCAATGCTCGATTCAAACAATCAACAAGGGGTACTGTGAACACAAATGAACGCCGCTTATGTACATACGCATTGCTATTTTCAACAGGTTGTTCCTAATGTTTCTATTTTAGCGAGGTCAAAAAGAGATCCCATTAGTGGCCTACTGATTTTGCTCGATTCCTTTTGTTTTTTTACACGGTTTTTCGCTATCTGCAAAGACTAAACAGAGTATTGCGACTCTGTGCTTGTTTGTAAATAGAGAATGAACCAAAGAGAACAATCAATCAAATGGAGAGAGAAGCAGGCACGACGGATTACAAAGGGGGCAAAGGGCTGCGTTAACTACCCTTCACTATCTGCAAAGAGAGAGTACTCCTAATAGAAATGAGGGGTGGGGGGCAGCATTCAAAGCAGATCAGTGTGCATAAACACGAAAATGTTTTTACTTACCACGTACTTGACATTCGACAGCTATTAAAAAACCATTGAAATTCACTGAAAAAACCATAGGTTATAGACCATATATAGTTAGGAATTAGCATTTACAAAACCTTGAAAATTCACTGAAAAAACCATAGGTTATAGACCATATATAGTTAGGAATTAGCATTTAAAAAACCTTATTTTACTCACACAAAACCATTGAAATTCCATATATAGTTAGTTGCACTAACTATATATCGCGCACCCGCAATCCACTGCTGATGATGTCACATATTACATCATTCATGACATGGTCAGTGACATCACTGATGACATCACTGATGACATCTCAAATGACATCACTGATGACATCTCACTTGACATCAATGATCACATCACTGATGATATCATTCATGTGATAATACAATGCATCTCCTCACACTGTAATATAACCTCCGTTACACCCAGTGTTAAATAGAGAGTATCATTTTTGAAACCATTGACACACCAATACTAGTTACTACATACGCACTCACTGATTCCTATGTCTACACACACATTCACTCATACAATCATTCATACATACAATCACTCATCTTTACAACACTATCATATGCACTCATACACCTATACAGACACTCACACTCTGCCACTCATCCATGGAGTTACTCACACACCTAGTCAGTCCTGAAAAGAATCAATCACACTTCCATTTTCTCATCTATACAGTTAAACACAGAACACCTTACATTTTTGAAACATATACTAACACATAGTTACTCTCTTATAGAATCACTGATACAAGTACACATTGATCTGCACAGAGTCACACACCTCCCAGCCAGCCATACACACACTCAGTCTCCCATACAAATAGTTGTGCAACCAATCAATAACCCATATAGCTACTTATATAGCTACTGATCAACACATGCAGCAGCTTGCACAACAACAGACATACTGATGCACACTTTCAGACAGTTTAGTCACTAACCCGTGCATTCAGTAAGACGCATTTAATCACTCACTCATACAGTCAATCACGCACCTACTAAAACCTTCATTCAGACACTTATACATCCACTCATTCTTCAATATGTAAAACATATTTAAACTTTACAGAAACACATAATCACTGGATGTTGTCATCAGTGATGTCACTGACCATGTCATGAATGATGTAATATGTGACATCATCAGCAGTGGATTGCGGGTGCGCGATATATAGTTAGTGCAACTAACTATATATGGAATTTCAATGGTTTTGTGTGAGTAAAATAAGGTTTTTTAAATGCTAATTCCTAACTATATATGGTCTATAACCTATGGTTTTTTCAGTGAATTTTCAAGGTTTTGTAAATGCTAATTCCTAACTATATATGGTCTATAACCTATGGTTTTTTCAGTGAATATATATATATATATATATATATATATATATATATATATATATATGAAGACAGAGCTCCTCCTCAGTTCGCTCTGCGCTCGCAGACACCGCCTCCACGCCAGCAAAGAATGAGGACCGGACCAGCAGAGTCAGCAAGATGGTAATTTATTTTAAAACAACAGAACCAGCGATGGTTTTTTCAGTGAATATATATATATATATATATATATATATATAGAACACCAATGCTGACCACGAAAGTAATCAGCGGGACACATGCTCCGGGCTCATATGAAGGAATTTATTGGCAAAATTGCAGTCGCTTCCTGAAGTCTGTGAAGAATAGTGGCAGACTACTAGCAGCCCGTCCTGACGTAGTCCGGGTATGAAATAGAATGTGTGTAATGTGTGTATTTGGCAAGGGCAATTTATTTTAAAATCTTGCGGTAGACAACATTTTTTGTTTCACTAGAATAGGGACAGAGAAGGCCCAGCGGCAGCCCTGGTTGATGTTAGCAGGCGCGTGTAATTGGTGTAGTGATCCGCCGCCTGAGCCCAGCTACAGCCCTGGTTGATGTTAGCAGGTGCAGGTAATGTCGTTGAATGAGAGAGTTATCAGCCGCGGGTAAATCCGTTTAATGAGAGAGTAGAGTGACAGCGAGTAGGAGAGGCTGCAGTAATTGTCCCCAAAGACACGCTCATTTGCGTGTTCCTCCGCTTGAGGCCCAGATGCAGGCCTGTTTTATGTTAGCAGGCGCGTTTTCCCCCGCTTGAGGCCCAGCTGCAGCCCTGGTTGTTGTTATCAGGCATGTGTAATTAGTGTACTGATCCGCCGCCTGAGCCCGGCTAGAGCCCTGGTTGATGGTAGCAGGCGTGTGTAATTTCGTTGAATGAGAGAGTTCAGTAACAGCGCGCAGGAGAGACTGCAGTAACGTTACTTACCAGGCCTCCAGGTGAACGCGTTTGTCACGCCCCCAGCACACGGCCACAGCAGACGATCTTCTGATTAATGTACGACCCATATTGTAATATTCACGTCCACTCCTTAGGTTCCGGATGATGCACAAAGGGGTCCACCTCCTGACGTCCCCAACTCTGGATAACACAACACAGAGTAGTAAGGCAATCAAGTGAGGGGAAAAAAGGTATTAGGGAAGGAACAGCGGGAGACCTGCAACAAAAGAATACAGGGTTAACACAAGTGATAATATCTGCTACACTAATATGATCTCACTAAGACTAATTAGTACCTGAAAACTGGCAGCGTGAATATCCGTATTTTCCAGTATACCAATTAACTCAGAGATACTTCTCTCCAATATACAGATGTACACCTACAACATGAGATCATACTTTGTTAGATTTTCATTCATTCATCTACCAACAAATAAATGCTTATGGCTTATATCCATAGATACCCCATGAATCATATCTCACTCAACATGACATCAGATCAGATTCCGTAGGGGCTTCCTCTCCCAAGTTGTTAGAAACAAGAACTGCCGGAGGTTAAATGGCCCACTAAATCTCTTACTCCAGAGAAGCAATGAACTGCAGGATAATAAAATAGCAAACTCAAAGTCCTTCGTGAAATGGGAGCTCTCCGAAAGGGAAGGTTAAGTCAATGGCGGGGAAACAGTACACCATGAACAAACGAAAGGAATCTTCCTCCTCCAAGGCGATTAATTAGCGCTTACCTTCAGCGCGATATTCTTTCAGGCTCTGGAGGCCAGGGGTACTCGCGCTTTCATCAGCGCGTCTGGCAAGTGCAGAATGTCTGGGGAATCTGAGTCCTTTCGCGTCTTCCCCCACACAGGCAGAGTCAACTCAATGCTGCTAGCTAAAACAAAAATAATTCCAGAACCGCCGCGAAAGCAGCGCGGCTTTCCGACCTGTTGCGCTTTCTTTTCAGCGCGGTAATAGTAAACAGCGCGGCAAAGGCGGGAGAATTCTTGGAACCAGAGCCTTTCCACAGCGCATTATCGAGCAGTAGGCGCTTCTTCCAGCGCGGGTTTACTACAAACACAGAGTTCCTCCCAAAGCAGATGCAGTGGACAGGAACCACAACGAAGGAGACAGAAGTCAAGAATCCTCCCAACCATCCAACAAACAGGATTACGCGCACTTCATGTGGCGTCTTGCTGGGTAATATAGAATTGCTCCTCTCACGGTGACAAGAATTGTGGGAGATGTAGTGTTTTGCTGGAATGAGTTTTCAGTTGCTCAACGCCTGACACACATGGCATGAAGGGCGGAATGTAGCACACGCCCCCAGCGTTTCTCACGCCCCCAACGTGCCCCTTGATGCGGCGCAATTGCGTTCACATGGAATGAAGGCCGGACACACGCCCCCAGCGTTTCTCACGCCCCCAGCGTGCCCCTTGATGCTGCGCAGCAACGTAATTGGCGCTTGTATGTACGACTCACATGGCATGAAGGGCGGACACACGCCCCTAGCGTTTGTCACGCCCCCAGCGTTAGTCATGCCCCCAGCCCATGCCCACAGCACAACACAGACACGTCCACAAGGGACTACTTTGCTGGAACGGTTCTTTTACCTTTTAAATGTATAGAGGAGTTGGCCTAACGGCTAAGGCGCTCGACCTCGGACCTGGGGATCTGGGTTCGAGTCTTGGTAATTCTTTGCAAATCACTTAATCTGCCTGTGCCTAACAAAAATTAATGTGTGTCCTCATGTAACGTAACTGGTGCTATGTAAAGCGCTCTGATACCTGATTCAGTTCGGGTGAAGTTCGCGCTATATAAAACTCTGCGGAAAATAAAAAAAGTAAATAAATAATAATTGGTGGCCGTCTGCATAGCCTATGTCCTTCTGCTGCAGCAGCCCTTTCCAACGCTGTATTGGGTGTTGTGATTGGTGCTGTGGTTACTGAGATTACCCACCTCAAAGGTTTGGGCTCTCTCTTTCTAATATTAGTATGGATATATATTCTCAAAGTAGGCTCAGTGTGGTATGAAAAGTTTGGGGGTGATCCCTGCGGTGGGGATTGAGAAATAGGGGTGCAAAATAAGGGTCTGTTTGTAATGTTAATCCCTATAGTAATATGTTGTCCAAACTGCAGCCCGAACCACTGGACGGAATTACACAAAATTTGTAAGGTAAATGTTGTTACGCAGATTGTGCTTGTTGTTATTTGGAGCAGATCTGTTCAGTAGTTTTTGAGAAATGTAAGCTGAAAAGTTTAGATATTTCTCTGGCTGCGGATATTTTGCTGTGGTTTCGCGATAAATCGCGAATGCATGCACCAACGGGATTGCTCTGACTGGCTGGATGCAACCTGAACAGAAAGTTGCAGCTGCCATTTCATCACCCAGTAGCCGTGTTAAGGGAAAACTAACATAAGGAGACAGGGTGGAGATACTCTTACCCCATGTGTAAATAATAGGTGTGTTAGTGACACAAGTTATGTGTCCAAAATGGATTTTATTTAGTCACCAGTGATATTTTCAGTGATGCCACAATCGCTAGCTTGGCCCTGTGTACTGTAACTGGGATTTAGCAACTATCACAAAGTTTCTCGAATATTGGAAATATAAAAATAAATATATATATTTGTACGCACTCACTGGTCACTGTCACAGACTTATGTATCTACTCACATATCCACTCAGACACTCATACACCCACTCACATACTTATACATCCAGTCACATACCCACTCAGATACTCATGTACCCACCCACATATCCAATCCGGCACTTATACACCCACTTACAGACTCACTCAGAGAGTTGGTACAAAAGGGGGTGCTTATGGACATCCATCACCCCCCCCCCCTTTGTATCACTCAGAGATTGACACACCCATGTACAGACCCACTCAGAGCTCATGCCCCTACTTCAAAACTTAGTCATAGACTCATGTGTACAGTCTCATACTGACCTAGACACTCTTATACCCACTCAAAGACCTACCTGGGCACACATGCACCAACTCACAGACCCACTCAGATACTCATGCACTCACTTACAGACTGACATCTGCGAGTCATGCACCCATATGCAGACCCAATCATAGAATTGCACACCCATTTACTGATCCACTCACACAGTCACATATGTACTCACAGACCAACTGTGGTACTCATACACCCACTCACATACCCATATAGTCACTCCCCTTCCCAGTACTCCGTCACAGACTCTCTTAGAGACTCATGGAATCAGTCACTCACTCATACACTCAGAAACTCACACACCCACTCATAAACTCACTCAGATATACATGCACCAACTCACTTACCCACTCAAGGCGCATGCATCCACTCACAGACCCATTCAGACACTCGCCCTCCCAGTCACAGACCCACTGAGACACTCATGCATACACCCATTCACTCACCCACTCAGAGACTTGTGTTCTCACTCACAGACCCATTTAGATACTCTTACACCCTCTCACAGATCTACTCAGACACTCATACATCCACTCATGGACCCACTGAGACTTATGCACCCAGTCAGTTATACACTCAGAGAATCATATACCCACTCGCAGTCACACCGAGAGACCCATGCACCCACTGACAGAACTACTCAGACACTCACGCTGCCAGTCATAAACCCACTGAGAGATGCATGCACTCACTTACAGATTCACTCAGATACTTAGGCCCCCACACACTCACCCACTCAGACACCCACTTAGACGTTCATGTATCCACTCATAGAGCCAGTCAGAAAGTCATATACTTGCTTACAAATGCGCAAAGGCACTCATGCACCCACTCACAGATTGAGTGAGAGAATTATGCAACCAGTCACAGACCCATTGTGATACTGATGCACCCACTCCTATATGTACTGAGGCAGTCACACATTTAGGGGTCGATTAGGATCGCGGACGGACTTGAGTCCGTCCGCGACCCCTGAGGAGGAGGGAACGTCCGCATGGGCTGCGGCGTTCCCTCCGATCTGATTAGGATGTGACCGCCAGGGTGGCGGTCACATCCTCTATCTCTAACATTGCGGCGGGTGCAGCTTCAAGCTGCACCCGCCCCAATGTAAAAAATGCATGCACAGCATTTGCGTGCACAAAGCGGCAGGCACCGCGCGGTGCCTGCTGCATTGTGCATGCAAATGCAGGGGGGTACCATAGGTACCCCCCATGTGCACCCACCACCACCCCTTCACCCAGGGGGCCCGCAACGGGCCCCCGAAGTGAAGGTCCGTATGCTTTTCCATGGCGGCAATGCCGCCGTGGAAAAGCATATTTACACACACATCATAATCTGGCGGACGGTGTCTCATAGACACCGCCTGCCATGTTATAGCTTTTCCGCCGCGGTCGGAAGCCGACCGCGGCGGAAAAGCGGCGGACGGAATTCCAGACCCACCAGCCATCCTAATTTGGCGGTGGGTCTTTGGAGTCTCCGCTGCGGTTTTTCCGCATCCTCCAGGCCGGCGGACACTTCCGCCGGCCCGGAGGATGCGGAAAAACCGCCATCCTAATCGGCCCCTTAGTTACAGAAGTATTGATAGACTGATGCACCGCCTCACAGATCCTCTCAAATACATATACAGTGAATGTGAGACTTACTTATACAGTGATGCATGCAGTCATAGATTACACTAAAAAAGTTATCTTGTTGTACATGCTATTATAGAGTCCTTTAGATGTTTAGGGTATTGGCTATAATCAATTTTGCAGTTCTAAACTTTGAATGTGGTGATGGCTATTGAATGTCTGCATTTGTTTTGTCATTTCACAATGTATTGCGGTGACCGCAGCTACCGATATCATCGCGATGCCGGCGTCACCGCAAAAACAGAAAATAGTCCTTGAAGATGAGTTTTCTGGAAACTCTCTACAAAAATATGAGTTTGAAAAGTACACTAGTAAAACTCTAATGGTAAATATACTGTAGAATGTGTCTATATATTTTACACTTTGTACAAACCAGGCGCACTTTACGACTACGGACGGCACCACAATGATGTCAGTAGTCGCAAATATAATCTTTTTTTGGAAAGGAGGTTTTCTCCGAAATTGATCACAGAAAGAAACGTTAAAACAATATCTTTATAAATATTTGGACAAACTTTATTTAAAAAATATATTTAAGTGTATTTTTCAGTATGTGCAATACATTTACTGGCACAGATTCTCCACAGCAAAGGAAACAATGTTGTTTCTACTCAATAAATTGTTAAAAATAAAACCAGTTGTTAATGTAAGAGCAAACCAAATCAAACAAGCATTTGCAATGCAATAGGTAACACATTTGCAAGAGTTTGAGCTATTGGCATTATAAATGACAATGCCTTTTATTTATGTGTTGGTTTTCAAAACAGATGAATACAAGGCATTGTCATTTAGAATGCCTATAGCTTAAACTCTCCCAAATGTGGGACCTATTTCATTGCAAATGCTTGTTCTGCATGCAGGCAAGCACATTTTACTTGCCATATGATTTAGGTGATGTTTCAGTAACCGCCTTCATTCTAAGGTGGGAAATGCTCTCTACTTTCATCTTTTCCTGACATCTGCTTCCATTGAGTAGTGTTATTGTTGAAACATCAGTTGTGTGTTGTATGTGGCTCCCATTCCTCCACCCTGTTAGAGCAATCCCTCCACCCTCTCCCTCACAAGGCCACCAAACACAAATAAAACAGCCTGCCTCGTGATGAATGCTCTTGTGCAGATGATCACTTAACTTATATTATGTCCTAGTCACAAGATTAACAGTATGTTTGAAAACACTATAATGTGAAAATTGAGAATCTAGTGCTTTTTGCTCAATTTTGTTGTTTTGCTTGTATTTTATTTTACCAAGCCTTTGTTCGTTGGGTTGTTTCTATTGACTGGCACAATATATTTGCCACTGAGAAGGAATCTTAATTTTGTATTCATACGTGCCCGACCTGCTCTTTTTTGGTTATCATTATGAAAGAACCAGGCAGCCTCCCTTACTAGAGAGATTATTAATGACTATGTTATGTGTGAGAAAGGGATGGCTATTCCTCGGTTGAGTGGAGTGCACCCAAGCTTGCGCAGTGTCAACAAAGAATGTAAATCCAAGTACAGTTGAAACTGTCCAAAAAGGAGCTTAGAGATGCCCTTTATTCTTTATATAACACAGAAAGGATTGGATTGGAATCCAAGAAATCTTCTGTTCTTAGCTACATGTCTCTCAAACAGTATCACTATCCCCTACCTATACATCTCACCCTACCCATGAGTCATTGGGAAAGGAACCTACTATTACGCTTAAGAGCAGGAACTGTCAGATTAGCACTGTGTTTCCCTCTTGTTACCACACTAACCTTGATCACGTACCATGCCTTTGTGATGGGGTGAGTGGTCAATCAATTTTACACTTTTTATTTTTCTGTAAGTATTATATAAAATACATAAAGTGGCATTACATCCATTTTTTTAAAAGATAAGGCCTATTAGTCTGGATAATGCTTACTCGTGCTTAGTCTCTTTGGTTGACGAAGAATTGATTTTTCGTATAAGTACATTTTTGAGAATCGCCACTAGAGCACGTAAGACCATGTCCGATCCCTAGGATTTTATTGTGACTGACTATCTTTGTACTACTGCAGGATGACATAATGTTTTATATAATAGTAATTTATTTATTTATTACCAACGAAGTCCTTTTTAACTTGTAATCTAACTCACAAAATGTTATGGTTACATCATTGTAAATTTTCTTATTGCCATGTATTGCTAAACTCTCCGCTTGTCATTTAACTTGCTATGATGCTGTGCTTTTATGGGTACTAAGCTACCCAAATAAAGTTTATGAACTGAACTGAACTGACTGGTTCATTCGGTGATGGTAGTGTCCTTTTAAATTATATCCATGTGTATGTGTACTTGAAGACAAAAGGAAGAGCCACATTAGCTATTAGTTTGGGAATTCTCGTATTTTCTTTGTAGAAACACCTCTGCTTTCTTGAATTGAACTCTTTAATTGTCTCATTGTTTGATGCAGTATAAAAGTCAGACCGGCACTCTAGACCAGCAAATGAAAGAAATTAAAGCAGTATGTAGACATGTGTGCAATATTTGCTTTGAGCGTTTTGATAAATGCTGGATTTTACAGAAGTTGTATAGAAACGCTCAGGTATGTGTGGATGCACATCATATCTTTTCAAACGTCTTGTACTTTCGTGCATTCTGCGTGTAGTGTTTGTCGACAGACCAGTTTGTCACCGGATATTTCCCCCATTTGTTGCTGTATGGTGTCAGTGTTTGTTCTTTTATTGTCACTGCTGTCTGAAATAGCTGAGCATCAGCAGTGAGTAAGAATAGATGTGGCCAAATGTTTCGAAGAGAATCCATACAAACAATCCATGTAGAGTAGCTAAAGAAACTGTTTCTCCACATACATTGAACATTTTAAAACAACTTTTATTCATATCAAAGCAATAATCGTTAAAAATAGAAAATGTAAAATGTATTGCAAGTGCTAGAGTAAATATCCGGTTTAGCTTTATTCTTGCCTTAGCTTTTGCTTTTTCTATTTTTTTTAAAGCTTCCGAATGTGCAAGCTTGGGATGAGGTCCGCAAAAGCATTTGGCGTACATGCCAAATGTAAATGCCAGCATTTGTAAAGCGTGCAGCTACCTCCAACGGAAGTGTCCCGGCGCTGTCCGTATACCGCTTAGGAACCCTTCCTGTCTTTTTCCCTGTAAAATGTCCACTCCTGGGCACCCCCAAGGTGAAGCCAGGCATCCCAGCACTGCTGGGGCCATTGTGGAGATTAAGCAAGCTAGTGCCCAGAGTTGCAGAGTGGGACCCATGATCAGAATAGGCATCGAGGCGAGAATTATCAGGTCCGAGGAAATTGAACCCAAGACCCGCCGAGGCGGGTATTGAACCCTGGTCCCGGGCTAGACCTCTGCATCAGGGTCTGCCGCTCTAACCATTTGAGCCACACTTCCCCACATGCATCTTCATATATTCAGAAAGGGGCTTTCAGTCAGCCCTCTCCATCCAATGGTCTCTTGAAGTGTCATTCACAGTTTGTTTCCTAACACCAGGATATACAAAGTGGAAAACCGGCCAGACCACCCAAGCAACCGGCACCCTTCTGCGTCAATGACTGCATTCCGCAGTATACATTGCCGCCCGCCACCAGCACTGCAAATATTCCCCTTGGGAGTCAGGGACAGCTGGCATAAGGTGTGGTGTTTCTTTATAACCGTTTATTTATTTTCAAATGGAGGGCCTGGTAGCTCAGCAGAAACTGGTACAGGGCCATTGTTGAGGCCAAAATCTTGGAAACTGCCAAAGATAGGCATGTTGTTTGTGCACGTATGCACTTGTGTGGTGATATGGAGTGCTTTTTGTTTTACTTACCTGAAAACATTTCAAGATGAACACCCATGCATGAGGATGTGCGCAGATGCAATGGTCAGCCATATGAGATGTTTTCTTTTTTAATGAAACCTGCGGATGTTTTGAGAGCCATGCCTGTTAAAAACATTGGGTCTCATTGATGAGGCCATGCGTCACTTTTACGCCGCCGGTGCGTCACTTTTTGTGACGCACCAGCAGCGTAAAAAATGTGCCTTGTTGCACCATATTTACAAAGTGACGCATCTACCTAGATGCGTCACTTTGTAAACCCCTGCGCTACATTATACCTACGCCAGGTATAATGTATGCAGGGGGAGCGTTCTGACGCAAGAAAGGGTCATGGAAGTGACGCAGTGAAATCTATAAGATTTCACTGCCCCACTTCTAGGACACAAATGCGTCAATTTCTTACGCCTGCCTCACAGCAGGCGTAAGACTGACGCAGGCCCTTTCACATGGGGCTTGCTCCATGTGAAAGGATACATTGCTGGAGTTGCGTCATTTTTGTGACACACTCCAGCAATGCGTCACCTTAGCGCCCTACAGATACGTCATAAACACTGACGTATCTGTAACTCCTTGCGCCATGATGCGTCATACTGTTAATATGACGCATCATTGGTGTCGCAAGGAGGACGCAGTGAAAAGTGACGCATCGCTGTTTTCACGCACCGATGCGTCACTTTTCATAAATGAAGCCCCTGGACCTCTGGCTGCCATCCATGAGTACACATGTACTCACATGTGGCCATCTTTAAATCTCTTGTAATATGTTTTACAAAAACATTTCCAAAGGAAATACACGTTCCCAAAGCCAAAACTTCTGCATACGCTAGAGACCTATTTGCTCTGCTAATGTTTGTTTTTAAAGTTACCGGTTCTGCTGAGAGATCAAACAACATGGTCATGCAGAAAGCCCCATGGCTACTGAGAGCACGCCTATAACCCCCCTTTTGTGATAAAGGACACAATACGTTGCGAGGAGCTCGAATTCCTCTTTAGCACAAGATGCAACGGCATGACTCCGCTGGGGACTCATGACCTGAGAAAACGTTTCTGATTAAAGTTAAGGCCAAGAATTTCATGGATTTTTCTGTCTGGGGTTCCAGGATAAAAATAGTAGGCAAATCTGCCTGTTCTCCCTTTGGCTGGGGAGCGGCATTCTCCTGTCCACTGGCGAGAGAGGTGTGCCTTGGATGCAGCCTGTTATGGAAGTGAAGGAGCAGCAGCCCTTTCTCCTGAGGGGCGGACAAAGGAGGCTGCTTAAGCTGCAGAGAAAGCGGGTGGCCGCAATGAACAACAAGCTGGTGTGCTGCTGCTTTAGAAAGTTTAATTTTCAATAAGGAAATGATGTAGGGCTAGATATAGGTAATTGACATTTACCGATTCGAAAATACCGAATTTTACCGATTCGGTATTTTCGAATTGGTAAATGCTATGTACATAATTTTTCTGTAAAAAATACAGAATCGTTAAGATTCGGTATTTACCAAATCGGTATACCGATTCGGTATTTGCCATTCATTCCTATGGGCCTGCAGGCCCATAGGAATGAATGTCAATTACTGAATCGGTAATTACCGATTCAGTAAAATTGGGATAAAGTCAAGGGTGGCAGGGTGTCACTTTGACACCCTGTTGCACCCCAGATTAGTGCTTGTGTGCACATGTGTCAAACACATACCTGCCCTAGGGCATGTATGTCTGTTACATGGCTCATATGTAAATGCACAGATTTGCATTTACATAGGAATTCGATATTTGCCACCAACTAATAGTTGGTGGTAAATAACGAATCCTTAAAGCCCAGAAGCACTCTTTGAAGTGCTTCCTACATTTCATTTACCGATTCGGTGAATACCGAATCGGTAAATGATGATTCAGTAAATACTGATTCGGTAAATACCGATTCGTTATTTACCGAATCGGTAAATGTGCCTCCTACATAGGAAAAGTCTATTACCGGTCGGTAACGGACGATTTCGGCCGTTACCGACCGGTAATAGCCTTCCTACATCTGGTCCGTAGTGAGCTGAGCTATAAGTAAGGAGTGCAGCCACCAAAATGTTGCATTCCAATGAGCTGCACGTAACAAAATAAGCATACACAACACAACATAAACAAGCATTGTTCAATGCAAGAAAAGTATACTACCACTAATTGAATTGGAGGAAAAGTAAGTGGCCCATACAGGAACTAATGAAAAGCCAGGAAAGAGAGTATACCCATTGCCGGCCATACCTAAAAAACAAACCTTTAAAAGTAAGCCCAAACAAAGCAAATATCCTAGTAGAAAAAGCCCAACTGCCGATGGAGATCGAAAAGTGCAAAAAGCCTACTTAAAAAAATACAAGCAATGAAGTGAGACCCACGGTGGAGGAGGCAACAATAAAACAGGCAGTAGTAACACTACTATGACATTAACAGGAGGTTATAGGTAGAATGCTATATTTGAATGTAACTATCTAGGGCGCTGAAGCTAAACACAGACAAAAAGGAACAGAGCAGGAAACGAAGAACAAAAGAGTCCCCCCCAAAGAACAGATAAACAAACATAGGGGAATAGACAGTACTAAGTCCCTTCTCTGTGGGAGGAACAGAGGAGAGAAAGGAGGGACTAAGATGCAGGACTGACCACTAGCAAGCAGGGATATTTGAAGGAAACTGACATAGACAAATGAAAAGCAGTGACAAGAAAGGGCATGGACTTGATGCCCACAGACCGATTACAGCAGCAGGTCTCGAAGAGACAGCTGCATTGTTTAGCGCAACCTAAAAATGAGTGGTATATAATATAAATATAATATACAAAATCCATTTATAGAAAGAAAATACAAAAATCTTAGAGGCTCACTTTAAACAAAAATTAACGTTACAATTAAAAAATAGAATAAATAAATATTAGAAATTCACTGAAAAAAACAAAGGTTACATGAACATTAAAGTTAACAATCGGAATTTAAAAAACCTTAGAAATTCACTAAAAAAACAAAGGTTACAACGCTATAGTTAGGTTGAGATTTCAGTCATACAAAGCCAGAGAAATTCAGCAGTTACAGTTAGCTTAGCTAAGGATAACTGGCGCCCCACAATGCACTGCTTTTGTCCTCACATATTACATCACTCAAGCTCGTTTTAGGACTTCATGTGGGTACACATATATCGGCACTTAATCGTAATGGAGGGCAGGCCAGACAACAGCCATTAGTATGCAGGCCCCGCACTCTATTTCGTACTCAGTCTCTATTTCGGTTTATGAGGGCGAAACAGGACAGTCAGCGCCACCTCAGCTTTTGTTTAGGCGCAATAGAACCGTTCCCCGCCCGTGCGGCCTGCAGACCTCCACAGCTGCCGACGATCCCGTGCTCCCCAGCAGCGGGAATCCTCGCACCGCCAACGGCTTCAGTTCACCTCGCCGGCACTGCACGTCGGAGTCCGAGCCGGAGCCAATGTTCGGGCGGGACCGGCACAACTCTGCAGCACCCGCCGGCTCTCACACCACTGAACAGCAGTGTCTTCACACAACAGAGCTTTTGGGTGGCTCTGACCCAGCTCCTCAGCACCCGCGGGCCCTCTCACCTCAGATCAGTGGTGTCTCCTTCTCGGGCCCAGATATCCAGCACTCCCTGCGCTGAATATCGAGCTGGATTGCTGCACTCTCCGTCAAGTCCAGAACCAGTCCGGTAGTTTTCCTGTTATTGTATGATGTCTCAGCACGCAGGTAGGCTTGGCGCCAGCACTGCGATTTAGACTCCCCACCAGCAGCTAGTAGTCTGCAATGTCCACCATGTTGTCGTCAGGCCGGGATCGTTGTTTTTAAGCAGGGAATCTGATATATATTTACCAGAAAGCACCGTAAAAAGTGCAGTAGGTGTAGCAGACACCGAGTAGCCGACCCTCATGCGTAGATGTGTAGGGGAAATGCAGGATTTTGAACAGATTGTTGCCCCAACCAGCATAGCTGCACTAACGTGCGGCCATCTTGTTTCAGGCTCACTAGCACCCCCCTAGCTGTGATCCTTGATGGAGGTCTTTGCATCCATGAGTTTCCTCAAGTGAAATACCGTGTAGTTCCTGTGACCAGGAGGTTCTTTCTCTTCATCTACTGCTCTGATCGGTCTCTGACCCTTTATAAACAAGAGGCATGTGAACTCGCATAGAAGCCCCGCCGGTTTGGCCCCACCCGAAACACACTAGTGGTATGCAACGTCTTCCCGCCCTTGTCCCACTATGATGGACAGCTCACTCTAGGGACACCGGCGCCTTTCGGTGCGGTGGCAAAGTTACAGACACACATGGTCACTGGAGGCAACTCTTCATGCTCTTTACACAACTGTAGGGTAGGAAAAGCACTATACATTTACCCAACGAGGTAGCACTTACTGATTAGCCAGTAGAACGTACTCCAGTTGAGTAGAGGTATTGCACAAAATAGTGGCATCTTCTTGGATAAATATTCTGTTTCGCTGAACTTTGCGCAGCACGACTACGCAAATTCCGCACAGGGTTAGTTATCAACTGGATAAAAAATAACATAAAGACAGCAAATAATGTAAAATTGCTTTGTTGCTATTTGGGAATTCAGAAAATATGTCCTCATTTTTGTTGTTTAGAGAACTAACCATAATTTCTATGGGAATAAGATCATCTAATGGAGGAGGGTGCAGATGCAAGGATTTGACCATGCTGGACAGGGGGGAGGTGCAGTGGCAGCACAATGGGCCATGAAGAGGACAGCAGAAATGGGGCAGGGGCAACATGCCAACCATACATGACAGGAAAGAGAGGCTGTGGCAATATAAAAGACCATTGAGGGTAGAAGGAAGAGGCAGTACAACAATACATGCTAACAGATCTGTTTCAGGCAAGAGACTCCCAATGTTTTTAGGCTTAAAAAAGCTTTATTTTATCTGTCTCCTACCTAAAATCTCTTCTTTTACAATATAAGTTAATGTGGAAAATTGATTGCTAGAGCACAATACACCACCCAGGGCAAGTGGAACAGCAATGCAGCAGAACAGACCTTGGAAAGCAATAGGGAGGGGACAGATCCATGTACATGGACAACAGAGAGCAGAGGGGAAAGAGGCAAGGGCAGCAAACAGGCCATACCAGACAGACAGGCGGGACAGTTCCACCATAACAGATTATGACAGGCAGAAGGGATAGACCAGACAAGGCAGGATGGAGGGTATAGGTGTCTGCACATGGTAAAAGGAGAGAAGGGGGCAGGGCAGAGCAGTAAACTGACCATCTGGGGCAGGCGGAATGGGCATTGGAAGCACAACAAACCATGGACAGCAATAGTGAGAATGTAATGACATACACACGGACAATGTAGGGAAGGTGAGAGGGTGTCAGGAGTAGCAAGCTGAACTGGCAGTAGAAGTGGGAATTGGTTTGAAGCATATAAAACCATACATGGCAAAGGAGAGGTTTAGTGGCAGCAAAACAGCCTTGGTGGGCAAGAGAGAGGGGGCAGGGCCATGCAATAAGAACCATTGAGGCAGAAGGAATGGTGTGGGGGCTGGACACAGACAAAAGAGAGCAGGGGAAAGCGTTTCACAACAGGCCATGCAGGGCAGGCAGGAGGAGCATTTGCAGCACAACAGAGCATTGAGGGCAGAAGGTAGTGGCAGCAAAATGGACCATGGAGGACAGGAGGGGGATAGGGACATGGAATTTGAACAGACAGAGTGGAGATAGCAGGGATAGGTGGCAGCCATCTGACCATCTAGGCAGGTGGGAGGGGTAGTGACAGCTCAGTGAACACCCAGAGTTAATAGGAGGGACAGTGGCAGGTCCATGGAAAACAGTGAGGAAAAAGGAGTGAGAAGAGCCATGCACACAGACATCGGAGGGGAGGGGAAGAAGAGAAGTGGCAGCACGCTAAGCATAGAGGCTAAGCAGGAGGGCAATGACGGGGTATTGAATTGGACAACTGAGGGCAGGAGGAGTGGGCAGGAACATATTGCTAAATGGAGGGCAGTGGCAGCACATCGAACTAGGCAGGGCAAGGGAAGGGGGCTGGTGCATGGACTCAGACAAGAAAGGGTAGGAGAAGGTGGATGAGTTAGCAAGTTAACTGTTTTGGGCAGGCGAGAAGGACAGTGGCAGAACAAAAGCAACACACAGCTATAACTCCCATGTAACCTTTGTTTTCTTCTGTGAATTTCTCAGGATTTTTAAATTCTATTTCCGAACTATAACGTCCCTGTAACCTGTGTTTTTTTTTTGTGAAGTTCTATGTTTTTAAAAATTCCATTTCCTAAGTATATTATCCCTGTAACCTTTGTTTTTTTAGTGAAGTTTTTCTAATTTTATTTCCTAAATTTAACCTGTAATCGTTGAGAGTGAATGTGTGAGTACGTGCATGAGTGTCTCAGTGGGTCTGTCAGTGGGTGTGTGAGTGTCTAGGTGGGTCTGTGAGTTGGTGCATAACTGTCTCACTGGGTCTGTGAGTGGGTGCATGAGTGTCTGAGTCAATTAATCAATTAATCAAGACACTTATAACGTGCACTACATACCCGTGAGGGTCTCAGGGCACGGCGGGGGAGGAGGGTGCTGCTAGCGATTGAAGAGCCAGGTTTTGAGGAGTCTTCTGAAGGTCAGAAGGTCTTGGGTCTGCCGTAGGTTGGTGGGGAGTGTGTTCCAGGTCTTGGCAGCGAGGTGAGCGAAGGATCTGCCACTGGCAGTCATTCTTCGAATGCGGGGGACTGTGGCGAGGTCAAGGCCGGCAGAGCAGAGCTGGCGGTGGTGGTGTAGAAGCTGAGTGGTCTGTTGAGGTATGCTGAGCGGTGTTGTGGAGAGCTTTGTGTGCGTGCATGAGGAGCTCGAAGGTTATCCTGTTGTTGACGGGGAGCCAGTTCAGGTCTCTCAGGTGGGGTGTGATGTATCTGTGGCGGGGATGTCGTGACATTCTGGATGCGTTGCAGTTGTCTCAGGAGCTTGGCCGACGTTCCTGCCTAGTCGGCGTTTCTGTAGTCCAGCCTGCTGGTGACGAGGGCATGGGTGACTGTTCTTCTAGTTTCGGTGGGGATCCACTTGAAGATTCTGCGGAGCATTCGGAGGGTGTTGAAGCAGGATGAGGAGACGGTGTTGACCTGCTTAGTCATGGAGAGGGTGGAGTCGAGGATGACCCCTAGGTTGCGTGCATGGTCGGTGGGTGTCGGGGCTGTTCCTAGTGTTGTCGGCCACCAGGAGTCATCCCAGGCTGAAGGGGTGGAGCCGAGGATGCGGACCTCAGTCTTTTCCGAGTTCAGCTTCAGTCAGCTGTTCCTCATCCAATCTGCGATGGCCTTCATTCCTTCGTAGAGGTTGGTTTTGGCGGTGTGAGGGTCTTTGGTGAGGGAGAGGATCAGCTGGGAGTCGTTGGCGTAGGAGATGATGTTGAGGTCATTGTGTCGGGCGACATGGGCTGTCAAAGCTCCCACCAAGTCAGAGCAAACAGGTATGTCCTGGGGATGGAGACCCTATGACATAGCAGGGTGTGGCCCTGGGGGTGTGGTCCCCAGGGCCATGTATGTCTTCTGGAGGGCGGTTGCATGGCACTCTCATTCTCTGACCATTGGCAGACCCCGAGGAGGTGGTGGCCAGTATATGGCCCAAGAGGTAAGCCATGTGGCCCCCCTCCCAGTGTTATTGATTATTTACACCTTGGGGAGACAGTGGTCATTAGGGTCTGGGTGGACTATGTGGCCACTTACCAATGTATTGTTTCCCCACAGAGGCGTGGTTCCCAGGGCTTCCCTCATGATTTAAAACAAAGCCTGGTGAGGTGGTGATCCTGGGGCTATTAAAAGCCTAAGAGAGGAGCCCCATGTGTCCCCCTCCTTTAAAATAAAAATGCCTCTGGGACCTGGTCCATCTGTGGGCCCTTTTGAAAACAAGTGTAGGAGTCTGAACTTGTTTGGGGTGTTTTTTGCTGCAAATTCGTGAATTTTACAAATGTACAGGTTTTTAAAACAAAATGCTTGTCTGCTCTGCCTAGGTCCCTGTGGGATCCCAGGACCAAAGCACAAGTATACTTTTAGATGTAAGAGTCTATGTGCAGATAACATGCTAGAAACCACCTTGTATCGGTAGGCAACTGCAACTAATATCATCCTTCTAGACACCAGCATCCACCCGCAAACATTAACGAAAAGTACCCCGTATGGAGAGTTTGTGAGAGTTCAATAAAATGTTTGAAATTATGAAAAAAATGGTGCAGAAATTTCAGCATGTGAAACAAGATTCCTAAAAAGAGGATATCCATGGAAGTACATCAACAAAGGTGTGGAACATCCAAATCCATACTGAGATCTGAGACTTTGATACGTAAGAATATCAGAACCAATGAGGACTCAAAAATAAGGATCATACTTACTTATAGCAAGGAAAGTGAGGACACATACAATACCTATAATAAGCATTGGAAACTGATATGTGATGACCCTGACATTGACCAATCAGTAGGCACACATTCTACTATCACTTACTAGAAAGTTTCAGCGATTAACGACAGACCATTGAGAATTCATTTCTGATTGGATCCACTACAAACATGGTTGGACAAACATAACAACGGATTTGTCAAATGTCTCAAATGCAAACTGTGTACAATTGCCAAAATATGAAATAATTCAAGGACCCTAAAGGAAGAACAGTGTTGTGAAACCACTCACATGGTATATGCATTGAAATGTGAGTGTGGACTCAAATACATTGGCAGCACCATATGTGCCCTAAAGAAAAGAATTCTTGAACATATTAGGGCAGTTTAAAATAATAAATGTTAGCTATGCCATAGCTTAATAATATCTATGACAACATAACAGCAATTGGAAGATCATTAGATACTATGGCATTGCAAATATACCTAGAAAGGAGAGAGGTGGAAGCTGGATTTTAAAATGACGACAACTTGAATCAAGATTCAACATAAGATTCTGAACTTTGGGACATTTCTACAAGGCCCCATAGCCATTGGAGCTTCACTTTTTTGACACTCCAGTGGCACACGATACTGAACCATATTTACAAGGCCATGCAAAACCACCCTGAGTGACTTTTCATGGCCCTGTCAATATGAGCCCTTTTACGCATTACTCTGTGTGAAAGTGATGTTTCATGGGTGTTGCTATGAGTGTTACAACACAATACCCATATATTCTGATGAATTCCCAGATATTCTTATTTTCATAAACCTGGGAATGTGACAGAATCTAACGCCACCCCAGGGGAGGCGTTAAAGGGATCCAACAAAGAGAAATACCTTTATTTCCCCTTGTTTTTAGCTCTTTCAATGTGTGCTGCCATCAATGATTGTTTTTGTGCAGGACGGTGTTCCTTCTTGCACAAAAACAATCATCCTTGCAATGCAGGCACCGTTGTGCATGGGTGCCTGCATTGGCGCTAGACAGTCAATTTTGCACCAGAGGGAAGCACAGGGACGTGTCGTATTGCTGTAAATACAATGCATCCCTGCTCTTTCCTAATGATGCAGCTTGGCACAATAAGATGGCTGGCAGCGCAGCATTGAGTAATTTTCTATTAAATGTGCCCCTAAGGCCCTGATGAGGCTTAATGCAGATACAACTTTGTAATACCGCAATTAAATATCACTGGTTTTTCAGAAGTTATGTTTTTGATCTTTAAATAATCGGATACTCTGGTGAAACAAGTGATTTTAAAATGTTTCCTTTGCGTTTGTACAGCAAATTTCGCATTTTATGGGACTAGATAGAGGCACTTAGCCTATTGGGTACTTTGATACCACTTAGTAGGTACACAATAAACATGGCCTGTTGTGCAATATAACATGACACTGAGCCATAATAGGATGTGGTAATGCATGCACCAACATGATAAAAAGTTGAATTTCTTATGTTACCTTAATGTGATGAGGTGACAAAACAATGCCAGAAAGACACGATATGTACCCAAACATATGGTATAGTAGAATGGATGAATAGAGTCCCTGAAACACTTTGTATCACATATTCGTTTGGCCAATTTGTATGTATCAAAAGGAGAATTTCAAATTCCAAAATGCATTAGCAATGTACTACAAATTGAGAGCATAAACTGCAACAGTGATAAAAGACTCACTGACCATGACAAAGACCTCTGTGTTAAAATTAATGGGTTGGATTGAAATGTTGTTACTGTTGTGAATAAAAGGAATCCTTGATAAGAACTCCCTGGAGTGCAGCGTTCTTTTTGCTTTAGTGTACATGATTCCCGAATGCTGCACCAGCACTTACAGCGCTCCGACACCTTGACCGATTTGTGGATGCAATTTATATATCTTTCCAACATTTTCCAAATAAAAGTCCTCCAACTATTCTAGTTGTGCGTGGAAAGTTTCAGGGTAATCCATTAAGAAGGGGCCAAGAAAAAGGGGCGTCATGAAAAGTGTTTTTCCCATGTTAATTTCCATAGATATTTTACCACAACTACAGCCCGAACCGCTGGACGGAATAACACCAAATTTGGCAGAAAGATAGCTCTTCATCCAGAAAGAACCCTTTTTGTTATTTGGGGGAAATCCGTTCAGTAGTCTTTGACTTACTAAAACGAATCTAAATTTGTATATTTATGGACGCGAAGGCTCCACAAATCCTCCTGCTCTAATTTTAAGATCTAATTGTATGGTATGATTTGGTGTAAATCCATTTAGTAGTGAACGGCTGTGTGAGTGGTTGTTCGGGTGTGTGACTGGTTGTATGGGTGTGTCATTGGGAGTGTGAGAGGTTATGTGGGAGTGTGAGTGGTTCTGTGGATGATGTCACTAGTGATGTCATGAGGGATGTCATCTAACCATGTCATGAGTGACATAATATGTGAGGTTATATATATGTCCCCAGCACCAGTAAGTAGTTATAGTTAGAAACTAATTTCCATAAAAAAAGCTTTTTTTGACTTGTCTATTACTTTGGCGGGGTTTCACCAGTCCTCATTAAATTGTCCAAATAAAGTGTCAAAGTAGGTTTGTGTGTCATGGAAAGTTTTGGGATGTTCTTTGCAGTGGGATCAAGAAATAGGGGTATAATGTTAATTCCCATGGAAATGCATTTTCGTGCCTCCAGCCCGAACTGCTGGACGGAATTACACCAAAATTGGCAGAAAGGTAGAAGCTGTTACACAAATGTCCTTTTCATTTGGTGCAAATTTGTTCAGCAGTTTTTCAGAAATGTAAAATGAAAATTATAGTGACACCTCTGTTCGCGAAGCCTTTGAGAAAAAACCTAAAGACAAGCTCGTGCAGGGAAATGCATAGCTCTGATTGGCTGTCAACACTTCTACCAGGCCTCTCAGAAATTTAGCTACGTGGGTCTTACTGGAGGTAACATGAGGGCTACTTGTCCCCCAAGGATCCTCATGAGCCTAGGGGACTTCATCCCTCGACTAGTAGTGCAACAGGAGGCGTGTTTGCAGAGTGGTTGAGAAAGGGGGCATGGCCTACATTGCCTCTGATCTCCAATAAGTCCCACACAGCGGGATTGCTAAGAGGTCTTTAGAGTAACCCTGGGTGGGTAACTTCAGTCCTCCAACAGAGTTTGCAGATTTTAGCCTACTCCCCCTCCATCCCAAAAGCGGAGTTTAGGCAAAAACTCCCCTCCGTGGTGGAGCCAAGTTAGCCAGCCCCTCCACCCTCCCAAATTAATAAAGATTAAAAAAGAAAGCACTTACAGGCGTGGCTGCCTCCTCCTCTGCCTGGTTGCTTTCCTTCCTGCTCCTCACCGTCCTTCTCCTATGAAAAAATACTACGTTGTGCATCTTGCAATTTGGTCCAGGAACAGTTCAAAGGAAGGGTGGCTTGACACATAAAAACTGTGAGGTTAATTGGCAATTTGCTGACCTAGTGACATAGCATTCTTGCACGGCCACCCTATACCTAATCTTCAACTTTGAGCAATCTTCTCTATTTGCCTTCTCTGGTTGTTCCCAAGATTCTGTCATACCAAGAGTTGTAAACCAACTTGCAACATGCTTAAACCAAGGTAGGCTTTTAGCATCACTAATCTTCAAGACCTCCTGTATGGAGATGCAATAAACAGTACGCTGTGGTGTTGTCCACAAACTCAACCAGTGCAATAAAGGTTTCAGTGTCACCATATCACCAATTCTTTTTATCCCAAGATCAAAGAACAGTGGAATTAGGGGAGTAGTCATAGGTACTGAGATGAGTGATCTAGCAAAGATATTTTTGGATATAGTCAGTTTATTTGTATTGATATACCCCTATACCTCTGCTCCATACAGAGCACCACTCTGAGCTTTTGCTCGATACACTTCAAGAGCTGGAGTCAGTGATCGAGTATAAGACTGCTTGAAGTGTCTCAGTATTGCTTTTGACCTATGAACAAGAGTTAAATGGCTCTTTTCCAGTTGTTGTTCCCAGCCCAGTGTATCATTTAATCTTATCCCCAAGTAATCAACGCTTTTTACCCGCTCTAAATGTTCCAGTGCAATACTAACCTCTTTGGATTTATCCTTTGTTTTCTCAAACACCATAAATTTGGTATTAGTGACGTTTAGTTCCAGACTCCTGCTCCTGCAGATATCCAAAAACGTATCCACAAAGATTTGCAAAACCATTGGGGTTGTGGAAACAAGTAAGGAATCATCCGCAAAGAGCAGGATCCGGACCTTAGAGCCATTCAGGACAGGAGAATTATTCCTGCAGTCCAGTTAGTTGCTGGCCACATCATTAATAAACATGGAAAGAAGTGTAGGGGCAAGCACACATCCCTGGCACAACCCATGTTGTATTGGTATTTTATCAGGTAATTCACCTCATGTACCCCATCTGACCTGGGCATAGTTATCCTTGTGGCGTCTGGCTATCAGAGTCACCAGTTCAATTGGGGCCCCCAAGTGCTTATACTGCATTCAACTAAAATGCTGTGGGTAAATTATCTCATTCAAATGTTTTCTTGAGAAACTCCCAAAACAGCCTTTAAATGTATCCTGCTCTGCCTCACATTCACATGCTTTCAAGGTTATTCACTATAATATATTTCAGGAAGCTCATATTTGATCCATAGTATTTTGTCTTAAACAAACTTGCACAGTCCAGTTAATTGCAAATGTGTGCACTTTAAATGTTTGCATTCCAAAGTCTTTATGTGATATCGGAGACACCAGCAGCCTTCAAGTCCTACAATGCCTTATAATTGCTCCCATGTGAGTGAATTGTAACACCATCTAAATCAATAGTCTCCAATTACATTGTACCCAGTACTGCAATATAGTCACAAATGCAACTGAAGAAGTTTGTACTACTGTATTCCATTAACAAAGTGTGAGTCTCACTTTCATAAAAAAAAATCACAGATAGGCAGCACAGTTAATTTGATTCCCAAAGTCCGGACGGGTCCAATCTTCACTGAACATGCCAGGGTCCCTGATCCCCATCGCTAGGCAAGTGCATTCGCAGTGCCCAGCTCCCTACACTGGCGATAATCCTCGAGCATGGACAAAGGGTCAATGCAGAGGAACAAAGGCTTTTTAGCATTCCACATGCCTTGCTCATAGGTCCAAGGCATGTGGAATGTCGAAACACATTGGGTTTTTGTGGCAGTAACGATTACACTGGATTAGACTTCTTTCCACTTTGAGCCTGACTATTCTTCTCCCATTTGCACCATAGTGCATGTGTTCCTTTATTGTGAAGAAGAATGAAGCTGCGTGTTTATTGGTTCCTCTCAATGCATACACAAACATACCCTTATCACCCTATGCCATACCCACCCCATCACCCTCAAAATACCCTAAAAATGTGCAGCCAATGTTTGAGGTCTGAATGTCAAGATTAAGAAATGCTTGACATATATTGTCCTTTCCTTTCAATTATGAGTACAACACAGGATTCCCTTTATCTTTCAAAGAGATGGTGGGATTATTTATTCCAAATTGTTTCTTAAGCTATGAAACAACGCAAATGTATAACTAATACAAGACCAACATGTGTTTCACGATCTTATAGTCACTTCATCAGGGACACTGAAATCCATTTATACACTATATGAATGTAAATAGCCATATTGCCACATTTTAAATACAAAAAGTGACCACAGCAAGTATTATTGTTATAAAGGAAAGAAAATTAAAACAGGATAAACAAACTCATTCGAACAATATGTAATACTAATTCTGTTACAACACTGACTCTAATGAGATTATTTTATAATGAACCACAGTGGATCTAACTCACCCAGATATGATTTTCCAAAGTTTGAAATTTTTCTTGCAGCCAGAAGCTTCAACCAAGGTTATCTGGTAATTCTAGACCAGGTCAAAGTCAATAGCTAAGTCTCACTGTGATGGAGCTTTAGCCGGATGGAAGGATGAGGCTTGATCCAGTGGGGAGTTTTACCTTCTGACTTACTCTCTGAGATGGAAATTGAAAATTCTTAGGGGGAAGATAGCAAGTTGTGGCTGAGATAGGAGTTAGGAGGCCTGATAGCCATCAAACGAAGTCCCAGTGAAGCCGTTGACTTTTGCCAGAAAATCTCAGAAGGGGAGAAATCAGAAATTTGTTCCCAAGGAAAGTTGCTTGCTGGATACCCTTGGAGTCTTCGCCCATTGAAAGCTTTTACCTTCTGACTTAGAAACTTGTTGGTAATCCAGGATCCTTTTAGCAGGTCAAACCAGCAAGTTGAGTGCAACTGGAAGTTCAACATCAGTAGCTGGTAGCCTGTGGATCAGCTTTTAGAGTTAGGTAGGAGGAATACACTCTGATCTTCATACCAGGGCCCCACTACCATAGGGACATCACTTGGGTGTTAGGGCTTACTTTAGGAGAACCCAACTGGAGGGTCCATGGCAAGTCCAGTTGGAACTGGAAAGCCGGGCTCTTCAGGAACTTGAGCTTCTTGCAGTTTAGTCTCCTTGTAGCTTAACATGAGGTGGGCCTACTATCCCTTGGAATCCACTCTTCTGTCCTAGGTTCAAGTGGGAGCAGGCCTAGCCCTTGGGGATTTTCTCCCCAGGTTACAGTAGGTGCAGTCCTCTTTCTGAAATCCAAAGAGTTCATTGGGTGAAGTCCTTCTTCAGTATTCCTTGAGTCCAACAATATTCTGATAAAAGTCTCCAGTGGTGCATATTTAAGCATGGCACTTGCTTGTGGATGGGGGAGCCTTCCTTTCCAATAGGGAAACATTTTCATGGGCAACCCTATCCACTTTGGCATTGGTTCTTGGGAGTTTTGCTATAAACTATAATACAGGACCCTGCGCTGCCAAAATCCAAAATCCAACATGGCACAAACTTTCTTCCGCTGGTCAGAGTTCTGGGCACACCCCTGTGGTGTAGCTAAGGACATGAGGAAATCCCCCTACAAACCAGCTCTGGAACAGTTCCCTCTCCATTAGTATTGCTATCACTTTGGCTACCTGGACAATCTCCGAGGTAGGCCTAAGTATCTCTGCCTGTGAAAGGGGTACTTATTTGAAGTTTGTGTAGTTGGTGGGCACATCCCCCAGGCCACAGTACCGGGAGGAGGTCAAACCTACTCCTAACCAAGGCCCTTTTGTTCCCTACCAAGGGAGCCATTCACATCTCTCTGCACACTGTCAGGTGACAGCAGGGGATTAACTCTGACAAGGGGCCTAATGACCTTAGGCAGGTAACTGCCAACTATCTAAATGTAAGACTGAAGTAATACCCTGTAAGCACAGGGTGGGAGACCTGAGCACACCTGTGTGCTTAACTGAGCAAAAGTAATGCGAAACTTATTGTTCCAGAAAAAGTTTTATTCACTTTTCTTTTTCGTTGATATATTCATAGTTCCATTTTACAGTGGTATTTTCACTGCAGCTTCAAATTTATGATTAATTTTTCAACAAATGAGAATACGAGTAAATTCAAAGTATTCAAATTCCATAGGGTGATGCAATGTATAATTCCTCTCCCCGATGCATTTCGAGCCTAACGGCTCTTCGTCAGGGGGTACACTGTTGACAAAGTGAAACAAGGTAATATGAGTAAGGAACGTAATATGTGTGAGAGCGAGCATGAATATAGACGTGTTTTATTGAGAATAGCACCAATTGTCCAAGGTCGTTATGAAACACCAGTGAGTGCACATGCGCGTAAAAAAGTGGAGGAGAAACATTCAGAGTGAACCGGTTTTAAGAAGTTAAAAAAATAATGCGGAACTGCTAGACGTGAAGGAAAATTAGCGTGAAAACTAATAGACGAAGAACCAAAAGGAATATAGGTGTGGCGTACGCCCCAAAGTAAACCAAGTGATGCACGAATGATAAAGGTGGCTGAGATACACTTACCGAGGAACGGATAGTTAGAATAACCATGCATCACCGAGAACCGTCTGTGATGTGTACAGCTTGGAAAACGCCAACAGACGTATGAAGTGAAATGCGGGAAACCGCAATCGCGTTTGTAAACAGCGTGGCGTAAACATGGAAGACGGGCTGCAGGGCCACTCCGGAACCCGTGAACACAAATAAGGGACTAAACAGAGGTGCACGTCAGTGAAACGGTGTGAAAATGGTATAGAGGGAGCCGAAGTGCAAAATAATTAAAATGAAGTGTGCCATAAAGTATGTGAAAACACATACAGAAATGTGCAATCCAAGGTGGGAACAATGAGAAATGGAAGAAATAAGTAAGAAATATAAACAATGAAGTGAAAGAAGCATGTGCATATCAATGAGTCAGTGACATAAATATATACATGCATATATACATAATGAGTATGAGCAAAAAGGTTGAGTAACCAGCAGTCAAATACATATCAAAAGTTGGTATATACAATTACAGAAAGCTGCTAAATTCCAGGCGTTCGTTGAGCCCATGTGGCATCATGGTACCCAGTTTAAAAATCCAGAATAATTCCCTCTGTAGTAGGGATTTTTTGGGGTCAAGGCCCTCCGGTTTATTCACAGTTTCCAGGATCAGAAAACGGATCTGACTGTTCGTATGGTTTTGTTGAGTGAAATGTGCTGATACACAGGACTTCAAGTTTTTATTCCTAATGTTACTCCTGTGTTCATTTAGCCGTGTTTTGATCTTGCGTTCCGTTTTGCCTACATACGGTAGGCCACATGGACATTTTAAAAGGTAGACCACGTTGGTAGAGTCACAAGTGGCGTTAGTTCTCAATGATATCGCTTTGCCCGAACTTGGATGATTGATCATGGTTCCAGGTATGATGTTATGGCAATTTTGGCAATTGTGGCATGGAATGGTTCCTTTATATGTCATGGCTTCCTTCTTTCGCGGTTTGATGTATGCCCGTAAGTTTTTAGATCTTTGATAGGCAAATATAGGCAAATCATTGAAAATGCTGTTGAAATCTGTTTCTACTTGTAACAGTTGTCAATGGTTTTTAATGGTTTTCTTGATGAGATGGCTCTTTGTAGAAAACTTAGAAACAAACACGTTGGGTTGTGTTGTTGTTATTGGTCTGATCTTGGGTTGCAACAAGGTAGAACGAACCGTGGATCTAACACGTTGGTAAGCAGCATGAATGACACTCTGAGGATAACCTCTTTTGGTAAATTTTGTCATGATGGTAGTACTGTCCTGAACAAATGCCTCTTCAGTAGAAGCAATCCGCTTTGCTCTGAGAAGTTGTGAATATGGTAAATGAGTTTTGAGACTGGATTGATGGAAACTGGAGTAATGGAGATAGTTGTTGCGATCTGTGGGTTTGATGTGCATTGATGTTTCCAGTTTCTGATTTTTGTATATGATGTTGACATCCAGGTCTCCCACCCTGTGCTTACAGGGTATTACTTCAGTCTTATATGATTTGGCTCCCCATGGACGGTTGGAGCTTAACCCTGAGCACCCTAAGAGACGGAGAGATAAACGGTTAAGGGGGGGTCCGAGGGGAAAAAATTATTATAGACCTACTGGTACCTAGTCCCCCAACTAGACACTAAAACACACGGAAGGTACAGAAGGTCTCAGAAATACAGAGGGAGAGAAAAGAAAATAGCAAATCTCTCTATTGGGACCTAATAGTGTCCTCTTTACATGCCCAGAATACACAGTTAATCTGGAAACAACCAAGAAAACAAAAACAAGAGAAGATGCACAAGGAGAGGAAAAAGATACCCATCAGCCCACTCATAAGTGGAATCTCGTCATCTGGGTATATGTTGGTAAATGGTGTCCTCTAGGGTCTGCCTTGGAAACAATCCATAGGACTGCCTAGTGATGGACCCAGAACATTTCACCAACAGATGACAGTATATGAGCGGGAGGGGTTGAGGTTGCAGTGCTCAAAGAAAAAGAAGAAGAAAAGGAAAATAATCCAAGTGATTCTAAAAATACCTACGATGATGTCATGAAATACTTTATTAGGGCTGACCATCAAAGTGGTATGGTTAAAAACAGTATGCTGATAGCATGTAAGGAATTGCTACCCACCAATGTTGTTATTCGGTCAACATGTTTCAGCCTCAAGGGCTTTCGTCAGGACCTATGGTGCTACTGCAACACTTACTTAAGTGATGTGAAAGTGGGATCTACATCTGCTTTCCAAACTGAAAAGAGTGTATCTTCTCCTGCATAGACACAATACAAAAGACAGAAACAGAGACATGGACAAATTATGTCAACAAAAAGAAGTGCACAGACTGCAAACTCTCGTTTCTATGGTCTTTATAATATGGCTATGAACACTTGAAAGACACTCACCCTTATTGTGGGGAGAGAAAACCTCACCTCACCTGGCCACTGCTCAGGAAGAAAGGGAGGCCACGCACTGGAAATAAACAGAACACTTAGAAAGTTATAACCAGTGGTAGTAGAAACACAATCTACAGACAAGAAAAACTGGATTCAAAACACATAAATCAGAGACACACATGGTGACACAATGGCCAGACTGGTTTCCTCTTGCATCAGGAAAGTATACCACAAAGCCTCACTGACTGCACTGCTTGCACAAACCTGTAGACCTATAAAGTACAAAGGCCCAGGTAGCCAGCCGCAGTCACTGGGAATAGAGGCGCCTACTCCTGTGCTTTCCACCTAGTACTCAAAGACCAAAGACCAAAGCAATAATGCTATTGACTGTACCACCACCACTGACCTCTCCGTCGTTGCCTCGGAGTGAAAACTGAGCCGAGGGGGAGGCGACGACTGATGGTCACACGCGATGTTAAATACACTGCAGTGGACATGAAAGGAAACTCCTTTGTTTCAAAATTTGATTGGCTCATGTGTAGGCCAATGGGAATCGGCTCACAGGCAGCCAACCGTGACCTACACTGATAAGCCTGCAGTGGACCTGAAAGGAAATTCCTTTGTTTCAAAATTTGATTGGCTCATGTGTAGGCCAATGGGAATCGGCTCACAGGCAGCCAACCGTGACCTACACTGATAAGCCTGCAGTGGACCTGAAAGGAAACTCCTTTGTTTCAAAATTTGATTGGCTCATGTGTAGGCCAATGGGAATCGGCTCACAGGCAGCCAACCGTGACCTACACTGATAAGCCTGCAGTGGACCTGAAAGGAAACTCCTTTGTTTCAAAATTTGATTGGCTCATGTGTAGGCCAATGGGAATCAGCTCACAGGCAGCCCATTGTGACCTACACTGATAAGCCTGCAGTGGACCTGAAAGGAAACTCCTTTGTTTCAAAATTTGATTGGCTCATGTGTAGGCCAATGGGAATCGGCTCACAGGCAGCCAAACGTGACCTACACTGATAAGCCTGCAGTGGACCTGAAAGGAAACTCCTTTGTTTCAAAATTTGATTGGCTCATGTGTAGGCCAATGGGAATCGGCTCACAGGCAGCCAACCGTGACCAACACTGATAAGCCTCAGCCACATTAACAGGCCGACCGTGAGACATACCTCACGCGCATATGCGCACCAGTCAAATCGTAAGGCAGTAAGATGGTGTGTTGTATTCTATCCAAAGAAGAGCCATAAGAAGAGCTAGGTGTGTTTATTTATTTATACTGCTAGAGGGCAATGTTTAGAGGTCGCGCGCTAATTTAGCCGTTTGCCAACTTCCAGTCGGATAGTACCGGGGGCTTAAACTGATATAGACACTGGCTACATATATTCAATATATATAGAAGGAACATGAGAAGGGGAACCCTACCCAGCGAGGGTGTTAGAGCTCAGTGGAGGTAAACCTTATGCCAAAGGCTGTTAGCACAAGGACTCTGTGTTCGGAAAAACAATCTGCGCAATCACAGCTGCATCCAAGGAATGTCATCATTCAATCCTTCTGTGTCACTATGAAGTTTGAAAACCCACTTCTGTTCTTTCCTCAATAGGAAAAGTGAAACATCCGTGACGTGACTAGGTATGTAAGGTTGTTCTAGAACCAACCATCTCAGTTCATCTGGACTATGTCTCTTGTCAAGGAAGTGAGTGGTGAGCCGTGTTGCCTGTTTTCTGCGTCTCATGGTGCTCATATGTTCCTGCACGCGCAATTTGATTTTTCTTGCGGTCATGCCGATATACCTTAGTCCACAGGGGCAGGTAATCTGGTATATCACTTTCTCACTATTGCAATTAGTGTGGTGTTTCAATTGCCATGGTCGCGAGGTCCCAATGTCCACTTCAAGTGTTTTGCTGGTCAGTGGGCATACTGAGCAATTCCCGCAGGGATGATGTCCTCGTACCGGGGGCAGACCCCATAGAGTTTGCGGGGGTTCACATACTTCTTGCCGAGGTCGTGTATGCACAAGAGAGTCTCTCAAGTTGTTCCCTCTTTTAAAAGAAAAGAGTGGAAGGGGAATGGTCTCACCGGAGCTGTTCAGAATGCGCCACCTTTTCCTGATCATCTTTTGGATTTTAGAAGATGATGTGTTGTACGTTGTCACGCACACCAATCTGTCTAGTGGTGGTTTGACAACTGGAGGCTCAAGCAGCGCTTCGCGATGGTTATTCGCAGCGCGTTTCATTGAAGTCCGGACAAGGTTATTCGGATAGCGTCTCACTTTCAACTTCATGGAGAGATCTTTCGCTTTTCGGCGGAAGTCTGGAATGTTTGAACAATTCCTCCGGACCCTCAAGAACTGTCCAAAGGGGAGGTTCTCACGGAGGGACCGGGGGTGATGGCTATCGAATCTCAGCAGGGAGTTCCGAGCCATGGGTTTCCGATACAAGGAGCTCGCCAAATGGCCATCTTCTGGAAAGATGACAAGATCCAAGAAGGGGAGCTCTGTTCTACTATGCTCAAGGGTAAACCTCAAAAAAGCATTCTGACCATTCAGCCACTCTTGAAACAACAAGAGGGAAGGTACATCGCCACGCCAGACGACAAGAATGTCGTCGATGTACCGCTTCCACATCATCAATTGATGATGATGAGGGTTGTTGGTGCTCAACACGTGGTGGGTCTCAAACTGGTGGACATACAAATTAGCCAGGCTGGGGGCAAATTTGCTGCCCATTGATGTCCCCGAGGTTTGTAAATACAGGGAATCCTCAAAGGCAAAAAAGTTCTCGGTCATAGCAATCCGAGCTAATTCCATGACAAAGTGAGTGGGAGTTGTCAAGGTAGAAGGGAAAGCCTCTAAAAGTTCTTGTACAGTTTGTAGTGTATCCATTTGAGGAATACAAGTGTACAAAGATTCGACATCAAAACTAGCTAAAATGTCAGTATTAATGTCGAAGGTCACCTCAGGTAGAATGCGCAGGACATCTTTGGTGTCCTGAAGGTAGGTCGGCATTGTCTTAACAATGGGACTTAAAAAGATGTCAACAAAGGAGGACAGAGGTTCGAGCAAAGATCCAATGCCCGAAATGATCGGACGGCCCGGAGGGGGTCTCGCAGGCTTATGAATCTTTGGGAGGATGTAAAAGTAGGGAGTGATGGGACACTTGGTGACTAAAAAGATTGCCTCTTTCGGAGTAATCCAGCCTTCTGCGCTGGCTTCCTCTACCAGATGTTTGATCTCATTAGTTAGTCTTGGCGTGGGATTTTCAGCAAGGAGGGTGTAGGACTGTGCATTGCCTAGTTGTCTCAGGCATTCAGCTCGGTAGTCAGTAGTGTTGAGAATGACTATGGCACCCCCCTTGTCCGCTGGTTTAATCACTATCCCCGTGTCTTTCGAGAGAGTGTCCAGGGCTGATCTGTCTCTTTTTGATATATTCTGGTAGTTCCCCTCTTTGGAAAAGTCCATAGATTTGAGGTCTTGTAGTATTGCAGCCTCAAAAGTGCCAACTTTGGATGGTACTTGTTGCAACAGGGGCATGAAAGTGGATCTAACTTTAAGACCTGTGTTTGTATCTTCAGTCGGGGTATCTGTTTCTTTGTTTTTGAAGAAATAGTGCAGCCTGATGGTTCTGAAAAATCGTTCGATCTCCCCTCTTATCAAAAAGGGTTCCCCACTGTTGGTCGGGACAAACCCTAGGCCTCTGTTTAGAACATCCTGTTCAGTAGGAGTGATCACTCGACTACTTAGATGCAGCTGTGATTGCGCAGATTGTTTTTCCGAACACAGAGTCCTTGTGCTAACAGCCTTTGGCATAAGGTTTACCTCCACTGAGCTCTAACACCCTCGCTGGGTAGGGTTCCCCTTCTCATGTTCCTTCTATATATATTGAATATATGTAGCCAGTGTCTATATCAGTTTAAGCCCCCGGTACTATCCGACTGGAAGTTGGCAAACGGCTAAATTAGCGCGCGACCTCTAAACATTGCCCTCTAGCAGTATAAATAAATAAACACACCTAGCTCTTCTTATGGCTCTTCTTTGGATAGAATACAACACACCATCTTACTGCCTTACGATTTGACTGGTGCGCATATGCGCGTGAGGTATGTCTCACGGTCGGCCTGTTAATGTGGCTGAGGCTTATCAGTGTTGGTCACGGTTGGCTGCCTGTGAGCCGATTCCCATTGGCCTACACATGAGCCAATCAAATTTTGAAACAAAGGAGTTTCCTTTCAGGTCCACTGCAGGCTTATCAGTGTAGGTCACGTTTGGCTGCCTGTGAGCCGATTCCCATTGGCCTACACATGAGCCAATCAAATATTGAAACAAAGGAGTTTCCTTTCAGGTCCACTGCAGGCTTATCAGTGTAGGTCACAATGGGCTGCCTGTGAGCTGATTCCCATTGGCCTACACATGAGCCAATCAAATTTTGAAACAAAGGAGTTTCCTTTCAGGTCCACTGCAGGCTTATCAGTGTAGGTCACGGTTGGCTGCCTGTGAGCCGATTCCCATTGGCCTACACATGAGCCAATCAAATTTTGAAACAAAGGAGTTTCCTTTCAGGTCCACTGCAGGCTTATCAGTGTAGGTCACGGTTGGCTGCCTGTGAGCCGATTCCCATTGGCCTACACATGAGCCAATCAAATTTTGAAACAAAGGAATTTCCTTTCAGGTCCACTGCAGGCTTATCAGTGTAGGTCACGGTTGGCTGCCTGTGAGCCGATTCCCATTGGCCTACACATGAGCCAATCAAATTTTGAAACAAAGGAGTTTCCTTTCATGTCCACTGCAGTGTATTTAACATCGCGTGTGACCATCAGTCGTCGCCTCCCCCTCGGCTCAGTTTTCACTCCGAGGCAACGACGGAGAGGTCAGTGGTGGTGGTACAGTCAATAGCATTATTGCTTTGGTCTTTGGTCTTTGAGTACTAGGTGGAAAGCACAGGAGTAGGCGCCTCTATTCCCAGTGACTGCGGCTGGCTATCTGGGCCTTTGTACTTTATAGGTCTACAGGTTTGTGCAAGCAGTGCAGTCAGTGAGGCTTTGTGGTATACTTTCCTGATGCAAGAGGAAACCAGTCTGGCCATTGTGTCACCATGTGTGTCTCTGATTTATGTGTTTTGAATCCAGTTTTTCTTGTCTGTAGATTGTGTTTCTACTACCACTGGTTATAACTTTCTAAGTGTTCTGTTTATTTCCAGTGCGTGGCCTCCCTTTCTTCCTGAGCAGTGGCCAGGTGAGGTGAGGTTTTCTCTCCCCACAATAAGGGTGAGTGTCTTTCAAGTGTTCATAGCCATATTATAAAGACCATAGAAACGAGAGTTTGCAGTCTGTGCACTTCTTTTTGTTGACATAATTTGTCCATGTCTCTGTTTCTGTCTTTTGTATTGTGTCTATGCAGGAGAAGATACACTCTTTTCAGTTTGGAAAGCAGATGTAGATCCCACTTTCACATCACTTAAGTAAGTGTTGCAGTAGCACCATAGGTCCTGACGAAAGCCCTTGAGGCTGAAACATGTTGACCGAATAACAACATTGGTGGGTAGCAATTCCTTACATGCTATCAGCATATTGTTTTTAACCATACCACTTTGATGGTCAGCCCTAATAAAGTATTTCATGACATCATCGTAGGTATTTTTAGAATCACTTGGATTATTTTCCTTTTCTTCTTCTTTTTCTTTGAGCACTGCAACCTCAACCCCTCCCGCTCATATACTGTCATCTGTTGGTGAAATGTTCTGGGTCCATCACTAGGCAGTCCTATGGATTGTTTCCAAGGCAGACCCTAGAGGACACCATTTACCAACATATACCCAGATGACGAGATTCCACTTATGAGTGGGCTGATGGGTATCTTTTTCCTCTCCTTGTGCATCTTCTCTTGTTTTTGTTTTCTTGGTTGTTTCCAGATTAACTGTGTATTCTGGGCATGTAAAGAGGACACTATTAGGTCCCAATAGAGAGTTTGCTATTTTCTTTTCTCTCCCTCTGTATTTCTGAGACCTTCTGTACCTTCCGTGTGTTTTAGCACCCTAAGAGACGTACTTTCTACTTATTGACATTTATAAAATTTTGGTTCACCCCACGGAGTGCAGCGGTTACACCATTGTTCAACTATCTAAATGTGACATTTTCAAAATAGTAATTTAAAAATTGACTTAACAATCAGATTGGATTTTAAATTCCTACTAATCTGAGGGCTTACACCATGGTTCTATTTCAAAACTGAAGTTATGCATTATAGGGCACAATATTGTAATTCTCTGCTTGTCTATTGGATAGCCTGCTTTGCCAACGTGAAAATGGTTTGGGAGATTTTTCCAGGACATGTAAAACTTAATCACATATGTCCTACATTTAAATACTGTGCACCCTGTCTCACAAGCATTTAGGGCTGACCTTAGAGGTGATGTGTCAGTATTACAAATTAAGTTTTAGGTCTAACAAAATGTTTATTTGGACAGGTTGAAGTTACAGTTTTAAAATTGCACATTCAGATGCAGAGGCAGGCCTGAAGGCATGCTTTACTTTAGTGGTGGCCTTATAGTTGTTGAAGTGGACGAGTGACATTTAACTAATAGGCTCTGGGTAAACTGAGTGTAATCTACTAGGGATTTATTGGCATGTTAACTAGGTCAATCTGGGATTAACCAAATATGCACGTTTTAGGAGAGTGCTGGACAGCAGAGCCCAGTGTTTTGAGTTCATAAACTAACAATGAAATCTAACAAAAGTGAGGGGGCTCACACAAGGGTATTTTCTTGCACTAGGCAATATGGTCAAGGTGCAAACAAATTGCTTGTGCGGATAAACTATTAATCTATTGACAGAGGGAGCTTTGTCAACGTAGTAGAACCATCATTGTTAGAGTGAGGAGAATAAGTATGGAGGTCGATGGGAAGGTACATCTAGAAGGCAAGCTAGAAATAGGGATGTGTGATACATTTTAAGGGTGTGTGCGGATAGGATAGCGCAGGACATGCTGGGAGCAGATACAGGTTCAGTCAAGGAATTCAGGCACTGCAGGGAAAATGGTAATGGAGATTGGAAACTGCACACTGTGGGCATACATGGTAGAAGTGGGGATAAAAAACAATAGAATTCAGAATGACACAAACTCAAAGGTTAAGAGGTAAAGAGAGGGGATTTAAAAAATGATATGGTATGTAAAGGGTAATGGGAATACTCGTAAAGCTCTTCGAAGAATCTGTAGTTAAAAATGATTTTTGGAAATGGCTTTCTCTGCAGGATCATCACCAAATGTTTTGCTATCACTCCTCAATTTCATCCTGAATTCATTTTTTGTTGGCCTTAGGACTCTGTACACTTTACCTTTGTTAACCAGTTCTACAATGCTTGTGCTCCCTCCTCTAAAGATGATAGCATTGCCTTATAACCAATTTGCATATTTAATTTACTTATAATCCCCTAGTAAAGGGCACTACATGTGCAGGTGACATGCCATTTAAATGCTACTAGGGGGCCTGCAGCACTGATTTTGCCACCTACTTATGTAGCCCTTTAAACTTATCTCAGGCCCGCCATTGAAAAGCCTGTGTGTTCTGTTTTAAATTGACATTTCAACGTGGCAAAATAAGCTTTTTGCCAGGCTCAAACCTTCATTTTTAGTACATCTAAGCCATCCCTAAGGTAGGCCCTAAAGAGCCCATAGAGCAGGGTGCATTGTATTTAAAAAGCTGAACATGTACTTTTAAGTTCCATATGGCTGGAGTGAAACACTCTCAAATTCGTTTTTCAATACTGTAGCCCTATCCCTGCAATCGAATAACATTGGAGTTGCCTTATTACATTTTAGAAGTATAATTTCCAAATAGAAAGTGATGACTGGTTTATGTTTGGTGTCGGTGGAATACTAATTTTAAATTCTAGCTCATGGTAAAATCTGATTTTAAATTACAATTCTGAAAATGCTACATGTAGAAAGCTGAATTTTGATGTGCCTTAGCCATTTGGTGCCTGAAGCCTGTCTATGGTCACATTAATGGGTGTAGTTGGCTGTTGGGCATAACATGGCTGCATCCCATTTTTCCACTGAAAACTGACCTTTTTTCCCAATGTAGGTAGCTGTAGATATTGGACCCTTGTTCAGCTGGTATCTAGGGAAACCTAGTAGACCTGTACATTGTTGAAAACTAGACATCTAGGGGCATCGAGGGCGGGGTGACTTGCATGTCTCTCACCAGGTTTTTTTATGGAGATCTCTTGTAAACCTCAATTTTTTACTACAAAACCACATATTCCTCAAATTTCTGTGATGGAAAGTTCTGGAATTTGCCACAAACGTCCTTCCACTAGGCATTCCTCAAACCTCCCAATAAAAATGGTACCTTACTTACGTGGGTATGCCTGGTGTAGTTAGCTGTGGATTTGGACCCTAGCTCAGCTGGCACCTAGGGAAACCTAGTAAACTTGTAAATGTCTGAAACTAGACACCTAGGGGTATCCCCGGTGGGGTACTTGTGTGGCTCTCACCATGTTTTTTTACCCAGTATCCCTTGCAAACCTCAAACGTTGACTGAAAAAACACATTTTCTTCACATTTCGGTGATGGAAAGTTCTGGCATCTACACTGAGAAGAGGGTAAGGCTTAACGGCTATGGAAGCCGACTTTGAAGCTGGGGAACCAGGTTCTAGTCTGGAGGGAGACTCAAACCTCCAGTGATTCTGGGCAAACCACTTAATCTCCCAGTGCCTAAAAATGAATGTGTCTGTCTGTAATGCAAATGGTGCTTATGGAAAATGCTGTGATACCCTCAGTTCAAGTTTGTGCTATATAAAACTGCAAAAAAATCTGGCAACCTGCCATTCCCCTAAGTCTCCTGATAAAAATGGTAGCTCACATGTATGGGTAGATTTCGTGCACGTGATAGGAACCAGCCCAAAGCACAACATGGACGCATCATATTTTTCCACTGACAACTGACCATTTTTTCCATTGAGAGTAGCTTTAGATTTTGGACCTTAGTTCAGACGGAACCTAGCCAAACCTAGGAAACCTGAACATTTTGTATACTAGACAAGCAAGGGAGTCCAGGGCTGCACGACTTGTGTGGCTCTGACCAGGTAATTTTACACAGAAGCCCTTCGAAATGTCAAACTTTGGTAGAAGCACACATTTCTGTGACAGGAAGTTCTGGAATCTTCAGGGAGCCATACATTTCCTATCACCCTGAGTCCCCACACTTCTCCCAATAAGAACAGTACTATACTTCTTTGTGTGGGACAATAGGCCACAACACAAAATGCCCTAAAGTGCTATGTTAAGCGATAAGGAATAGGAGTAGCTGCAGTATTTGGGGTCATGCTGTGGTGCTATCAATGCAAACCTATGAACCACAGAAACTTTTGAAAACTAGATAAACCACAGATTTTTTTTCAAACTAGACAACCAGGGGAGTCCAGGGTGGTGCGCTTGCATGGATCCCGCAAGGTTTTCTTACCTGCAATGCTCGGCAAACCTCAAACTTTGCATGAAATAATGCTTTTCCCTTTTATTTCTGTGATAGAAACGTTCAGAATCTGTAGGATTCTACAACATTCCTACCACCCAGCCTTAAATCACTTGTGCCGATAAAAATGCTGGCCAACTTGAGTGACTAGGCATAGTGCCCACAACAGAAACAGATCAAAGAAAGGTCAATGGGAGTCTAGACTTTTAATCTGCTGCTGATGAAGTGTCATCACTGACACAGGATATCCAATAAACCATGGGAGCACTTGTTCCACCACTCCCACTGCTGCTCACTGGGCCAAGTTATATTGAACATGTGGACTCTAGTCTGATGCTGCCTGACATGAAATTCAGCCTCGTTTAATAACCTTTTCTGGTCATGTGAAACTCCAATACCCGTCATCGTTCCTGCCACATTGACTATGCAGCATGGAGCGAGATGTGAGTGCAGTGAGGCTAGATAAACTGTAACCGACTAGCCACATTAATAGTCAGGATTTGATTTATATTTTTAAAAAAATGTGAGTTCCCAAAGTGAGAGCTTTGGGTTTTAAGACTCAGCAGCTGTTTAAAAGCAGACCTGGAAAGTTTTAATACTAGATCTAAGATTTACTGAACCAGCCAGCCTAACTCTTTTCCAGAACAGATGTGACATTACAGAGATCATGACTCTGGAACTGGGAGACCAGATTTGAGTCTTGGTGTTGGCTCAACATCCTGTGATTCAAATCACCTAATCGTCCCGTTCCTGTTTAGCGCTCAAATACTTTTAGCTCAAGTTCGCAATATATAAAAAATGCAAAAAAGAATTTGAATCCACACACTAGCTTTTAGCACATTTTCCAGGCAGAGGAGTTTGACAGGGCTATACCCTGGCTCCAACTCTGTTCTCCCTTTATGTGAATGGAGTAGTTGATTTCCTCCTAGAGGAGCCTGCAGCCTCACCCTCGCTGGGGGGAGCAATAAGAGACCAACCCTGTTGTTCCCAGATGACACTTTGCTGATATCAAAGACCCCATTTGAACATCTTATTGAAAGATTTCAAACCTTCTGCGACAATGGGTATTGGTAATAAACAGCTCGAAAACCAAATTTATGGCCTTTAACTGTCACAGGTCATATAAGAATGGCCCTTTGCTGGGAGGAGTACCCCTTGAAAAGGTGTAAGACTTAACAACAAGATGTCTTGGAGAACCCACTGAGCAAAGATGCTGATGACACACACGCGCATGGCTGGAGTAATAGGGAAGGAACACCGCCTCTCACACACTAGGCCTATAGCTCCTGCCCTCCAAGTGTATGACACAAAAGCAGTTAGCTCAGCTCTTTAGGGAGCAGTGGTCTGGGGTTTTGACAGACATAAAGAGCTTATTCAATTGGATCATACATTTTTAACCCCTTCCATGCTCATGACGAGCTCAGCTCGTCATGCAGTACACTGCTTGTGTGCTTATGACGAGCTGAGCTCGTCATGAACAAGGGGATCCAGAAAATGTTAGCACAGAGGGGGAATTGCTGCAGCAGTCAAGGTGTTAAAAGACCTGGTTATGGCACCTAGATATGTTCCCCTCACTCCTCTCCTGTTGGATATGGGCAGGCGGTCATTAGCTGACGTAGCTAGGCTACGCTCTGTACTGTTCTGGGCCCACATTAGGCGGACTCCAGAGCTTCTTTCCTATGCCGATGATCTAAGCGAGATCTTCCGCCTAGACAATGGCTGCAAAATAGGCTTGATTGCCCTCATCAAAAAAAAACTGACACTCATAGGCCTTCAAACCTGTTGGGTCAGCCAGGAACCCCCAAGGAGAGAAGATCTCAAATGTTTATATTAGGATTGGGTGGACCAATAGGAGATTTCCATGCCTAATGTGGGCAAACTAACAGCAGAATTTCTTTCCCACAAACAAATAAGACACCTCGACTCCTTCCTTGATACAATTCAGGTACTAAGAGATAGAGTGTTGTATATACATTTTAGGTATGCAACTCTTCCCGTTTCTGAGGCGACACCAAAGTGGGCCACCAACAATGGAAAAAATTGTCCATGTTGAATGACTGTTATAGAAAGCATTCCCCATCTAATGTTTGCTTGCTCGGCATATAAAACACCACGGCCCAAATTGCTGAAAACACTTTGTCAGCATTTGGGCACACAGGATCACCACACAGCACTACGCATCCTTAGATCTGATTCTAGGCCGTTCTTTCCATGCTGTGTAGCTAAGATCTTGGGACAAGCATGACTTAAAAGGTGGAGAGCCATTTTCAAGATCGGTATAATTTCAATTAAAATTAGGATTGATACAAATTTATGTTTTAATATAAAAAACAAATGCATTCTCTTGCACAAGCACTTTATTTGCTAAACCTCTGCTGCAATGTTAGGGACATTTTAATAACACTTTATCAAACTGTTCCCTCACTTATATTGATGAAGAATTGACTGCTTTCATACTTTTTATTTGTAGAAACATATCTGACAAATTGAAATGTGCAATTGTTATTTTCACTATGTTTTTTTATACTCTGAAGATGATACACGCTTTATCAAACTCAGGCCTTAAATGACCATTTTGCGGTATCAGTTGCCTATGTAATTTCAAAATGTTATATATTTGCACTGTCTTATTAAAGGAAACATGTATTTTAAACACAGCTTTCATGACATTTCTGTTGAATAAAGAAAGCTTGTATGAATCAATCAAAAAAGAATTTAAATCTACACACTAGATTTTAGCACATTTTCCCAAATGCATTCCCTGTAAAAACATTTATTTTGCGGTAAGCATTGAAAATACATCTATTCCAATATATTATGTACAGAGGAGCCATACAACAGGGGTCTGGCCAATGCTTAACAAAACACTTTGATAACTAAAATAATATGTGGTATGTGCCTTTAATAATATTACACACTGATCACTAAAGAAAGAATTCGATCTGCCTGAGTTGGGGACCACTTAATTCTTTTTTTGGGAGTTTGAAAATGTTTTTGGGAATAATAGAACAAAATTACATAAATAGCCACAATTGACAGAAGCATATCAAAGCACCTATAAAAAATACAAAAAAGGAATCTAAAGATGATGCCTTATAAAAATTCTAAAAATATGTTAGCATTTTAAGGAAGAGAGGGGTAAAAAAAGGTGAGGAAGGCGAGAGCAGAAACAGTAATAAAAAAGAAAAAGGGACGCAGGGCATATTGATATAAGTGCATACAATAAATGCATACTAACTAATATGAAATATAAAAGATAGCTTAGTAAAACTGTTTACAAATCATCAAGGTTCAAAGTTAATGATTATAACTGGATGGGTAACAGATTGTCTTGATAAGAAGGACATAAATGGATGCCATAGCAGATCCCGTTTGATCTTCAGGTGCGTGAAAGTAGCATTGTGTCTGTGATTATGGCATATCATATTCCACCATCCGATATACGAGATTTTAGTAGTGTCCTTCCAATTAGACATGATAGTCTGTAACAAAGTGCCAATGAGTAGACCAGCTAGTTTTCAAACTATTACTTGAAAATGTTCTTTAAGTGATGAACCTCCTAGAAAAATATGTAAGTTATCAAACAGTATATTTATTGAACAAATATCAGATATTTTACCCCAAAGCTGTAACCATAAGACATGTACATTTGGAAATTCAAGAAGATGTGAAAAATGTCACTAACATCTTTTTGACCAGACTAGCAATTGGTATTGATGGAGAGTTTGAAGCTATTAAAATGTAGGGATAGTATGTTCGGGTCTGATACATAAAGCAGAATGTTATCTGCATAGGCGGTGAACTTAACCTTTATGTCCTTTTGTTTATAACTAAAAAAGGAGGAAGTCTTTGGGATTTTTATCCAAACGGTAAAAAAAAGAGGGGCTAAAGGGCACTGCACTCCTGTTGGGTGCTCCTGTAGAATTGGAAATATTTGAATTGCTTACCATTTACATAAACAGAAGTAGAGGGTGCAGGATATAAAAAGTGGATTTATTTAAGTACTAGTAGCCCATCCCAACGTTGTCCGGGTATGAATTGCTGCCGGCCAGTAGTATATTGTTTTGTAGGATTTCGTTTTGATAGCATTTCTTATCTGTGACAGGCCTATGAAACGCTCCGATTCACAGTGCACTGCTGATGCACTTAAGAGTGCACGTTCAGTAGTGTGTGAACTCGAGTTTCCCTACTTTATTTTTCCTTGCAATATTATATAGCGCAAACTCGACAACATGGCATGAGCACAATTTACATTACAGAAGAACACATTCATTTGAGGTAGGCACGGGGAGACAAAGCGATTTGCCTGGAATCACAGGATGTTGAGCTGATGCAGAGATTCGAACGTAGCTCCCCAGCTCTAAAGTTCGCAATTCTAGAACTTGTGGCGGGAGGTGTGCCTAAAATTGTATGTCGGTGCTGACCATCAATGAGAGAGACCTGTGCATTTTTCAAATGGGTGGTGAAAAAATATGAGTATGTTGCTGGAGATGTGGGCCGCCGTGCCACCAATGTACTTACCGGGGGAGGGTAAACACCCATTATTCCACAACTTTCTTTCCGCATACCATCACTCCGCATACTTTCATTACGAAAGTACCATGACTCCGCAATGCCATTATAACGCATGGCATTACATTTTATATGCTTTTACCATGCATACATTTACAACGAAATTCGTTGTAAATGCGTGAATGGTAAAAGCATGTTTCTTTTTAATGTTTGGATATGGTAAGTATTGGTATAGGGGTATATGTTTTGGGGTACTGAGGTATATGTGTTGGGGTGTTTGGGTATCTTAAGGGTTCAGATAAAGTTTTGGGTTATGGGGTACAGGGGTAGTTTTAGGGTTCCGGGGTAGGTTTGGGTTTTGGGGTACATGGGTATTTTAAGGGTTCAGGGCTAGGTTTGGGTTTTGGGGTATAGGGTTATTTTTAGGGTGCAGGGCTAGGTTTGGGTTTTGGGGTACAGGGTTATTTTTAGGGTTCAGGGGTAGGTTTGGGTTTTGGGGTACAGGGGTATTTTAAGGGTTCAGGGCTAGGTTTGGGTTTTGGGGTTCAGGGGTATTTTAGGGTTCAGGGGTGGTTTTGGGGTACAGTGGTATTTTTAGGGTTCAGGGCTAGGTTTGGGTTTTGGGGTACAGGGGTAGTTTTTAGGGTTCAGGGGTAGGTTTGGGTTTTGAGGTACAAGGATATTTATAGGGTTCAGGGCTAGGTGTGGGTTTTGGGGTACAGGGGTATTTTTAGGGTTTAGGGATAGGTTTGGGTTTTGGGGTACAGGGTATATTTATAGGGTTAAGATGGGTTAGTGTTTAAGGGTGTTGGGATATTTTAAGGAGTAAGGGTGGGTTATGATTATGGGGTGCAGGGGTATTTAAAGGGAGCAGGGTGGGATTAGCACACAATATGAGTCATGGCATTAAGGGCGGAACGTACCACACGCCCCCAGCGTTTGTCATGCCCCCAGCACACACCCACAGCACAACGCAGACACACCCACTACTTTGCTGGCACGTTCTTTTACCTTTTAAATGTATATGATGGGCGTCTGCATAGCCTATGTCCTTCTGCTGCAACTGCCCTTTCCAACGCTGTATTGGGTGTTGTGATTGGTTCTGTGGTTTCTGAGATTACCCGCCTCAAAGGTTTGAGCTCTCTCTTTATTATATTAGTATAGATATGAGGACTAAAGCCGAGCTATCGTAATGCTCCTAATATGAAGTCCCAATTAACACAATCAAATTATTTTTCTGCATCTAATGTTATTGTGGCCATAGAAGGAGCAGACTTGGAGGAGTGATGGATAATGAAAAAAGTTCTAGAATTATCTGATATATATCGCCCCTTAATGGACCCTGATTGTTCTAACCCAATAAGATCTGGAATAACTTGATTAATACGCAACAACATTACTTTCTCAAACATTTTACAGTCAGTATTTTTTAGGGAAATTGGTCAATAATTCTCAAAAAAGAAAAGTCCTTGTCCTTTTTGGAAAGCAGGCAGAGCATGGCCTCGTGGCATGGTCTTGAGCCCTATTTTGGGAGGGAAAATATTGAATCATGAGCAGTAACTTGGGTATCAAATTATGGGGAAAATGAGAATAAAACACAACTGAAAATCCATCTTGGCCAGGAGCCTTATTTTTTGGAAGATTGGTAATGCCTGTCATGCGCTTCACTGTAAAGACATCAACAACTAGGGAGGAGAGGCCCACTTAAGTGTCTGGTTGTTTCGGAATTAATTTAGCAGGGGATGACTCTGGCATGTATAGTTTTGTATAGTAATGTGTAAAGCCTTACAGAATCTTTGAAACAGCACTGTGTCTATTACCATGTTAATCAGTGATAACTGTTATCTTGGATTTTTGTTTGTTTATTTTAAGTTAATAAGCACTTTCCCTGCTGGCTTTATTGCTCCCTCCATAGTATTTAGCATTTATGAATAATTAAGAACAGCAGGCATTGTCAGTATATGCTTTATTATACTGTAGTTTGGCTTTGATTAGTTATGCTAGAGCATATTCTTTGTTGGAGGAGCAATATACATGCTTCAGATTATTATTTCTTTTAATAGAGATGCAGTTTAATTAAAAGCCTTCACCTTTTTTTAGTAACATAGCCTATAATCTCCCCTTGCTAGAAATGGGGTTCATGGTAGGCGGAGGTATGCACCCTGTCCAAACAGGAACCACCATATTAGTCAGGGTAAGCTAGATACACACTAAAAGACGACCTCTGCTCACCCTGTGGTAACTTGGCACAGAGCAGTCAGGCTTATCTAAAGAGGCAATGTGTAAAGTAGTTCTGCAACATGCACACATACAGAGTAACACAAGGAAAACACCACAGAAACACTCCACACAGGGTTAGAAGGGAACAACAAATTACATCACTATGAGTAGAAAAAGAGTAAAATAACAAGAATACAATATGTAGAACTAGAGTTATGAATTTTTAAAGATTGAATACAAATATAGTGCTTAGAGTCATAAGGAGCAAACCGGGGTATCTGGTTGCGCTATGCTGGGGTTAATCCAAAGTTAAGGCCCACCGTGATGGAGAGCAGGCTGGCTACAGGTCTCATGCAGGTTCTGCTGAAAAGTACCTTGGATGGAGGAAGCGTTGATGTTGAGGACCCGATGTGAAGAGCCATTGCTCTGTGGGTGTAGGTGATGTGATGATTCTGATTGGCACAGTCAGTGAAGCTTCGTTGGCAAACCACTTTGCTATACAGGCAGTGTGTCATCATTGAGCTGCACAGTCCATCATCATTGAGACGAGCAGCCTGTCATTGGTAGGAGCTGAGTCGACGTCAGAGGGCGATATGTTAGTTCCGATCGGTGCAAAGTAGTTGATGCATGGATTCTGCTGGATCAGCGAAGAACCAAGCACTTCTAAGAGCTCAGGACTTAATTGACACCACTTGATGAAGCAAGACACATAGATGGCAGAGTCCAGGTGCTGTTGCAGGGTTGTAGGAAGTCTTTGATGGCTCTGAGCCTTCAAGCCCTTGAGTCACTCTGGGTTCAAATAAGATGGGTCCAGCCCTTCTCCTCAGCAAGGCAGAGGAGGGTGGCAAGAAGCTAGCAACAGGCAGCCCATCTGAACTGAAAAGCAGTTCTTCCAGAGCAGCAGTCCAAGTGAGGGGGCAGTCTTTGTAGCAGGGTTCTTTACAGGTCCAGTAGTGTACTGTCTTGGTTGGGTTAGAGACACAGTACTTACTTATATTTTGTTGAGCCTTTGACACGAGGGTGACTTCAAAGAAGGGTCTTTGAAGTGTACACAGGTCCCTTCTTCCCAGTCTTGGCTCCAAGCTATCAGTAGGGGATAATCGGCCCATTGTGTGGGAAATAGGACACTGCATATTCAGGTTTAAGTGTCAGCACCCCCTTCTTTCCTGCTCAGAAAGAGCTTTCAGAATATAGTGTAGCTGTCACCCCATTCCAGATGTGTATTGGGGACAGGGCAGTCAGAGCAGAGAAATGCCCCCTTTCTAAAAGTTCCGATTCATATAAGGGGGTGGTGATGGACAGAGTATCTGAATTAAGCAGAACACTCCTACCCAGTCAAAAGATCAGGGCTTGATCCATCACAGTTTTTTAGCTCACTGCATCACCACAGTTCAGAACCTGGCTATATGCAAATTAGTCTGACCCCATGCCTCATGGGAACAGACTAACTGGGATGGTGCAGTGAGCTAAAAAACGGTGATGGATCAAGCCCTGATCTGTTGACTGGGTAGGAGTGTTCTGATTAACTCAGATACTCTGTCCATCACCACCCCCTTTTTGAAATTATTTTGGCCACCATAAGTGTGGAAGGGTATGCTCAAATGTGAGTCCCTTGCTCACTGCACCATCAGGATTCAAGCAAGCTGGGCCGAAGACGGCTGTAATGCCAGAAACCGGTCCCCGGAAGCTTGTCTCCTTTCCAGTAAAGAATTGGCTTGGTAGTTTGGTCTGCCCTGTTCCCATGATGCACTGGGCCAGGGTAAGACTAATTTGCATGTAGCCAGGTTCTGAACTGGGATGGTGCAGTGAGCTAAAAAACGGTGATGGATCAAGCCCTGATCTGTTGACTGGGTAGGAGTGTTCTGATTAACTCAGATACTCTGTCCATCACCACCCCCTTTTTGAAATTATTTTGGCCACCATAAGTGTGGAAGGGTATGCTCAGATGTGAGTCCCTTGCTCACTGCACCATCAGGATTCAAGCAAGCCGGGCCGAAAGCGGCTGTAATGCCAGAAACCAGTCCCCGGAAGCTTGTTTCCTTTCCAGTAAAGAATTGGCTTGGTAGTTTGGTCTGCCCTGTTCCCGTGATGCACTGGGCCAGGGACAGACTAATTTGCATGTAGCCAGGTTCTGAACTGGGATGGTGCAGTGAGCTAAAAAACGGTGATGGATCAAGCCCTGATCTGTTGACTGGGTAGGAGTGTTCTGATTAACTCAGATACTCTGTCCATCACCACCCCCTTTTTGAAATTATTTTGGCCACCATAAGTGTGGAAGGGTATGCTCAGATGTGAGTCCCTTGCTCACTGCACCATCAGGATTCAAGCAAGCCGGGCCGAAGATGGCTGTAATGCCAGAAACCGGTCCCCGGAAGCTTGTTTCCTTTCCAGTAAAGAATTGGCTTGGTAGTTTGGTCTGCCCTGTTCCCATGATGCACTGGGCCAGGGTAAGACTAATTTGCATGTAGCCAGGTTCTGAACTGGGATGGTGCAGTGAGCTAAAAAACGGTGATGGATCAAGCCCTGATCTGTTGACTGGGTAGGAGTGTTCTGATTAACTCAGATACTCTGTCCATCACCACCCCCTTTTTGAAATTATTTTGGCCACCATAAGTGTGGAAGGGTATGCTCAGATGTGAGTCCCTTGCTCACTGCACCATCAGGATTCAAGCAAGCCGGGCCGAAGACGGCTGTAATGCCAGAAACCAGTCCCCGGAAGCTTGTTTCCTTTCCAGTAAAGAATTGGCTTGGTAGTTTGGTCTGCCCTGTTCCCGTGATGCACTGGGCCAGGGACAGACTAATTTGCATGTAGCCAGGTTCTGAACTGGGATGGTGCAGTGAGCTAAAAAACGGTGATGGATCAAGCCCTGATCTGTTGACTGGGTAGGAGTGTTCTGATTAACTCAGATACTCTGTCCATCACCACCCCCTATTTGAAATTATTTTGGCCACCATAAGTGTGGAAGGGTATGCTCAGATGTGAGTCCCTTGCTCACTGCACCATCAGGATTCAAGCAAGCCGGGCCGAAGATGGCTGTAATGCCAGAAACCGGTCCCCGGAAGCTTGTTTCCTTTCCAGTAAAGAATTGGCTTGGTAGTTTGGTCTGCCCTGTTCACATGATGCACTGGGTCAGGGACAGACTAATTTGCATGTAGCCAGGTTCTGAACTGGGATGGTGCAGTGAGCTAAAAAACGGTGATGGATCAAGCCCTGATCTGTTGACTGGGTAGGAGTGTTCTGATTAACTCAGATACTCTGTCCATCACCACCCCCTTTTTGAAATTATTTTGGCCACCATAAGTGTGGAAGGGTATGCTCAGATGTGAGTCCCTTGCTCACTGCACCATCAGGATTCAAGCAAGCCGGGCCGAAGACGGATGTAATGCCAGAAACCGGTCCCCGGAAGCTTGTTTCCTTTCCAGTAAAGAATTGGCTTGGTAGTTTGGTCTGCCCTGTTCCCATGATGCACTGGGCCAGGGACAGACTAATTTGCATGTAGCCAGGTTCTGAACTGGGATGGTGCAGTGAGCTAAAAAACGGTGATGGATCAAGCCCTGATCTGTTGACTGGGTAGGAGTGTTCTGATTAACTCAGATACTCTGTCCATCACCACCCCCTTTTTGAAACCCTTTCTAAAAGTGGCATTTCTAAAATAGTAATGTTAAATACAACTTTACCAGTAAAGAGGATTCATCATTACCATTCCAAAGATTTGAAGCATGATAAAGCTGCTCCTGTCTTGAAATACAGCTCAAAAGTGTATTAAGGAATTCCCAATGTTAATCAATGAGAGGAGCAGGTCTTACAGTAGTGAAAAACACATTTGGCTGTTTGTTACTATCAGGACATGTAGAATGTAAGAATAAATTTCGTACCTTTTGCTTAAACAGCACAATGTCCTATGGACTACTACCGGCCTACCTTAAAGGTGACTTATATGTAACAAAAGAGGAGTTTATTGCATGAGAAATAGTTTAAAATGGCACGTTGAAGTGCCAGTAAACTGCACTCACAGGCCCTGCAATGGCAGTCCTGAGAGATGTTTGAAAGGCTACTTGTGTGGGTGGCACAATCAGTGCTGCAGGCCCTATAGTAGCATTTAGTTAATCGGCCCTCAGTATATGGTATGCTACTATATAAGGGACTTACAAGTAAACTAAATATGCCAATTGTGTATACATCAATGTTACCATGTTTAAAGGAGAAGTACATGCACTTTAGCACTGACCAGCAATGGTAAATTGCTCATGATCCTAAGGCCAACAAAACAAGGTGAGAAAAAGAGTAGGTGGAAGGCAAAAGGTTTGGGGTGACCCTTCAGAAAAGGCAAACATCACAGATAAAATGTATCTCCGTTTCTGTAGTGAGGTTGTGCTAAAAAAAAATTTGAAAATAAACATAATTGTTCTACAAACGCTTTATCACATAAGGAAGCATTGTTAAAACTCCATTTATTTGATCATGGAGTGCCACTTAGTAGGACAAGATCAACTAAAACAGGGGCATGATCTGAAATGAGGATGGAGCCGGTGTCCGCACGTATCATATGTTGAAACACATTTTGAGTTAAGAAAATATCATCTTTTCTAGATTTGGAATAGTGTACAGGAGGAATAGAAAGTGTAATATAAGTCATTAATTAGTCCTCTGGATACTATCAAATTTTTAAAGTCTTTTTGCATTTTGGTAGTGATGTGTCTAGCCTGAGAACTACTGTCCATAAAAAGTTCCCTTAACTGGTTGCAGTCCCCCACTACAATAAAGAAGTCTTATGGGCAAGATAGTAATTGGGTAGAGAAATGTTTCCAAATTGGTGGATCAACCCTGGTAAGACCATACACAAAATATACAGAAAGTGAGCCGTCATGTGTCTTAAGGTGTAAAAAAAAGCCTTCCACCCTCATCATCTCAAACTTCCTTCTTGACTTGAAAATGAACATTTTTGTGACTAAGAATTTCAACACCTTTTTTGTTGTTGGCAGCAGGAGAACTACAAGTGTGACCAACACAGTTCTGTTTAAAGATGTAATGTCCTGTTCCTTAAGGTGAGTATATTGTAAGAGGGCAATTTGGCATTTTCATTTTGATAGGTGAGAAAGAACTCTTTGTTTCTTGATGAGGCTGCAAAGACCTTTGAAATTCCAGGAGATAATATAAAAATTACTTACAGTGTTTAGAATATGGAAAAATAGTCACAAACTGTCAGGTTCTCTTCAGTATGAAGAGATGACTCCTCAGAATCCAGGTGCAGCAATAAAGGGTCCACCTCCCGACATCCCCAAACTCTGAATAATAATACAGAGTATTAGGGCGATCAGGCGAGGGGAGGATAGGGAACGGACAGCAGGGACAAAGGACCTGTAATTACAAAAGAAAGCATTAAAAAACCATTAATAATACTCTACTCTCATGTATTCTCACTAGATCCTATATATATACCTTGTAAGGTTTCCTGAAACTCTATAGGCACAATGTTGGTATTCACTATTCCAAATAGTACTCTAGAAACACAAAATAAATGTACATGGTTATCCTAGACATTTCTATGAGTCCTTACCGCAACACCACCGTCAATCATTCCATATACATACCAGCATCTACAATGTCTGTAGGCCAAAGGAACGTAATCATCCAAAAATAATGAACGTAAATTGTATCCAAAGCACACTATCCAAATAATCCCTTGACTCCAAAATGAAATGGGAAAACTAGAATATGTCTTCCAAATGTAAATCCCAAAACTAAGAAAGATTCTTTCAGGTATTTTTGCACAAGAAAGAAAATAATAATAATAATAATAATAATAATAATAATAATAATAAACTTTATTCGGATTATTTGGAAATCCATAAAAGCGGTACACAATAGAATATGCAGTGCAAAGTAGATTACAGATAACATGAAAAATTACATATCTAATTTTTGAAAAATCAATTAATTTGTTCAATACTGTTAATTTAGAGATTTTTTCTGTGTCTGTATATACACTTCAAGAAGTTGAGAACATGGTAGCAGGTGGCTTCAGTGTCCAAGAGCTGCAAGCTCAACATGGCTGGTCGGCATTGTCTAAGACCCCAAGATTTTAGAAGAGTCAGTAGCCAAACTTTACGGAATTCCTGGTAAAATTTGCAGAACAAGACGGTATGAAGGGTGGTTTGTAATGATTTTTCGTCACATGGACATAAAGATGGATTTGAATCCCAGACCTTTTGGGGTTGGAAAAGCTACCAGCTTGTGAAATATGTTTAGTCTGAATCTTATCAGAAGGTAGCGATCAAAAGTACCAATGTTGAGGGTTAAGTAGGGCTGAATTAAAAAGGTGGATTGAACCGTTATTGCATGTTGAACGGACTGTTTCCCTACTTCAGATTGTAATCTTAAATTTTCCAAGTGTCCCAGAGCTAATGTTTTTAGGTTATTCTTTGTGAGTTCTGCGATTTTCTCAGGATTTAGGTAGTATTGCTCTACTCCGAGGTCGGTGAAGAAGTTCCTAATGTAGGCCAGCCATTTAATTTTTAAAGCATGGTCAAGAAAGAAAAGTAAACATGGTACATTTATTTAGATACGGTAATACGTGGCCGATAACCACAGTACTCTGCTCTGCCACATAGAACTCCTAGTTCCACTGCTGAGTTTAAAGGTGAAGGAAAGATATCCTGATATTAAGATACAGTAATGCGTAGTTTAAAACCACTACCGCATTCCGCTCCTGGGGGGAATACTCCAAATGTTTGTTCCACAACCGATCACTCCAATGCCCTAGATATGGCAATACGTGGTTCAACTCACCACTGTATTCCTCTCTTATTGGAATCGCCTCTATAACTTCCAACGCTATACACAAGATCACTCTGGTGATCCTAGAGACGGCAATGCATGGTTCGAATCACCACCGCATTCCGCTCATACACACAACCAAATCCCCAGCTCTGGAATCCTCTGAGCCAGTAATATCCAAAGAACAACTCACTGTACTTCAAAAAAAGGAAGCTCCGGAACTCTGAAAATCGAGCCTCCAGTCCCCGCACTCTCCTGAACGATGATCCCAGTAGGGGAACTTTTACCACTCCGGTGCTAGCAACGCGCCCCTCATCAGAAACCCTCTCCGACTGAGAGCAAACAGGAAAACGGAATTACACACACCGGCCGGTGTGCGTTAAGCCTGTAAATAGCCCCTCCCACGCCGGGCATCATGGGAGATGTAGTTTTTTTGTATCTTTGGGCTTAATCAAGTATAGTAGGCGCGGCATGCTCATCTCCTGACACAAACATGGTAGATAAGACATTACCAAGATTCATCATTGATACAAAGGGTACACAAAATTAATGTATTAATATAATGACAACATTCAGAACTTTCAGAAAGAAAAATAGGTGGCATTGAAGAATAAGAAAAAGAGCATGAGGGGGAAAATATAGAGAAATCAAAGAAGAAAGGTAAAGAGAAGGGGGAAAAAAGGAAGTGAAAAAACTTCCCCATGGTAGGAGAGAGAGGATGACAAAAAGCTAAGTGACTTTAGCCATAGATATCAATAGCAGAGTGAACAGTGCAAAAGGTGGAGGAGGGATGGAGCATGAATGAAGAGGTGGATCCGAAGCAGACCTCTGGAAAAGTAGAACACAATACATAAAACATGGTGCAGGAGCAGACACTAGAGGAGAAATTGATACAAGACACAGACCATAGAAATCAAAATATAGGAGATACTTATCAACATGGATAGAAGAGCAATCTGGGAGGTAGGGGACATGAAGACAAAGAGACACAAGAACATAGAACATTGTGATCCAATGAATCATGGTACTCCATAAACCTGAGGGGGAAAAAAGGAAGATGAGTAACCAACCAGCATTTTGTGTTACTTATACCATATAAAGATAAGAAAACGCATGTTTTGCCATGGTCTATTACCCATTGTTTGTGGATGTGGATAAAATGTCTTAAGTCAGCAGTGTGTTCAAACGTAGTTGTTTCATCCTTGTAAGTAAACTTAAAGAGGCATGGTTGGAAAAGACCATATATAGTATTAAAAGATCTTAAAGTCGGGCATAAATCCCAAAATTGTTTCCGTAAAATCCGTAAAATTCCGCAGCCTTCGACACAGTCTGCCATAGCACCCTTCTACAGCGCCTCAAAAACATCGGAATCCAAGGAAAAGCACTGGAATGGATCACCTCGTTCCTCTCCGGAAGAACCCAGAGAGTCCGCCTTCCACCATTCAAGTCAGAGGCCACTGAAGTCATCTGCGGCGTACCTCAAGGGTCCTCACTCAGTCCCACCCTCTTCAACGTTTACATGAGCCCCCTCGCGGCCATCGCACGCCAACATAACCTCAACATCATCTCCTACGCCGACGACACTCAACTGATCCTATCACTCACCAGAGACCCTAACACGGCCAAAACCAACCTACACGAAGGAATGAAAGAAGTAGCCGAATGGATGAAGCACAGCCGTCTGAAACTGAACTCAGACAAAACTGAAGTCCTCATCTTAGGTACCTCCCCCTCCGCCTGGGATGACTCTTGGTGGCCAGAGGCCCTTGGAAAAGCACCCATCCCGACGGACCACGCACGGAACCTGGGCGTCATCCTGGATTCCTCACTCTCGATGAACAGACAAGTCAACGCCGTTTCTTCATCTTGCTTCAACATTCTTCGCATGCTCAAAAAAACATTTCGCTGGATCCCTACCGAAACTAGAAAAACAGTCACCCACGCTCTGGTCACGAGCCGACTGGAATACGGAAACACCCTCTACGCCGGCACCACCGCAAAACTCCAGAAAAAACTACAACGCATCCAGAACGCCTCAGCCAGGCTCATATTAGACATCCCGCGTAAAGAACACATCTCTGATCACCTGAAAAACCTCCACTGGCTCCCCGTCAACAAGAGGATCACTTTCCGGCTCCTAACCCACGCACACAAAGCACTCTACGAAATCGGACCCGAATGCCTCAACACACGACTATCCTTCTACACCCCCTCCCGCCAGCTCCGATCCTCCAACCAAGCCCTTGCCACTGTACCTCGCATCAACAAAACCACCATGGGAGGTAGATCCTTCTCCTACCTAGCAGCTAAAACTTGGAACTCACTTCCCACCCACCTTCGCCTTACTCAGAACCACCTAGCATTCAGAAAGCAACTCAAAACGTGGATATTCGACAAGTAACTCCCCACCCTTCTACAAGCGCCTTGAGACCCTCTGGGTATGTAGCGCGCTATATAAATCATTTGACTTGACTTGACTTGACGTAAAATAGCTGTCACCCTGGCAAAATTCTGACTATGAACTATCATGTGGCCAGACTATAGTATTTGTGTGCGCTGTTCAGCAGCTCGGGGAACTTGTAATAGTTCAAAATATAGGGGAAAATAAGTGATGATTCTTCTTGGTTTGGTTGAACTGGTTGAAGACGGATGCGGAGAACCTATGCGATGAGCTCTCTGGATGGTGGCGGCAAAGGATGCCTTTATGCTGACAATCCTGAGAATGTTATCCGTCAGGTAGTAGATGATATCAGACCCTCTGAACCCTCAGGAATAACATGTGTTCTCAGGTTGTGCCTATTTCAATTTTCTTACTCCTCCATCTGCTTCTTCAGTATGGTGCCCTCCTTAGCCAAAGATGTAATTGTGGCCAGAACATCCTGTGTGTTGCGGACTCACTGTTCAACCTCTGTGAGTCTGGTGTCTGGATGAGACCATTTGTCTTCAATTTTCTGGAGAGCCATGTTAATTTCCACAAACAAATGGCTTAATGTTTTTAGCTCAATCATTATGACTTTCAATGCAAAAGGTAATGGAAACTTCACAGGAGAAGTCAGATCCTTTTTAGCTTGCTTGTTCACATTGCCAGTAGTTTTCTTGCAACAAATGTTGAGGGGTTAGGGAAGGCAAAAGATTTCAAAGAGGAGGGAATTGGGGCATCCATTGCAGTAATAAATAGTGATGGATTGTTTTGTATCTGGGTAATAATGAGGACACCAAATGTGAAATGCAAAAGAGGAGGGAATTAAAACGGTGTGTATGTTTGAAATAAAACAGTAAATTCCAGAGCAGAACGGCATTCCAAATATCCACATATCATGTCATATTAACTGTCTTCTGAGGTTAAATAAAGAGCAAAATTATGGAAGTCTCAAGGAAAGCTCTGTAAAACTGCAGAGGTTTAAGAGGCTTGAAGGATGGTTATATTTGAAGCCCACATACTTTAGCGCTTTGTGGCAATTTGCATTTTAATGAAATTTTAATTTGTTCTTGTTTGTTTTTTAAAGTCCAGCTGGGCTTTAATTCACTTCTTTGCACTTCTTGCATAGTGCCAATTCTCAAAATACAGGGGATGGAGAATTCAGGTGAGGCGCTCACTCAGCCCGACATGCCTATGTTTGAAATTGGGTTTCTGATTGGCAGAGGTATGCCCCCCGTCCAAGCAAGAACCACATTTCTAGTCAGGGTAAGTCAGATGTACATCATAAATTAACCTGTGCTCACCCTCTGGTAGCTTTACATAGAGCACTCAGGCTTAACTTAAGAGGCAATGTGTAAAGTATTGATGCAACACATCAAACAGTAACACAGTGAAAACACCACAAAAAAACTCCACACCATTTAGAAAAATAGAATATATTATATAAATACAACAAGACCAAAATGAGATACATCCTTATAGGAGTCAAAATATTAATTTTTAAAGATTAAATGCAAAAATAGCTCTTAGAAGCAGTAAGTGCCTAAGGAGTTAATTGGTCATGCTGGAACGGAACAAAGTCAAGCGTGCAGGCCAACCCCGATGGAGCATGGGCTGGATACAGGACCCATGCAGGCCCTGCTGAGCAAAAGTACCATAATCCTATTCACAAAGTTGATGCGAGAAGCAGCTGATTGATGTGTCATTGTTGATCCTACAACCAAGGAGATGTGTTGCTTTTCTTCACGCAACGATGGTGATGCACTGTTTCTGAAGACAAATCGCTTTCTCTGAAAGGCATTGTTTCCAAAGCCGTTGTACAGGAAATCTCCATGCAATTATGAACCACTGAGCCCAAAGCGAGTCGAGCTTTCAGGTGGCTCCTGCCAGCCACCCACCCTCTAACATCATGCTTTAAGAGTTCAAAACTAAGCATTAGCCAGTGCTTAATTTGAGCTTGCCTGACCTAGTTGATCTTGCGACTTCTCTAGAGTGTAACTCCAGTGCTGGTTTTCTGGGATTCTGCTGACACACATGCAAACTTTGTGAAGGAGAGAGGCTGCCACCGCAGCAGATCCCTGAGGCTACCGAGGCCTCCTGAGGCTCCCAAGGCAGGTAAATAAGGCTGACCATCCCCCAGGGTCGGCAAACGGGTGGCAAGCGGCAAGTAACCAGCAACCAGCAACCGACAGCCGGCAAGGACAGTTACCAGCAGAACCGGCATCCGCTATACAAGACCCTCTCACACTCCAAACAGCTTGGCCCCTAGACCAGTGCTGCTAACACCACAGCTCCACTACTTCTCCTGCTCCTGTTCCACTTGTGCACCTGAGCACCAAGCCCGTTTTAGCTGGGGCTGGTTGGTGTGTGGTCCTTGGTTGGTGCACAGTGAGCAGATCCCAGGGCAGATCCAAGTACCCAGGGCAACGGAGCTGAGAGGAGCAGAGAGGAGCTGACACCAGGCATCAGCTGCGAGGCAGCTCAGATCATTACTGGTGTTCGTTTAGCCCCCATGTGGCGGCCTCTGCGGTCCAAGCAGGAGCTGGAACTGGAGAGCCAGGAGTGTCGGTTGGCGCCCGGTTGGAGCTCTGCTGAAGATCACCAAACCACAGGATCCAGGTGGAGCCACGCCAGAAGCTAGTGGCAGTGAGTACAGAGAACGCAGCGGAAGCGTGTCCAAGGGCAGGGGCAGGGTGTAGGGGCGGGCGCTGGTTTAGTGAATGCACAGCATAGCACTGCGAAGTAAATCCTTGGAGCACAGGGTGTTAGCATAGCCAACCAAACAGCCAGTGCAGCCACCGAGTTGCGTGCATTGCTTGCTGAATCCACTTGCCATCCCCCCATACACAGCCCCCGCGCACACCGCTCCATAGACAAAGGACATGCCACAGCACAACAAAGCACAACAAAGCGCTATAGCAGCACAGCAGCAGCGGGGTCACATTGCTGCAGCTAGGAGTCAGCTACAACCACCAACAATGAAATGCGGTCCAAAGCGGGGTGGGACGCCATTCGGGACAACGTGTAGGAGAGCCTGCAATGCCCAATAGTATAACGCAGAACTTCCAGATAAGCCACCACACTACTCTGTCCAGCCGGACGTAGCTGCTGATCCGCTCCCTCGAACTCAACCAGGCTCAATGAGGTCAGGAAGAACCAGAACTGCCATGCCACCCAGGACAGCGGGGATACAAGGAAAGAAACAGAACCCCAATGTTCATCACAGTGCTGAATCACTACTCATTGAAACAGATCAGGACCAAAGTGATATAATAGCACGGACAGGACATACTAAAGCCACAGGCTCCAATCAATCAAAAATATATACAAAGTTCTACTCCCTACGGGACGCAGGCTCAGTCCTTTTTTCCAGCAACACAACTCTCAAAGTCCTGCAATCTCCACTGCTACCCCTACAGCTGCAAGCACCTGCCCCAAGTACAGGACCCTCAGACGAAGGGAAGCCGGAAACCAGGGCAGCACAACAACAAGCCCAGCGACCACAAATCAAGCCTGAATCTCCAACGCACCTAACGGGGGCGCAAACAACAGGCAGCATATCCCCTGTGGACCTAGCAGGTGCACAGTGCTTTCAGGACTCTCACCAATAAATATAAGACTAGAGGGCTACACACAGGGGACTCCGACCATTTAACACAGGACCCAAATAACCTCTGCACCACCAATACAATCTGGCTACAGGGTTGGGGACTGTGCAACCATGAAAACCAAGGATGTGAGCGAGAATACAGAAGCAACAAAGAGAGAAAACAGGGTACAAATTTTAGAAACTAACCTTAGTCCCAGAACGAACAAGACAACCAGTATTCACAGCAACCCGATTCAAACAACCTTTTAAGCAAACCCAAAATCTCCAACAACCCCGCCACTCTTTTGCCAAGGGAGCCCACAGGCCCAATTCAGGAAGAGGATGGGAGGGCAATTATTTCCTACCTAAACACACAAGAATGGGAAGACATGCTCACCACCTACTCGCCAGATAAGGCACAAAGGGAGCACCCAAACCATGAGCCTCTCAGGAACCCACTTCGTACAAACCAAATAAAAAATGATGCAAAGAAGAGCGCGCAAACAAAGGAACAAATAGCTGGCACCTGGTCTTCCTTACTAAATACAATACAACTGGCCGTTGAAACGCTACAATTATAGTCAGAAAAGATGGAGATTCAGCTGACATTACTGAACACACTGGCAGCCTTCATGGCAAGCATCGACGAGAAATTGGGAAACTTGAATAGCTTGATAATAAGAGTGCAATCCGACACACATCTTAGCTGCAACTGCGAACAGATTGTCGATAAGCTATCCACCTTGCTTTTAATGTTAAGCAGCATGTTGAAGGACTTCAAAGGCGCAACAGCAGGAACTAAAACAAAAGGCCATGATAAGCCCAACAGCGTGGAGGCAATAACCAACGGACAGCCAGAAAGTAAAACATTTACAGGCAACGCGAACATTGACATGAAAGAAGTGCCTGGTAAAGGAGGATCACCAATACTATATGCTAAACAACGCCACCAACAGAAGAGGAAAGGACGTAAGCAAAAGCCCCCACAAATGCAATAGCTTATTTCCCAATCTTTTCAGGCTCCCACAACAAACAGGATATAAACTCAGGCGACCTCAGCATTCTAGACCAAGCTCAGCCATATCCAACCATCCCAAAAAACTCTCTGGAACAAAGGAAGCGCCCCAACCCAGTCACTTGCAGCTTTTGCACACATGGAAACTGGAGAAGAAAATGGACAAGGATTTTGACCAGGGGCAAGCACAGAACACCCAGAAGAAAATAGACAAGGTATTACAACCACCTCGTTAATATCTAATTCAGCTGGAGGCCATAGTCAACAACTAATGTGCTGCCAAGACCTGAGGAGAGAGACGGATGCCTTTTCCAATAAACCTGCATACCTACAACAGTCAAGGGAAGAGGAGGGCAATTTGGAGGCCCCAAGGCCGACTGCAATAAAGAAAAAAGTTACTAACATGAGCTCAAACAACGGGTCCAGAAGAGAATGCACTGGAAAGATAGATGGGTCAAACCGGGAGCCACTGCTCACAGAGTTTAAATGGCCTAGTATATCACTCAGTGATCGCCCCAGCTGGAGGTTCCCGGACAAAGGGCCTCAGGACGGGGCTCATGACATAAAACAAACATCCCCAAAGTTAAGAACACTTAAGGCAAATCCAAGGAACTCCATAGCAGTAGCATCAAGCAACCAAGCGAAAACCCAGCCTAAAGAAGAATCCAGCTCCATATATCAAACTGCACCAACAGCCAAAGTAAACCAACATCAGCCAACAACAAAAACACCAAGCACCAGGCAGCAAGAAATAGATGCTCTGGTATTCTACCCCTTATACACTTCCAAGGGCCACCAGGATACGCTAAACCAAGGCAATATACTAAGATTAATGAAGGCAATTCCAAATCTTGCCAGCATCAGGTCAGAGGATCTACTCTCCATAGAGTTCATAAACACCACCACCCCCCCAAAGACCAGAGGCCACAAAGACAATGTGGATTACAAGCAAAATTGCAGAGTCAATCCTAGCAAAACTGGAGATATTTCCCAATTGGGGCATTGACATCACCCCGTACCAAAAACCGGCCTACCCGTTTCCACTATTAAACAACGCAAGCCCTGGACCGACAACACCATGTACACTCAAACTGTATACTCAGAGGTGCTCGGGGCAGACCTCGGCAATCGAGTCTTAGCAGTCAGAGGGACCAACAAGAAACATCAAGGAGGGTACCCGCCTCTACATGCCAAGGTTTTAACAGGGGAGCAATATCCCGCACTATAATCATACGCACAGAGGACGACTGACGCTACTTACAGGATGAATCCCACATCAGGGAACAGGGGATTCCTCTTAGACTATGCTTGTGGCACATCAATGGCTTAGCTACAAAAAAAGATGACCCAGATTTCCTGAGCTACATAAGATCTTTTGACATAATTCTGCTGCAAGAAACTTAGCTCACGGACACTCAGCACATTCAGGGCTACATGTGCTTTACCACACCAGCAACATGGATCGGCAGGTTTGGTCATCCCTCAGGGGGGATAGCCACTTACGTGTCTATAATGAGTATACCTTCAGCAACCCCTATGAGCTCAATGTCAACCACAACAATACCAGTCACAATCACTATCTCCCTCAAGGGTAAAGAAACAGAGGTGTGACTAATCAAGTTGTACGTTCATCCCAAACGCAAAGCAAAAGACTCAAAAAAACTCACTGATCAGGTGGCTTTGTATGCTACAGAGATGGAAAACCCGATGTTTATCCTGGCTGGGGTCCTAAACCAATATCCTATTGGATCAGCTGAAGTTGAGGAGACATCTATTCAAAACGGCATCTACAATATTCCCACGCAATGTGCTCCACTGCATGGAAGAAATAAATGCTGCAAAGCGGCCTTCTCGACGACCTAGATAACCTAAACCTTGGAGCAACAAATGGAAGATTCCCGGACGACTCACCCCCAGTCGATTCATTTTACTCTGCAGCAACAAGTTCTATATTGGACTACACCTTTGTAAGCCTCTTTCTGTTCTCATACATCCTTGGGTTCAGAATGGAGGACAAGGGCGACAGCGACCATCGCCCTCAGGAACTTCAGCAAACATCCACCACACCTAGTTCCATTAGGTTAGACTCAACCCTCGGACCTATTTTCGCCTCCAACCTTAGAAGGATCAAATGCATGGTAAACAACATACATTTTCAAGCGGAAGCCGCAATTCAACTATTTAGAACTCATGCTTTCAGTCAAGAAGCTCAAATTGCCCACTGGGGACAGTTCACTACTACACTAGTAGAACAACACAAAGCCAAATTTCCCACAAAAGGAAACTTCCAGAAATCATATAATAAAAAAGAATACTGAAAGAATAAAGAACACAGCTCAAGTCCCTCAAAAAATCAATAAATACAACTCTACGCATGCTGAGAAGACTCCCAGGAAATCACAGGGCACGATTCTTCTTGAAGGACCAAAGGGCATCACTGAAAAAACTGCAATGGAATATTAGTAGAGACCAAGATAACGCAACGTGGGCAAAAATCCTACATGATACAAACTGCAAGGACACCACCTGCTTCTGGAAAACCACGAACAGGATAATAAACCCTCAACATGAGGGCATCGCATCAAACATCAGCGAGGCACATTGAGTAAAATTCCTCTCTACTCATTTTAATAACCAAACGGGAAGCACCGGAGCACAAACCCTTAACAGCTGGATACAAGAACAAGCTGGAGCATGCACTACTGAGATGAGAGAGCAGAAGCTACCAGTTACAGGAAATACATCATCAAGCACAGCTAGCAGCCTCCTGTCACTCCCAATTAAAAAATAGATTTCTAAAGGGAGGAAAGAAGGGGCTCGGGGACCGAATGGCATTCCATCTGCAATATTTAAATCAAAGCCGGAAGACTGGCTGACATTCTACAACCTCTCTTTCTAGAAGTCAGGCTGCTAAATAGAATACCAGAATCTTGGAATAGCTCGACAATTATGCCAATCCACAACAAAGGAGATCAGGCCGAGCCTAATACCTACTGCCTAATAGCTCTAATAGATAATGAAGCAAAATACTTTGCGGCCATCATACTAGAGGAGCCCACATCCGGGACTGAGGCGAATCATATAATACCATTGAACTAAAGTGGTTTTTGCAAAATGGCCAGCACAACAACAAACATCCTCACAATTTCTCTACTGATCGATGCAGCAACAACCTCTAAACTGCCTTTAAACCTATGTTACATTGACTTTAGCGCTGCATTTGACAACGTAGAGAGGGGCAGGCTTTGGGTGAAACTGGTGAAATGGGGCATACCAGAGCCCATCCTAAACATTCTGTCACTTCTACACACGGATACCTGGGTACAGGTGAAATTAGGTGGTGGCACCCACCGCTCCTCGAAAGTTCCCACAACAAAAGGACTGAAACAGGGCTGTGTGCTCACACCAACCCTGCTCAACCAATTCATGGCCGACATCCCAAATGCGCTTGATGCCTGTAAATCCCATTCACCCAAAATAGGAGGAAAAACATTAACCAATCTCATGTATGCAGACGACATAGTTCTGCTTAGTCACACTTACATTGGTCTCCAACATTTACTGACAGAAATGCAGAACTATGCTACAGAAAACAACTCAAAAATAAATCTGAGTAAGACTCGGACAATGTTAATAAATAATTTTAAAAAAAACCTGCAGAGACACTGGTTCCTGGGTGGCAATAAACTTGATCCAGCCCATGAGTACAAGTACCTAGGAGTCACAATCGACAAGGAAGGGCCGTTTAAGCACCAAAAAGAGGAAATAAGAAGGAAAGGCCTGCTGATAGCCCTATCGATGAAAAACTTTGCAAATAAATTGATGGGGCCGACTCTGACTCTGCTGCTGAAGGTAGTCCAGGCCAACTTCTCCCCTCGATCGCCTATGGCAGCGAGGCAATGAGGGAAAGAGACGCTAAGGATCAGGACAACACACAGGTCAAAGCATACAGAATAATGTTCAGCCTCCACCCCTACACATCACCTGCTCAAATAAGGTTAGAGTTCGGTCTACTACAACAAGCCATAGCCAGGTATAGCTCTTATCTGCTGGCACAAGATAAGAAGCGTCACTGCAAACACGCTAAATCACCTGCTGTGGCATGACATAAAGCACAGGGAGCACTCCCAAGCTAGAAATTACCTTCAGCTGGCCCTAGAAACTACCATACTTATGGGACTCTGGGACACGCAACTGGGTAATCTAACCTTGAAAAAACTAGCATGGAAGTCCATAAAACAAATTTCCTTGGTGGAGGACAAGACTAGCTTCTCAAGAGAGATCCCATGCCTGGATGACTTTGAACTCTTACAAATCACCTGCCTCACAAACATTCTTCAACCAGGGATATCCTAATGCTATAAAAATTAACTTTCTAGGCATAGATTGGGGATTTTTCCTTGTGCTCAGCATCTTCCACCATGGCTGAGGTCAAGAGTACAAGATATGTGCAGGCTGTGCAACAACAAGCAGGGAGATATTTTACATCTAATTTGTTCATGCAAGGAACTGCACCAAGAATGGCGAGAGCACCTAAAAGCACCAGGAGACAAGCAGTGCTAGCCTGCTTAAATGTGGAAAACACACAATTGAATTGTAGACTGGTAAAATTCCTTACACTGGCAGATAAAAAATGACCAAAATAACACAAGCTTGAAACATCAATTATAGTGCTTTGAAGCCACAGCTCAACCTTCAGACAACACGATACTGGTCAATGGATAAGCATGGCGGGAGAATAAAATCTGTGACTGTTGGACTCAGCCAACTAAGGCCATATACTAATATCATCACCATTAACTCAGATTTTAGACGGAAAGGTATATCTCCTACTTCTGGGAGAACCCAGCGAATTAAGGACATTTATTAATACCACCATCATCAATTTGGATTTTAGACTGTAAGGAAACTTTCCCTACCTATGGGTTTTATCTGGTTTTACTAGAAGACTGTCGTTTTATAAGTCCAGTGCCTAAATAGGCAGCTGTGGTGGACGAAATTACATTGAATGTTTGGTTAATTTTTTTTATTCTTTTAAGTGTTATATTGCAATGGTTTTTAGTTAAATATGCAAAAATAAAGAAACTTGAAACGTGCCATCGAAGGGATGCTGTGATCACATTCTGCAGTGGTGGCGATGCAGTGGTTCCGATGTGGCAGTTCTGATGGCGATGTGTTGATTCTGCTCTTGCAGGACAGGATGTGTTGATTCCCCTGGAGCAAGCATCTGGGTCCACTTACAATGTACCAGGCAAAGGAGCAGGATGGAAGACTTTGATATCCCCGAGTCTAAGACTAGGAGGCTAGTCAACTAGCCCTTGGAGTCATTCTGGGTCCTGTGTGCTACCTGGGGCCTATCTTGGGATGACTTATATGTAATAAAAAGAGTGTTTAAGGTTTCGCAAGGGGTTTTAAATGCCAAGTCAACATAGCAGTGTAAACTGCACACAAATGCTCAGCAGTAGCAGGCCTGCGACTTGTTTAACCGCTTCAGCGCGGCGCAGATTCCTGCGCTGTGCTGAACGTTCCATTGGGCTTATGGAACCATGACGGAACGGTTCCGTCATGAGCACAGCTCAACCAACGCTCATGACGGAACCGTTCCGTCATGAGCATGGAAGGGGTTAAGGGTTACTTGAGTGGGTGGCACAAGCCGTGCTACAGTTCCACTAGTAGCATTTATTTACAGGCCCAGGCCCATGTTGTGCACTGTACTAGTTAAGTTAAAGGTGCCAATTGTGGATAAGTCAACAAAACCATGTTTAGGGGAGAGAGTAACTGCACTGTAGCACTGGTTAGCAGTGGTAAAGAGCCCAGAGTCCGATGGCCAACAAAAAGGAACCAGCAAAATGATGAGGCAAGCAGGCAAAAAGAGTGGGGAAGACCACCATAGGGCTGTCAGGTCTATCAGTGTAGTAAAGAAAATGGCAGCCACTGTACGCAAGGAGAAGCAGGCGGCAGAAGAAGGCGATGGTCAGTAATGGGGTAAAAAGACTTAAAAAAATGTATGAACTCACCCCATTGCGCGTTATCGCTCTTTATTGCTCCCACACCCAGCTCTGACTGCCGAAGACTGCTGGCATAAAGCGGTCACCTCTCCCTCCGTTTAAAATCTCTGAGGGAGCCGGGAGGTCGGAAATTAGACAGCCATCTTGCACCGCTCCCACTCACACTCCAGGGGCCACTTAATTTTAAAAGCCTTGAAAGTAGCTACATATTCTCTGGTCAAACCAGATTTTCCTTAAGACCCTTAAGGTGAGTCCAGCTCTGATGGTTGTACTTTTGAACTGCCTGTCACTCACTGACATGGCAATATTGATTCTCTAACTGTGGAGTTTTTTTAGAGTTAGGCTTTGCCAGAACTGCCAAATGGCCCATGTCTTATGTGGTACAAAAGGGGGTGGTGATGGACGGAGCATCTGAATCAATAAAACACTCACACCTAGTCAACAGATCTGGGTTTAATCCATCACCGTTCTTTAGCCCACTCTGCCACCCCAGTTCAGACATGGCCCTATGCAAATCAGTCTGACCCTGTGCCTCATGGGAACAGTCCAGCCCAAACTGCCAAGCCATGCCTTCCCTGGACCAGAAACAAGCTTCCTAGGACCGGTTTCTGGCATTTCAGCCGTCTTCAGCCAGGCTTGCTTGAATCCAGTGGCAAAGTGAGCTAGGGACTCATGTCTGAGCATACCCTGACAACTTATGGCGAACAAAGCGGTACAAAAGGGGGTGGTGATGGACGGAGCATCTGAACCAATCAAACACTCACACCCAGTCAACGGATCTGGGTTTAATCCATCACCGTTCTTTAGCCCACTCTGCTACCCCAGTTCAGACATGCCCATATGCAAATCAGTCTGACCCTGTGCCTCATGGGAACAGTCCAGCCCGAACTGCCAAGCCATGCCTTCCCTGGACCGGAAACAAGCTTCCTAGGACCGATTTCTGGCATTTCAGCCGTCTTAAGCCAGGCTTGCTTGAATCCAGTGGCAAAGTGTGCAAGGGACTCACGTCTGAGCATACCCTGCCAACTTATGGCGAACAAAGCTGTAGTGTAGTTCCTATATTCCCAATAGGCTCTGCGCATTGGAATAATATATTCAGTAGTGTAGACGTAGGACTGAGGTCAACTAGGTCTCTTACTGACTATATTAGACTTAAGGTTTGCCAGCTAGCTCAGAGGTCACTAGAAACTTTCTCGAATAAACGAGGAGGAGTTTAACCTCCCTGGATAGACAAGAAGGGATTAGCTTCTGACAACCACATAACATGACAACTTTGCTCCCTCAGAATAAGAGTGTATCTCTAGTGTCGTGTGAGAACAATAGACAGTTATTTCGCTCAGTCAATTGTGCATACTTAGTTTCACCAGAGTGCAGAGAAAAGAGAGACGGGCGTTTTCAATAAAAGGTGTTATTTATTGAGCAGTCTTCTTTCTCATGCAAGAGAAATGAATTGCCTCGATTGCAATACTCGTAGTAAAGTAAAGTGAGTACCGCAAAAGGAGGATTATAAAATAATACTGTAAAAGCATTGATATGGTTTCTGAGCCATATGATACTTTAAAATAGATAAAATATATACATACATATATACATTGATTAACGTACTCAACTGGTGCTTCTAAATACGCCTACCCCGGTGTACCTGACCTAAGCCTAAGACATGGGAAGGAGTAAGTAAGTAGCAGTTTAAGTTAAGTTGGTTTTGCCAAGAATCTGACTCAAGAATTCTCTCTAAGGTTTTAGTCAGCTCCGTACCTGGGTAATAGAAAGCAGGAGGTCTTGTATCTCTCTCTCAGGACTCGATATCCCAGTAACCCGTGAAGGTATCTGGAAACACCGGAGCTGGATTTATCGGTAGGAGAAAAGACAGCGTCTCTCTCAGCGCGTCAAAGGGGAGGGGCAGCGTCCGTGGGCTCTCCCATCAGCTGGGCTCTCGGGCAAGTAGATAGCTGCTCTGCTCCAAAACCACCACCGTGTGTTTGCTTAAGGCAACGTTGGTATATTTATACCTGAAAGGTGCCGGGTTTGACGTAAGGTTGGACATAAGACGTCAATGAAGATGTCACTAAGAACTGGCCATTTTTACAGTGCTTCATAGGAGTACTAGGACGAAATGAAATCAAAAGCAATGGGGATTTCCCAGGTTGCTGGGGGTTTGGTTTGTTTAGAGAACTCGTTGTGCTTTCTAGGAGTCCTGGGAAGTAGCCTTGCTTAATGTGACTGCATGGGCTACGACTAAATATGGATATGATTCTTATGCCTTTATAGGGATATTATTTATTAAAACCGTACAAGGGCATAAAATAGAAATATCGATTTAGGTTCCTAGATAAAAACACAATACCCACTCCACGATATAATGTCCATAATTACTAAAACTAAGCAATAGTAAACATATAAAAGTTTAAGATGAGAGGAAAGATTTATTAGTCATAAATCCACAAAGTGCACCCAGCTGGGCGGCATAACAATCCTCAACATTCCAAGGCTGCCTCCAGGCTGACAGCTCGGGGGAAACCAAGTAGAGGGAAAGGAGAGGGGGAAAAACTAGAGGGAGGAAAAGTCCATTCTGAAGTTACAACACATCTTTTTCCCTAAGGGAACAGAGAGGGAGGGAAAGGAACATGGGAAAGGGGAAGCATACATGAAATTAAGAACAGATGTCCAAATAACTAGACTCTTCTAAAAGTACAGTGCCTGGGTGAGAGGACCTGGGATGAAATTACATCCACAAAGGGTTACCTCATACAATACTGTCGGTGCCAGGTAGGTATGGTCCTTTTCCTATGACTTTCCCTGCGGTGTCCCAGAATACCTGCTCTGTCACATGATTCTGCCCTATCTTCCCTTGACAAATTAACCTCGGTGGTAACTGGAACCACCCTATCCTGACTCCACACCCTACCATCCTGCATAACTACTACGTTGCTCTTTACCTCCCTTATCCTCCCTGGGGGGTAGAACTTGTCCTCACTTTTCCCCATTCTGACTGGCTTCCTGATGTATACCAACTGTCCACTACAAAGGTTCTTTTCTCTTACTCCCCATTTCTTGTCGTACCACTCTTTATACTTGTCTTGCTTGTCCTCAATTCTCCTCATCACTTCTCCGGAATCTATTTCTAGGCGACTTCCTCTCCCCATCCACTGAGGGGACAATTTTGATCCTGCTTTTCTTCCTCTCATTAGTTCGAAAGGTGAATGTCCCGTTGTTGAGTTGGGGGTGGTATGGTATGCCCACAATGTTTCCAAAATAGCTTCTTCCATGTTTTTTCCTGATTTTCCTGCCAACTTGATACTCTCCTTAAGTAATCGATTCGCCCTTTCCACTTTGCCGTTAGCCTTTGGGCAATACAACGGCGTGCAGATGTGGGAAATAGAACAGTCCTTTAAGAATTCAGTCATTTCCTCAGAAATCAGCTGGACCCCATTGTCTGTTATGATCGTCGCGGGGATACCTTCCCTCGAGAACACCTCTTTCAAGAAACTTATCAAAGACTTGGTGTTGATGTTTACCACGACTTTGTGAGTGATCCAGTTGGTAAAGTAGTCTATCAGCACTAATAGATACATATCTTGTGAACCCCTTCCATGAATGGGTCCCGTGATATCAAATCCCAGCTTTTTCCACGGAGCTTCAGGAACCTTAACTGGAATGAACGGAGAGTGCTTGGTGATTTTAGACTTATCACTGATGCTGCAAGCATAACAGTCACAAACTTTCTCCTCCATTTCTCGGTCCATCTCCGGGAACCAATAGTCTGCTCTTAATCTATTCTTGCACAGGCTTCTACCCAGATGGCCTTCATGGGCTAAGTTGATGACTTGCTGCCTCACACCTTCAGGTGGCACTAGTTTTCCCGACTTCATGACGAAGTTAGCATCAATAGAGAGATCCTCTCTTACATTCCAAAACGGTTGGATTTCTCTTTCCAACTCCTTGCACTTCTTTGGCCACCCCTTGACAATGTACTCCTTTACCTTCTTCAAAATCTCATCTTTTACCATGTGCTCTTCCCACTCTTCTTTCATCACTGCAGTTACCCCTATCTCCAAGATGGTATCCTGCACTTTTTCCTCAACTGTTTCCTCAACTGTTTCATCGGTTACTGGAGCTCTAGAGAGGAAGTCCGCCACTCTGTTTAGTTGTCCAGGAATGTACACTGCTCTGAAATTATACCCCTGTAGGCCCAAGACCCACTTGGCAATGCGTGGGGTCATTTCCTCCATATCTTTCTTACTGAATAGTGGAACCAATGGCTTGTGGTCCGTGTGCACCTCAAATGGTACTCCCCACACATAACATTTGATGTGTTTGATGGCCCAGTATACTGCCAGTGCCTCCTTCTCCACTGTAGAATAGTTCACTCCTGGGGAAGTAAGAGTTCTTGACGCGAAAGCAATCACCTTAAGTTGTTTTTCCACTTTCTGTGATAGTGTTGCTCCTATACCCTTGTTGCTCGCATCGGTGGTTATTACTATTTCTTTTCCTTGATCAAATTTGCCAATAAAGGGAGCCTGAATAATGGCATTCTGTATGTCTCTGAACGACTCTTCCTGCCTTTCACCCCATTCAAACTTGCTGTCTTTCTTCACCAACTCTCTCATGGCATGTGTTCTGATGGCAAAGTCTTTGATGAATTTAGCCATGTATTCTGCCAGACCAAGGAATGACAACAATTCCTCTTTGTTGGACGGCGTAGGTGCATCTCTGACTGCATTTACCAAATCACATTTCGGTTTAATACCTTCTTCAGAGATGGTATGGCCCAAGTAATCCACGGAGCTCACACCTAGTTTGCATTTGCTCAGCCTGGTGGTGAATCCAACCTCCCTCAGCTTCCTTAAAACCTCTCTCAAGTTTTCGCTGTGTTCCTCCTCACTAGAGCCATAGGTAAGGATGTCATCTTGGAAGCACATGGTTTTTCTGCATTCTCCTAGGATGTGCTGCATCACCCGTTGGAAAGCCGCAGCAGCCGACGCCAAACCAAAAGGCATCCTTAAAAATTTGAAATTGCCGAATGGAGTCGTGAACGCTGTCAGAGACTGTGAATCTGGATGCAGCTCTATCTGATAATAGGCCGAAGACAAATCCAGCACACTAAAATACCTCGCCCCCTGTATGGTGGTCAACATCTCTCCTATTCTCGGGAGGGGGTACCGATCTACCAGGATGTTCGCATTCAAGTCCCTCAGGTCTACACACAACCTAATGTTCTTTCCTCCATCCTTGGTCGTGATCACGACTGGAGCCAACCATGAAGATGTCTCTATTTCTTTGATCACCCCTTGGCTAATTAGTTTGTCCAACTCAATTTTCAATGGTTCTTTCAAGCGTAGAGGTATGGAACATGTTTTGTGTATCACTGGTCTAGCCCCCTCCTTGAGCGTAATCCTGTGCATATAGGTCTTTAGCACACCCAGCTTTTCGCTAAACACCTCCTTGAAATCCTGGATGACATCTTCTGCTACCCTGAAGGGTTCTACCAAGAGCACCTGTTCCTTGTTGTTGGGATCCAGTTTGATGCCTAATTCCTTCTGATGTTTCCAACCCAACAGATTAGAACCTCTCTTTGCCACGTACACTGTCCCTACCGTGTGCCTATCTTTGAAACTTATTCTCATTTTTGTCATCCCTTCTAGCGGTATGCGCTCCTTGTAGTATCCCACTGGGTTTATGTCAGCTCTCTCTAAAACAACTCCCCGTCCCGCAAACTTTTCCTCAAACTCCCTCTTGTCTATAAGAGTGTAACGAGAGCAAGAATCTGCATATGCATCAAATTTTTTACCATCCAAGGTAATCTCACATGTTGGATAATCATTACATTCACCTTCCTCCTCATCCCCCAGCTGGAAAATATACGTCTTCTCTTTTACATCCTCAAAATCTACATTTTCCACCATATGTATTTTTTGATTAATATTTTTACACACTTTAGAAAAATGCCCTCTTTTGTTACATTTTCTACATAGAGTATCCCTGGCAGGACGTTTCCAGTTGTTTGCCAGGTGATTTGGGCTACCACATTTGAAACATAACAAACCCTGTGGGTTATTGCGCTGACTGATCTTGGCTTTCTCTCCTACTTTGCAAATGGTCTCTCCCTCTTGAGCCCCTTTATTCTCAACCTTTTCTCTTAAAGCTCCTTCATGTAATTTCATCTCTTTCATACACATGGCCGTATGCTCTAACCCTTTAGCTATACTTAAAGCCTCTTCCAGGTCAGGATTTCTCGTAAGGAGCTCCTCCTGAATCCTTGAGTCATTTGTGCACCTCACAATTTGGTCTCTTATCATAGAGTCAGTCAAAGTCCCAAATTCACACGTAGCAGCTAAACCTTTAAGAACTGCTACGTAATTTGTAACTTTCTCATCTTTCTTCTGGCCCCTTTTATAGAACTTGTGCCTCTCCAGTACAACATTGAGCTTCATTTTAAAGTGTTCTTCCAATTTTATCAAGGTGTAATCATATACATTCACCCCTTCAACCTCCTCTTGTTCATCGTCTACCATTCTTCCCGTTATATCTTCAAACACTTTTCTTCCATGTATGCCCAAATTGTGTAACAATATGTGCTGTTTCCTAACATTGTTATAATTAGCTTCCCCTATCGCTATGAGATATGACTTGAAAATACCAACCCATCTCTTCCAAGGTATCTCCGGCTCCCCCAGCTCATTTAGGAAAGGTGGGGGCTGGCTCATACCTGCACCTGCCATGGCCATACAGTAGAGGACTTAAAACACTTGCTTATACAGATTTAACACCTTAAGATGAAGAAAGTTTACCTTAATAAATGGATTAACAGGTACACATTAAAATGAGCATAAACATAAAGGAAAAAGGAATAATTTCCAAATTTCAACTCCTTTAAAATCTTACCAAACCCCAGCAAAACACATAAGTTCCACATAAAACCACCGAGTCCCCTTTTTATATCCTCGTTTCACACTGTTACTTGATGTGGGCGGGAACTTCCTGTGAAGAGCGCCGTCGCCTTCCCCAGCCTCGCCGTGAAGTACCAGATCAGACGTATCTCAAAACTCAAAGCGCCGCTTTGCTCAGTTCAATACTAAGAGCTCTGCTTGCCACCGCCAAACCGCTGAGAGGAAATAGAACCGAGGCGAAGGTTTCCGCCCCTTCAAGAACTGAAAACGGAGACTGCCAGACGGAAGGTCTTCACGCTTCTCGCCGCTCCTCACTCCCCCGGCGTTTCCTCGCGAACGGCGGGGTCCACCTCACATGAAGCGGTTCTCGCCCCGTGATATTAATTTCCCCCTTCGGCAGGAGCCCGCTGCAGTCACGGACACCCCGCTGGCCAAATACATACAAAGCTGATGAAGACAGCTAGCGCTTGACTAGGCGCCCCTCCGCATACCGCCTCTCACCTCGTAAAACTTTCTAATAAGTCGCCGACGAGCCTTATACTCAGCGGGTTCTTTTCTTCTCAGAAACCTCCGCCGCCAACACCAGCAAAGATTGGATGGATGACGCTATTTACCAATGAAGCAAAAACAGCGTGCTATTGTAAGATGAAAGGCAGCAGAGGGAATAACGGCGGTGATGCCAGGCAGGGGTATCACGAACCCGGTAAGTTGAACTTCTTCTCAAAATTCCGTCCACAGCAAAAATTACTCCAGGGGGGTGCACCACGCTGACCCTGGCTCAGCTCCTTGACCCTCGTCACCAAAAAGTGTAGTAAAGACCCACTACACAGTTAAGATGAGAGGAAAGATTTATTAGTCATAAATCCACAAGTGCACCCAGCTGGGCGGCATAACAATCCTCAACATTCCAAGGCTGCCTCCAGGCTGACAGCTCGGGGGAAACCAAGTAGAGGGAAAGGAGTGGGGGAAAAACTAGAGGGAGGAAAAGTCCATTCTGAAGTTACAACACATGTGTATTCCAACCCACCCCAAAATACATTTATTGCATTTGAAATGGTGCATACGAAATACACGAAAATGATTATTGGTACTGTATACTATTCAAGCAGTGTAATTATTCAGAAAAATAAAAAATGCATATATATATATCAGCTGAATGATTTGCGAAATTTACATATGAAATGGCTCTTAATACAGAAAAGAAGGTCGCGGCCATTCCATCACATATAAATACATTTGCTGTAAATGTGCTAGAGGCTGAGGTAATATATTGTCTCTAGAGTTCCTAAAAATAGAAGCTCTTTTCTTTAAGAATAGTTCTACTTTAAGCAGAGTACTCTGTGCCAGAAAAAGGTAAATATTTTGGAAGGGGAAAAAAAATAATTTTGCTTTCAGGGGAAGAAGAAAAAAAAGAGTTCCAAATATTTTCAGTAGCTTTTGTTTATCAAAGCTGAAGGCCAAATTCAGCGTTCAGGGAACGCTGTGTACTTGTTGCTTAAAAAGTTATTCTTTTTGTTCAGGGGAGAACATCATTTGTGACAGACTTTCAGAAAAGTGGTCTACCGCTTCAGGTGAAAGTTCGACCAAGTTTGAAAAGGCCGCAACAGTGCAGTCTTGAGCATGATTGCCATCGTCGATGTCAGGATCAGTAATGCTCACAGAACGTCGTACCTGGGTGATGCTGCTCTCATCTCGTACTTCACTACCCCCTAATCGTAGTGGTGAAGTCTCAACGAATGCCGTCATCAGAATCGGTAGCCGCTGGGGACAACACGATGCATGAGCCGTTACAGGACTTAGCAAAGTACCTGTATCCAATGGTACTGCTGATGGTAGTGTAAGACAGACGTCCAACACGCATTCTTCTCCGCATAGCATACATCAAAGCACAGGTAAGATGCAATTCTGCCAGATGGGTCTGAATGAAAGAAACCAGGTCATATTCAGATCTTTTAGCCGGGCTAATCCAAGGACTTTAGTTATGCGGTCCCGATAGCGTATAGCTAGGATCGTTTCTTCCATCATTGCTGGAGTCTTGTCGGCGACTTGGCTTTGCCATATCGGAGCAGAAGTATCAAAAATAAAATTCCTGCTATGAGTCCCAAAAGGAGTGGTAGGCCGCCAAAGACAGAATGGACAAAATTAGGAAAAATGCCCAGAACTGTTTCGAAGGGTGTTAACAGTCCCGAAAAAATTGTCTTAAATACATGTGGGATACCACTGGTATCTGACATATTTAGGATTTGGCTTTGCATTTCTGCGAAATGCACGGGGCAATTTGTTGATAAAAGGGTATGTATCTCTGCCGTTGTCCTTGCAACTTGCAGATCATACGTTTCTTTTGATGACGTTAAGGGCACAGTTGTCTGTAAAAGAACAGACTTTATTCTGCTTAAAGTATCAATTCAAATAGAAGAGATATTCAAAGAAGGCCACATTGTTGCCTCCGTATCTGGAGTGCTGTTTGGATACAATACTTGCATACAGCAAGTGACCATGGAACTCAAGCTCACGAGATAGGCTTTTCCTGGCACCATGCCACAACAGCTGTGGTCCACTATTAGAATATAACTCCCGTTAGAAAGCTGTCTAAAGAATGGCTCTATTTGTGTTGCAGGTGTGCCGTGCTGGTGACATGAAAGGTTATTTGAAGTCCCCTCACAGGCCCCATGCAAGTTAATGCCTTGACACAGAAGTATACCACTTAGTGAATGTTTACAATTGTTACCACTAAGAAATAGATTCTGTTTCTTTTCACTGTAACATGTGTGTGTATAAGGTAATTTCCATGATGACTTAATGTACCCTTTACCCAACCTTTCATACTGGCCCGCTGGTATATACTCTTGGCAGTATTTAAATTGGAAAGTTGTTATCCGAATTGTCATTATTCCGTGTATTATCCATTCAATGACAGGTCTTTCTGACATTGTCAATGGTAATCTCTAAAGTTTTTCAATGCTCAGAATCGTATAGTCTGCTCCTTTTTGTGCCAAACTGATTTGTTTATCAGTAAGGTTATAGATAGAAAATAATGACGTTGTGTTGATTAAACGCCATGGTACGTAGCCTGAACGCAGATTTTGCAACGTCCAGCCAAGCTGTACAATAGAACGTAATTGGGACTGACCATGTTGTAACATTAGTAAGTCCTGCTCTATTATATCAATAGCAGATGATACAATACTGTCCAGTGAATATATTCTGGAGGACAGAGTCATTAACCCATTGTCCACAACAGAAAGTGATTTTTCCAAATGAATACGATCAATTTCTCGTATTTTTTCTGCTGTTTCAATTTGCATTACTTTCCAAGCTTCGTTGTACGCAGCGTATACACCGGCCTCTCTGAAACGTTTTTGACGCTGTTTGCGTGGTCCCATTATGAAATCACGCAAGTCAGCACCGTCTTTAAGTAAAGTCAAGTGTTGCTTAATTTCAGCCAGTGTGGATTTCTGTAGCCATTCGAGGCAGAGTTTCCCTACACTGTATGTTGTAACTATCCCTGGATGTTGTCTCTGGGAGTATCTTGGGTCTGGCCTGGTCATTTTGAACCCCTGTATTTTGTTCAGGAATCTATCTTGACAGTTATTTGTGTCTGTGGGCCAGATCAACCATTTTTTCCAATCAGGATGTGTTCTGTTTTGGTGTAAAATATGGGATACGTCTATCTCCACTTCTGTAGTGCTATTACTATCAGGTATGGGCTTTGGAATAGACAGTTTATTTAAATCTTTTATCTTGGCTAGGCCAAAACAAGTAGTCTGTTGAATGGTATCATTCAAGAATATTATTTGTCCTGGGATCATGCAGGCTCTGAATAATGCTTCTAAACCTTGGACCTGCCAATCTTTGGTACCCCAGATGGTTTTTGTTTCAATGTTGTTTTTCCTGAAATCAAAACCAAATGTAATCATTTTTTCATAAAATGTTTCTGAATAGATCAATTTAGTGTTTGTCAGCATTGTTTTCATGCCTGTCTTATTTAACATTTTGAAATAAAACGTTTCTGCATCATTTGTGTTAAACCCTGAGAAGTATGGGAATTTCTCGTAAAATGTTTTCGAACTACCTTTTGGTGAAGTTGCACAATGTTCCCATTGATTATAATTAAAAACATTTCTAGGTTGAGCAGATTTATGCAAATAGTGATGTGCAAAGTGGTTGTAGCAGTACATATCTTCATAATTAGATGAACCCTGTAAGTAATCATGTTCAGTAAATTTTGCTGACATAACTAGATCTGACATCATATCATTAATGCTTTCAAAGTCCCAATCATCAGAGAATGTACTCGGTTTTACAAAGCCACTTAAAGAAACCTTGAATTGATGTGGATATCTCAAGAGCTCAACCGGGCCATAGATTTCATAATCAGTTTTGTCCCATGCTACCCCACCGGGTATTGGAATGGCTGTGATATTCACTGATGATAATTCTCTTTTCTCGATGTGAGATGACTTGTGTGGTTTTAGGACCAATTTGATGATCTGACTTGCTGTGTCCATTGTACTGTATTTTCCCTCAATGAATCTTCCCAAACAAAGAACCATGATGAGCAAAGCAGGAGGAAAAGTACACCTAACACAATCCAAAATTCAATCCATGGAGAAATCAGATAGGTTTCTTTGAGTTGATGAAAGAGTTCAGTTACTTTGTCTTTAAAAGTTTTTGTTGTTGGCTGTTCTTCAGGCTCGCTTGGATCTTCAGAAAAGTTATCAAAATTGATGAAGTAGCCAGATGCAGTTCTGTCAATTGTTGGTATTGCTTCCAGATTTTCATTTGCTTTTGCAATTTTTGATTTATTAGCATAGTCTGAGGCTACATCGTTGTAGACTGGTGTTTCTTGACGAACTGTTGCAATTTGGGTTTCAAGAGGCACAAGTTCCATGGCATTGTTGCATAGTCCTTTTTTATTCACTGCAGGTTTATCAAATGTGATTAGTCTCTCAGTTTGAACCTCTTGTATTGTAGCAAGTTTTGGTACTCTGCTATTTCTTGAGAGTCCACTGGGCCTACTACTTATTATTGGCCACATGATTGTGGTTTTACCAGGTCGATGGATACAACTCGGTTCTCCTTTTTACCAGCAAGGGGCGGTAGTACAACTGATCTTGTTCCGCTGGCAGCTAAGGCAGGTACTGCTTTTCTGTAAGAAGGCCCAAATTCCTTCTTCACCGCGATCTTCTCTCTGACCAGATCCCCAATCTTTGGAATCCAGACAGGCCTTGCTGGGACAGGTGGTTTATCTTCAGTGGCTGTTGGCTGCTGTTTTAACTTTACGTTGCTCAGGTCTTTTCTTTTTTCATTTAAGTCCTGTAAAATAGTCAAACGATCTTTGATATTAAAGCATTTTTCTTCTACCACTGAAGTCTGACTATCTAAGTCCTGAATATGCATTCTAGTCCCGAACAATAGTTCGTACGGACTGAAACCTTTTATAGAATTTCTTGGCAGATTATTAAGACTACGTTGGACACTTGTTAAATGTTGGACCCACCCATCACCCGAACCTAATACCCTCGCTGTTATAGATTGCTTTATGTCCCGTTTCTTTCTTTCCACAATCCCATTTCCCTCAGGATGGAAGGGACAAGAGTACCGCAATGCAATGCCCATGCTGGTCATGGCCTCCTTATAAGCTCGAGAGCTAAAAGCAGGACCCTGGTCAGAATGTAGCATGCCAATTGCGTATGTGCCGATAAAGACTCGCAAATCTTTTATAACAGTTCTGGCATCAGCCGAGCGCTGAGGCCACATCCAAATGAATCTTGTGCAGGAATCCACTGCCACCATGATATATCTATAGTTGCCATCCCTTTGTAAGGGACCACAGTGGTCCAGGTAAACACACGCTAATGGTTTATCTGAGATTAGAAGGGGCGTCTGTGCTGGTCGTTTCACTGTTGATACTTTCATTCTTTGGCATATCTCGCATTCTAGAACATAGTTCCTAGTCTGTTTTCTCATACGTGGCCACCATTATCTCTGTTTTAATAACGATATTGTGGCAGAAACGCAAGCATGTGCAGAAGCCAGCCCTTCGTGTGCCCCTGTAATTAGTCCTAACCTGTGTTCCATGTTTGGAATTGCCCTATCCCCCACTCCAGGGATTCGAGCAAATGGAACATTATTCGCATCAGTTATGTATAAGTACTTTAATGGAAAGCCTTTCAGGAGTGATTTTATATCATCTTTTACCGTAGCACTGACAGCTTGCATTATATCGCTGTCTATTTTGGTTTTTGATCGGGTGATAGCAGCTACGGAAGCCGTTTGCACAGCTGCCTTCGCGGCCTCATCAGCCAATGAATTCCCTGCAACGTGAACGCCATCACGCTGATGACTCAGTGTATGTATCACGTGAGTCTTTTGTAGTTCTTTCTGTAAAAGAACTACTTGTTCCCAAAGCGTTTTATGCTTGATTGTGCCACCTTTCGCAGCTTTGAAACCGTTTTGAACCCAGTTCTGCAAGTATTCATTATAAGACTGAACGCAGTAATATGAATCGCACACTATTAGTGTGGGGAATTCGCGATCGGTGTTTTCAAGCGCCATCTTAAATGGTAGTAATTCAGCTCGCTGAGCTGTACAATCTCCTAGAGATTGGGTTTTAGTGACCAGTGGTCTAAATTTTCCTTCGTGCCAATGTACTTTAACAATCGCGCACGCAGCACTGTAAGCTTGTTTATCCCTAACTGCGGGTTGTGCTGAACCGTCTGTATATATTATACAGCCGTAATGTTTTAGAGGCAGAATTTCAGTCGGCAGAGGACATTCATATTCATATTGTAGAAATTCTTGTGTTTTCAAATTAGGATCAAATTTGTATACTACGTCTGTTGCAGCAAGAGAATTAACCCATTGGATCCATCTCGGATGTAGTGCTTTAGCATTTGGAATGCTTGCTTGTTACCGCTTCTAGGGCTGGTACTGGTGTAACGGTTATTATTCGTTTACCTTGTGCTAGGGCTCTTTCTTTTGCTACAGCAGTCTGGACCGCAGTTAGAATTTTTTCAGTTGAACTGAATTTCATTTCAGCTTTTGTGTACAAATGTGATTTTTTAAGCTATTGGTACTGTTTCTCCCTCATTAGAGGTCAGGTACGTGAATCCGCATCTTCCTGGGATGACTCGGATTACAAGGTTGCGTGTGTTTTCGCGAGTTTGCAATTTTGTTTTAGCTAACATGTCTGTTTGCAATGATCTTAAAATTTCTGTGTGTTTTTGAGTCCAATTGATTGGTTTAAAATCAGGTTTTATTAATTCATAGAGAGGTTTAACCCTCTCTGCATAATTTAGAATGCATGTTCTTCCGAAATTCAGGAAACCTAGTATTGATTGTAAGTTCTTCAGCGTTTTAGGTGCTTGGAGTACAGCGCATTTCTCTAAGAAATTGTCTGCTAGGCTTTTGCCTTCACTTGATAATTCATATCCTAAAAACAGGACAGTTAGATGGGCAATTCGTGACTTTTTAAAGTTGAATTTGTAACCCTGAGCTGCAAACCCAAGTATTATGGTGTTTACTCTTTTCAAGTGAGTCTCCAGGTCATCATCTGTGAGATAGATGTCATCGACATAAGATAATGCCTCATCATCATATATTTGTAGTAACTCTGTTACCCTTGCTGAGAATAATCCTGGGCTATTCTTGAATCCCTGTGGGAGTCGACAGAAATTTCTGCGACCCCATTATTGAGAAAGCGGTCAAATACCTGCTTTCAGGTGCAATATTTTGACAAAAGAATCCATTAGAGATGTCTAATGTTGTTTTGTATTTTTTGCTAACAATGTTATTCATTAGTGCTGCACTGTGTGACTTTTGTCCTGCAAAAGATAGCATCTCCTGAGGCGGAAGCCGGGAGCCGAATCCACGATCATTATTTTAGCATTTGAGAGTCACTAGATACGTGTGTTGATTTTAAAAACTCACCTGCCCAGTATCTCACGCTCCTTACTCTTCCCGCACAGCGGATCCTAGCGCTGACGCGGACACACCAACGAACAGCTTTTGCCGCCATTACCGGCGCACCCTAGGGCCACGCCCCGTTCAGAGGCCACGCCCACCCACCTTGACTATAAATAGGCGCTGAATACAAGCGTCAGTCAGAAGATAGCATCTCCTGAGGCGGAAGCCGGGAGCCGAATCCACGATCATTATTTTAGCATTTGAGAGTCACTAGATATGTGTGTTGATTTTAAAAACTCACCTGCCCAGTATCTCACGCTCCTTACTCTTCCCGCACAGCGGATCCTAGCGCTGACGCGGACACACCAACAAACAGCTTTTGCCGCCAATACCGGTGCACCCTGGGGCCACGCCCCTTTCAGAGGCCACGCCCACCCATCTTGACTATAAATAGGCACTGAATACAAGCGTCAGTCAGAAGATAGCATCTCCTGAGGCGGAAGCCGGTAGCCGAATCCACGATCATTATTTTAGCATTTGAGAGTCACTAGATACGTGTGTTGATTTTAAAAACTCACCTGCCCAGTATCTCACGCTCCTTACTCTTCCCGCACAGCGGATCCTAGCGCTGACGCAGACACACCAACAAACAGCTTTTACTGCCATTACCGGCGCACCCTAGGGCCATGCCCCTTTCAGAGGCCACGCCCACCCACCTTGACTATAAATAGGCGCTGAATACAAGCGTCAGTCAGAAGATAGCATCTCCTGAGGCGGAAGCGGGGAGCCGAATCCACGATCATTATTTTAGCATTTGAGAGTCACTAGATATGTGTGTTGATTTTAAAAACTCACCTGCCCAGTATCTCACGCTCCTTACTCTTCCCGCACAGCAGATCTTAGCGCTGACGCGGACACACCAACAAACAGCTTTTGCCGCCATTACCGGCGCACCCTAGGGCCACGCCCCTTTCAGAGACCACGCCCACCCACCTTGACTATAAATAGGCGCTGAATACAAGCGTCAGTCAGAAGATAGCATCTCCTGAGGCGGAAGCCGGGAGCCGAATCCACGATCAATATTTTAGCATTTGAGAGTCACTAGATACGTGTGTTGATTTTAAAAACTCTCCTGCCCAGTATCTCACGCTCCTTACTCTTCCCGCAGAGCGGATCCTAGTGCTGACGCGGACACACCAACAAACAGCTTTTGCCGCCATTACCGGCGCACCCTGGGGCCACGCCCCTTTCAGAGGCCACGCCCCTTTCTACTGGCCGCCTACTCCATAAATCATGTGCATATTCCGTACGCGCAGTGGACGAGCGCAGCGGGCGCGACCTTTGCGTGCCGAAGGAGCACCTAAGGCAAGCCCGTCTGCGCCCGTCCGCGCCAGCTCCGGGCCTAGGGCCAGCCATGCTGTTAGCCCAATACCCGCTCAGAGACTTACATGCACCAGAACACAGCTCCTAGAGCTAGGTAAATCATCCTGCCCTTCTCCTACTATTTGCAATCTTCCCCTACCCAGCCCTTTTCAGCACAAATGCCTAAACTGCCCTTTTGCTCTATGCCCCGACTGGACCCGCCCCCGTAAACCCACAACCAATCAGCCCCCTCCCACCAAAACCTATTCCGTGGGATTGGTGAACTGCCGCTCTTTACCCTGCCATGCCACTGACATCTGGCTATTACTGTCCTCCACATCCTGGGACGCATTATTTTTAACTGAGACCTGGATTAAAGACTCCTCTAATCCAGACATCGCCTTAGCGGTACCCACTGGATGCAGCTTCACTGGTTTAAACCGTGAAGGCTCCAAATCAGGTGGAGGAATTGCTGTGATCCTAAAGAATCACCTGAAAATTACTTCTAGGAAAATTATAAACCTCAAGCCTATAGAAGCTCTTTACTTCTCAGTCACAGACTCCACAACAACCATTTCCTCAGGGATTTTGGTTTATAACCCCGCGAATACCCCCCAATCTGCCATCTTAGAGCTTCTGGCAGTCGCGGCAGATCTCTCTCTTAAACATCCCCACTTCATGGTACTAGGAGATTTCAACCACCATGTTGATGTAAGTAGCTGTAACCGCGCCTCCCATCTCCTGGAATCCATGCAAAATATAAATTTATTGCAAAAGGTAAAAGGCCCCACCCATGCCGCAGGACATACCCTCGATCTTATTTTTTCTAACTGCAATAACCTTAAAATTCTCCCTTCCTTACCTCTGACATGGTCTGACCATTTCTTAATACCTTTCAAGGTACCCTTGACCCTAATTGTCAAACAGGAGTCTGCCATCAGAAAACAAGGAAGAAAATGGTACAAGCTTTCATCTACTGCCCCAGAACAAAAATACCATAACAGTCTTAACCCTCTACCGAACGACCTCAATGAAGCGGTGCGTATACTAAATAATGATCTCACGACCGCTATAAAGAAAATTGCCCCATTACAAACCCTTACTTCCCGCAGACAAAAACCCTCTGCCCCATGGTTCACTCAAGAGCTAAGGGCACATAGAAGCATGTGCAAAAAGATGGAACGACTTTGGAGGCAGAACTATGACCCAGGTGCCAAGGTCCTTTACCGACAACTCCTCAAAGAGTTTCGCAAACTTAAACGCGACTCCATGAGCACCTATTTTTCAGATACAATTGCCAAAGCAAAAAAACTCGACCAAGGCCCTTTTCAATAGAGTGAAAGATTTCACTCATCCCAGTGCACTATCCACTCCGATACCTATGTCCCAAGCACTGAGTGAAAACCTTTCAAACATTTTTTGAAGAAAAAATAGCCAATATAGCGGCAACCATTCTTCAGAACGGATCCGACATTACCGAAGATCTAGCCACTAACTGCAAGCATACATTTACTGCATTCCAACCACTTACCAAGGAACATGCTCTAAAACTATTTTTGGAATGTAAGTCTGGCTCTCCACTGGACCCAGCCCCGGCCTTAATCATGAATGAAATTGCCCCCCTCATTATTAACCCCCTACTCCAAATTTGGAACTCCTCTTTACTCACTGGTGTTGTTCCCGCCGCCTGGAAGCACGCAATGCTTATTCCAATCCAAAAAAAGGCTGGCATTGACCCTTCCTGTCTAAACAACTACCGTCCGATTTCACTGTTACCCAAGCCGGCTAAAGTACTTGAGAAAGCTGTGCAAAAACAACTATCCGATTACCTAGAATCAAACTCTCTGTTCCACGATACCCAATCTGGTTTCAGACCAGACTATAGTACTGAGTCGGCGCTACTTGAGGTATCGGAGTCGATCCGAGAATGCACGGACAAGGGAGAGGAGGCCATGTTGGTCCTCCTCGACCTGTCCGCGGCATTTGACACCATCTCTCATGATATACTACTGGCTCGCCTGCAAGAAGTAGGTGTCTGCTGGTCCCCCCTTTCGTGGGTAAAATCTTTTCTCACAAATAGAGTCCAACAAGTGATGCTGGGATCCTTTCTTTCCTCTGAAAAACCACTGACTTGGGGCGTTCCGCAGGGCTCTGCCCTTAGCCAGCTCCTTTTCAATGTGTATCTCAAACCACTGGCAAAAGTGGTTGAATCCTGTGGCGTCAAAGTAACCTTTTACGCTGACGACACCCAACTGGTGTTCTCTTTTAAAGACCACTCTGAAAAATCATTCAACAACTTTCACCATTGTATGCTGAACATCGCCTCCTGGATGTCTGCCAATAACCTAAAGCTCAACACAGATAAGACAGAAGTCTTATTTTTTAATCAGAAATCGCCCTTAACTTCCAATCTCTGGTGGCCGCCTGAACTCAACCCTCCCCCGGAACCAGTCCAAGCCGCCCGAAATCTAGGCTTTCAATTTGATAACACCCTCTCCTGCAAGACCCAAATCAACAAAGTCACTTCAGCTTGTTTCGGAAAGCTACGAATGATAAAAAAAATCATTCCCTACCTACCGCTAGACTCTCGAAAAACAGTAGTCCATGCCCTCAGCACCGCTCATCTGGACTATGCCAACAGCCTGTATGTAGGTGCTCCTACTTACCTCATTAATCAACTACAGAAAGTCCAGAACGCTGCGGCTAGGCTAATTTGCAATATTCCCTACCGTCATCCCATTTCACCCCACTTAATCAAACTTCACTGGCTCCCAATAAGACTGCGCATTCAATTTAAAACCTTATCTCTGGCCTTTAGAGCTCTCAACGATCGAGGCCCTACCTACTTACATCGCAGAATGAGGTTTTCACAAGCCCCCCGAAACCTCAGATCTAACCACCTCCGCCTCATGATCTGCCCCCGTTTCCGTCTTGCACGCACGGGAGGAAGGGCCCTTGCAGTAGCCACATCCAAACTATGGAATCGGCTGCCCACAGAGTTAAGATTTCTGACGTCAGAACCTCTATTCCGGAAAAAACTAAAGACCTGGCTTTTTGCCCAGATCTAATACTAATTCCTCCTTCACTTTCCCCTGACCCCTCTGAGATAATGTCTTCAGCGCCAGGACACCTCCGTCGGAGGTAGCTTTGCGCTCTACAAAATACTAAATAAATAAATAAATGTTTTGCAGCATGAGTTAAGGTGTCTGTAGTCCAATACTAGACGATATGAATTGTCTGGTTTGGACACAAGAAACAAAGGATTGTTCATTTGTGAGGTGCATGTTTCATTCACCCCCTGGTATTCAAGTTGATCTAAGATTTCCCTGACTTGCTTTTTAGCTTCTTGTTTAATTGGGTACTGCCTTTGTGCAGTTGGTTGACATTTTAACTGGATTTTGGGAGGAGGAGAGTCCTCATCCCATCCTACATGATTTTTGTATAATGCAGGAGCTTGGGCTACCGCCCTTTTTCTTGCGTATGTATATTTTTTATTAATTGAAATATGATTTGAGAAGGCAGGCATAATCATTTCTTCGCCATGAGGGCACACCCTGACAAACTCTGGTGGCCAGTCTTTTTCAGCTAAAAGGATGTCATAGCCTTTGGAAAGGTTATCCCAAAATAGACCCCTTACTTTCCTAGTCTTATCTCCCTCTATACATAATGTTTTTTCGTATATTTTATGAGGTTTGCTAACTCTGGTATCTGCAGTTTCCACCTGAATGTATTCATTCGTGTCCACTGTCTCCAGAAGATTCATCAGGATCTTGCGAGCTATTGTCACTTCTGCTGCGCTGTCTAGCATTGTCTGGGCCCACTCTCCGTTTTTCAGCTGTGTCCTCAGTATCCTCGGCATGTTTAATTATTTTAATACTGGCTACCTTCTTTCTTGGAAATTGTAATTTTTTACTTTGAGCAGGTTACTTGTCTTTGGACTTGACGTGCTCTTCCCTGTGTTCTGACCGTCCTCTTCTTTCCGATTTTTGCGAGGAAGTCTGAAAAGATCGAGAGGGACGTGTATCAATATCTTGATATCTATCAGGTTTTTTCAGATTATCCCTATTTCTAAGGTTGTATCTTTTCTCAGAGGGCTCCCTCTGGGGAGACTTGTGTCCTTGGTCCGGGGATCTTTCTCTCCGCCGAGGAGACCTTCCTCTGGACTGGAATCTTTTTTCTTTGGGAGTGGATTGTTTATTTCCATCCCAGCTCTTTTTTGGAGTGTTTAGATTATTTTTAATAAATATCTTTTCAGGATTTTCAGTTAGTTGGGGTTTTACTGGTTTCCCACCCATACTATCTCTTCCTAGTTCTTCATAGGATTTTTCTATGATTCTGGCAAGTTCAAAAGGTTGTTCTGCTATATCTGTTTCTTTCAATTTCTGGAGATAAGTTACATCTTCCATTGCCAATTGAACTAACTCTCTATATGCCTTTGTTAATTCTTTTATTTTAACTAAGAGTTCTTCGCTTGACATTTTTCCAATGTCAGGTTCTGGTGTGTGGCTGGGTAAAACCGGCAAACGTTGCTCCTGGTCTACCTAGTGGACCGAGCCTGGTGAGGTGATTGTTATGTTTTAGGGCGCCTTTAAACCAGAGCAGGTGCTCTTGGTAATTTAATGGTATTTCCACCTCCTCGAAAGGGGTGTACTCTTCCGGAGGTTCCTCTATTTTGTAATAGTGAAAGTCATGTGTCACAGCGTTTGCTGCTGGAAAGTTTATCCATGAATAGAATACCTCTGTCTGCCGATATTCATGGGCCTCTGTCACGAATATGACTATACCACCTCGTGATGTCAGTCCATTTTCTATAAGTTTAATATTTATAGTTCTTCTTACGATGACCGGAATGAGTATAACATTCGGGTCATTCTGTTGGAGAGGTGTGTCTTCCAACAACAGTTGAGATGCTGTAGCATCTCTTTCTTCATTTCCATCAGGCATTTTACTGACAGAAAGTCTTTTGTTGCAGATCAAGTTTCAAGGAAACAAAGATTAGGTGCACAATATTTTGGAACACTGTATCCTTCAACGTTGACTAAACTAAAAACTATACATAGGAATCTCTTCCTACTAAGTTCCAGCGGATTTTAACCTTTTACCCACTCCAGGTGTCTTTTGGAGTATTTACGGGAAAAAGGGTCTGTGTGAAAAAGCACGACTGAGTTACTCTAACTTCTTGCGTTAGATTTATCGCCTTACCAAACGTTGGGCGCCATGTAGTGTAGTTCCTAAATTCCCAATAGGCTCTGCGCATTGGAATAATATATTCAGTAGTGTAGACGTAGGACTGAGGTCAACTAGGTCTCTTACTGACTATATTAGACTTAAGGTTTGCCAGATAGCTCAGAGGTCACTAGAAACTTTCTCGAATAAACGAGGAGGAGTTTAACCTCCCTGGATAGACAAGAAGGGATTAGCTTCTGACAACCATATAACATGACAACTTTGCTCCCTCAGAATAAGAGTGTATCTCTAGAGTCGTGTGAAAACAATAGACAGTTATTTCGCTGAGTCAATTGTGCATACTTAGTTTCACCAGAGTGCAGAGAAAAGAGAGACGGGCGTTTTCAATAAAAGGTGTTATTTATTGAGCAGACTTCTTTCTCATGCAAGAGAAATGAATTGCCACGATTGCAATACTCGTAGTAAAGTAAAGTGCGTACAGTAAAAGGAGGATTATAAAATAATACTGTAAAAGCATTGATATGGTTTCTGAGCCATAGGATACTTTAAAATAGATAAAATATATACATACATGTATACATTGACTAACGTACTCAACTGGTGCTTCTAAATACGCCTACCCCGGTGTACCTGACCTAAGCCTCAGACGTGGGAAGGAGTAAGTAAGTAGCAGTTTTAGTTAAGTTGGTTTTGCCAAGAATCTGACTCAAGAATTCTCTGTAGGGTTTTAGTCAGCTCCATATCTGGGTAATAGAAAGCAGGAGGTCTTGTATCTCTCTCTCAGGACTCGATATCCCAGTAACCCGCAAAGGTATCTGGAAACACCGGAGCTGGATTTCTCGGCAGGAGAAAAGACAGCGTCTCTCTCAGTGCGTCAAAGGGGAGGGGCAGCATCCGTGGGCTCTCGCATCAGCTGGGCTCTCGGGCAAGTAGATAGCTGCTCTGCTCCAAAACCACCACTGTGTGTATGCTTAAGGCAACGTTGGTATATTTATACCTGAAAGGTGCCGGGTTTGACGTAAGGTTGGACATAAGACGTCAATAAAGATGTCACTAAGAACTGGCCGTTCTTACAGTGCTTCACAGGAGTTCTAGGACGAAATGAAAACAAAAGCAATGGGGATTTCCCAGGTTGCTGGAGGTTTGGTTTGTTTAGAGAACTCGTTGTGCTTTCTAGGAGTCCGGGGAAGTAGCCTTGCTTAATGTGACTGCATGGGCTATGACTAAATATGGATATGATTCTTATGCCTTTATAGGGATAATATTTATTATAACCGTACAAGGGCATAAAATAGAAATATCGATTTAGGTTCCTAGATAAAAACACAATAAAGCGGTACAAAAGGGGGTGGTGATGGACGGAGCATCTGAACCAATCAAACACTCACACCCAGTCAACAGATCTGGGTTTAATCCATCACCGTTCTTTAGCCCACTCTGCCACCCCAGTTCAGACATGGCCGTATGCAAATCAGTCTGACCCTGTGCCTCATGGGAACAGTCCAGCCCGAACTGCCAAGCCATGCCTTCCCTGGACCGGAAACAAGCTTCCTAGGACTGGTTTCTGGCATTTCAGCCATCTTCAGCCAGGCTTGCTTGAATCCAGTGGCAAAGTGAGCAAGGGACTCACGTCTGAGCATACCCTGCCAACTTATGGCAAACAAAGTGGTACAAAAGGGGGTGGTGATGGACGGAGCATCTGAACCAATCAAACACTCACACCCAGTCAACAGATCTGGGCTTAATCCATCACCGTTCTTTAGCCCACTCTGCCACCCCAGTTCAGAAATGTCCATATGCAAATCAGTCTGACCCTGTGCCTCATGGGAACAGTCCAGCCCGAACTGCCAAGCCATGCCTTCCCTGGACCGGAAATAAGCTTCCTAGGACCGGTTTCTGGCAATGTTGAGTGGGTGTGAGTGTTTGATTGGTTCAGATGCTCCGTCCCTCACCACCCCCTTTTGTACCATGTCTTATGTTATTGTTATTGTTATTGTTATTGTTATCTGGGTTTTATATAGCGCCAAATCACCGTCAGGTCTCTAGGCGCTTCTGACAGGTACAGCAACAAAGGATTAATAAGTAAGCAAGGAATTAAGATTATATCAGCCTGACTCACAGAGACCCAAAGGCATCTCTGAATAAAAGTGTCTTCAAAGATTTCCTAAAAAGGAGGAGGTTGGTTTCTTTACGAAGAGCCTCAGGTAGTTTATTCCACATTTGTGGGGCTTGAACTGAAAAAGATCTCCCGCCTTTGGATGCCATTTTAAAGCGTGGGCATGACAGCAATTGGGAATTGGAAGATCTTAAAGCTCTCTTGGGATTGTAAAGTTCAAGCCTCTCTTTTATATAGGCAGGTGCCTGCCCATAAATTGCCTTATGGGCAATGCACAGGCTTTTAAATTCCACCCTTTGCTTTATGGGGAGCCAGTGTAGCCTGTGCAATAGTGGGGAAGCGTGGGTTTTTCTGGGTAGTCTGAAGATTAACCGTGCTGCATCATTCAAGGTGACCTGCAGGCGGTTAATCAGATTTTTTGGCAGACCTAGATACAATGCATTCCCATAGTCGATTCTGGAGACTATTGTTGCCGAGACGATAGTTCAGAGCATGTTTAGGGAAAGTAGGGGGACTAACTTTCGCAACTGCCTAATCAAATTAGTGCAGGTTCCAACGACGGAGGATACTTGGCTAGTCATTGAGAGCTCCTGGTTGATCTTAATACCAAGGCTCTTTACGCTAGGGCATGGCTTTGGGGTCAGTCCAAGCTCTTGGGGCCAAAACAGGTCATTCCAAGGTGAGGTGGCAGTTGAAACTACCAGGACCTCCGTTTTATCTGGATTAATTTTTAGCAAATTCGTCGTCATCCAGCTCTCCGTGAACCTTAGTATATTCTGGGCCATGGACTGAGCCGATGTTGTATTATCGATACTCAGCAACAGCTGAGTATCATCGGCATAGTTAAAGACTTTACAGCCCATGTTGGCCAGAGAGTCTATCAATGGCTGCAAGTAGAGATTGAACAGGAGTGGTGAGAGTGCGGACCCTTGCGGGACTCCACACTCCAGAACACCCATCTCAGAAACACGGTCTGCTAGTTGTATCCTCTGAGTCCTCCCTAACAAAAAGGATTTTAACCATTGGAGTGCCCGGTCTTTTATCCCAAACACAGCCAGCCTGTCCAAGAGCAAGTCATGGCTGACAGTTCAAACGCCGCTGAAAGATCTAAAAGTATCAGGGCGCTTGGTTTTTTACTGTCAGCCATGCATCTAAGCTCATCCAGCACCGAGAGCATTACTAGCTCGGTGCTATGATGGGCACGAAACCCCGCTTGCTGCTCCTGGAGTAGATGATATGACTCCAGGGAAGATTACATTGATTTTAACACATGCTGTTCTAAAATCTTGGACAGGAAAGGCAGCTGGGATATTGGCCTGTAGTTTTTCAAGCAGGCCGGGTCCGCCCCTGGTTTTTTTATCAAGGGTTTGACCCGTGCCTCTTTAAAACTAGCTGGTAATAGGCCTGTGTCTAGTGAGTTGTTTAAGAGGCCTAAGATCTGGTCCTCCAGAACGGGGAGCGCCAACCGAAAGATTTCAGGGGGGCAAGGGTCTGCGGGGGAGCCTGACTTAGTCGAAATGGCGAGCTGTCTTAAAGTTGTAGAATCTATGCTTGGAAATCTAGAGATGGTACAGTTACAATCTATCACTATATCTACCCTTTCGTCCTTCTTACTTAGTTCTTTTAAAATTTTGAAAGTTTCTTTCTGGACATTGACTGCATTTTTTATGCGGGTTTCGTAATAATCCCCTTTAGTTGATACAATACGTTTTTTGTATGCCTTCAAGGATGTTTTATAAAGTTTGCGGTCTGTATCGTTTTTTGACTTCCTCCAGCATCTCTCCAGATGGCAAAGCTTTCTTTTTTGATCCCTCAAAGTCGGGGTGAACCAAGGGGCCCCTTTTTCCGCGCCCTTTATTTTCTGTATCTTTTCCGGGGCTATCTGGTCGATGGACTGTCTAAGACTCGTCACTATGGTGTTGTAATTTTGATCTAGATCTAAATTGTCATGTGGACTCGTTGACTGTTGTAAATATTTGGAGAGAACATCGGTTAGGGTCTCCGAGTCAACTTTTTTCCATTGACGCACTTTTTTAGTTTTTGACAGGGGTTTGACCTGAGGACTATCCTGTGGAACATCACACAGGAGTAGATGGTGGTCAGACCAGATACATGGTACAATGCTCGTGAGGGCCACCTCTGGGATGGAGGTCCAGATTAGATCGAGGGTGTGGCCCTTTATGTGAGTTGGGGCTTCCACTAGTTGTTCAAAGCCTAAAGCGGTCATGGAGGTCTGTAACTGATGAGTTGGCAGATCTTTATCTGCCCTGTCCCAATGGACGTTAAAATCACCTGTCACCAAAATGTTCTTATATCGTGTACAAATATCCGATACAATGGGGGGGAAAAAGTTCATTGAGCACTGAAGTACATTGTGGTGGACAATAGACAGTAAGAACGATAAAGCAGGAATTATTCAGGGTGATTTTTACTCCAAGTAAGTCTACAGAATTTATTGTTTCAGCTAGGACTTTGGCCACTGTTAGCTGTTTTTTAAAAATGATTGCTATGCCTCCGCCTCGAACCTCACCCGGACGATTATGCCAAATCATATCGTATCCACTTGGGAGAGCAGCTATGATGTTGGGGGAGGAGTTTTCACCTAACCATGTTTCCGTAAGGGTCAATATATCGATGGTCTCATCCTGTAAAAGAGTGAATATTTCCAGGTGATGTTTCTGGAGTGACCTAGTATTTAGGCTCGCAAGCTTCAAAGGAGATAGTTGGAGAGTGTGCCTACCACTGGGAGGACGTAGGATGTTAAATTCCGTTAAGATGGACAAAGTTGTGGAGTTTACGCTATGCCCACCTGAGTCTAATAACAATAGGTCACTTGCCGAGTAAGACAAACGCCTGTCAACGTGCCTGGTCCCTGAGCCCGATCGAGTGCGGACGAGCGCAGACGGGCAGGACTCTGGCACGACTCCGGCGCAGGTCCGGCGCGTCCGCTGTACGCGTCCGCTGCGCGGAGTCATCACCGTCCGTTTTTGTAGTGCTGCCAGAGCGCGTCACCAGCCCAGCCCAACCCAATATGGTCGCCGAAACCGGAGACCCTGCCCTCGGCGTCTACACTCAGCCGAGAGCCGGTCCGGAGGTAAAAGGAGGGGGGAGAAGGGACACAAAGCGCCAAGAAGCGCAGGGGAGTCTCTACACACTTCTTAAAACCAAGTATGCAAAAACGAAAGCAAGTATGTGGCACCTTTTGTAACCACGCCAGGCTTTAAGCTAACAGCACACTGCATTCTGGTAATTGTAGCTTTGTTTTTATGCAAAGTTTTTGGGAATGAAGGCTCTAAAAAAGCATGACGCTAAGTGATTTTGCATAAAAGCCATGACTTGCTGGAGGTGCCACGCCTGACTTGGGGCTGCTCGGTTGCTAGGAACCTATTCCACTGAAACTAGAGGCTTTGCAGTGATAATGCTGCATCTGAACGTCTCTAAAGTGGAGGAAAAATCAAATCAAATGTTAGGCCAAAGGCAGCAGCTTTCATATGATCCTCAAAGCCCCGGCTCCTCTTGCCTTTTCATTGGCTTCGGCCTTCCTTCAATCCATCCTCTTTCCCAGGAGACAGCATTCCTCAGAGTACCTCTGTTTGGGCCGATCACTAGTTGTGAGAGTTTAATTTCAAAGCACTGCACACATGTTGAGCAACTGGGAATTATCTTTTCTGTTCTCCATAAATCAATTCTTCATGTACCTCGCTTCATCCTTTCTATATTTTGAATGCATTTAAAAATCCTGGCGTTGCTAATCCGCCACCTTCTTACGATTTCGCTGTAGGAAATCAAAGCTAGATTTTGCAGGCTCTGAATGCATTTGTAGCAATATATAACACAAATCAGTAAATAGATGAAAGGCGATGATGTGTAAATCCGCGAGGCACGTTCTCTTTGTACTAAATTGCCGCATGCATTAATCATGAGCGGCAAGGCGCGCGGCAGTGGCGTCCCGAGCAGACAGCGGATCAAGAGAGCGCGGTAAAATGCCGCCTTTCAGACTGTCATGTCACATACCTGCGCTGCCGTGCAATTAGACTGCTTGGGAAGCCGACGCGCTGTCTGAAAGGTAAGTGAGGAATGAAAATGCACCCCTTGTGGCAATTAACCGGGCTGCTGCGTCGTCCTGCCCAAGTCAAGGAGTGACCCCTGCTCCTCATCTGCAGGTGTGTGCAGAATTAATCACTTCCAGTCAGACTGGCTGTAAAGGGATGGGCGTGCCCGGGTGTGCAGCACAGATTGCCAACGTCTGGGCCTGGCAAAACCTCTTTATTGATGCAACCTTCGTAGGAAGGATGGAGAGCAATCCGCACGTTCATTGTGCCAGTGTTGGAAGAGCTGTACGCAGCGCGCTCCTATCACAAGTGGGAGGTCAGGAAAAAGACAGATTGGACTGACAGAATTACTATACTGGCCGTTTGGGGGCTTATTATTAAATGTCCTGAAGAAGGTGGTTGCATAAACTGTTTAATTACCACCGAAACGCGTAGACGCTCTGTTGGTTGAGAGTTATACCCATGGAACTTTCGGGGTCCCACTTAACTATTGAATGGAGGACATCCTTTCTCATCGTTGATTGCTTCCTATTGGGATAGTCATTTTTATCATGTTTTTAATGTTTCACATGTCTTTTGTCTCTCAAAATATTTTAATATATGGTTTATATTTGTAATATCATTTTGTGTATACACACTTGCGACATTGTATCGTACTAAAATGTTTAAAAAGAAAAAACTTTTTTATGAATATCAATAAAATTAATTTTCATAGAGAATAGCTATATGTGTGGGTTCATTTATTAATTTATATATGTATGAGGAATGTGTAAGACTGATAGATACATATGGATGGTTTAAGTAGATGTTTTGAGAAGAAGGTTTCTTTAAAATAGTTGCTCCAAGAGAATTTATGCTTTACTTACCTTTGGTACCCTGGCTCTTGGCAGTGGGGTCACTCCCTGTGTTTCCCATAGTCACTATTATCTGCATGTGTTCATTTTATGGACCTCTTAAGGATGAAACGCCTGCCCGTAGTAGTCATCAGCACAGAAAACCCTCATTTCACTAAGCTGTATTATCTGCTTAAAGCTACAATATGAAACAACCATTCTCTTTACTATAACATTTGTGTTTTGTGGTAACGGGTGGTGAATTTCCCTGGTCACCACTGAGGCCTCTCCATTCATTGTTCCCGAAATTAACTAATAAACGGCGGCCGCCGGGTTGCCATGTTTTTTGGTTTCTGGAGAGTGACAGCCTGCCGAACTTAGCCAAGTTCTTACTAGCGCCTGTAGTCACAGTTCATCCTGCTTGTAACGGCCTGAACAAGTGCCATGTGGCCTTTAGGGAAACTACAACATTTTCTACACAGTCTTGGGCACCGGAAAGGCTGACGACAGAACATGCTAAGCAGCATGAGAACCTGACGTGGCAGCCTTCAGCCTTACTTCTTTTACAAAGGCACCAGGGCACAAGTCCTATAAAAAGAAGTGGAGGGACTGACCAAGTAAGGCAGTATGCAAATGACCTCATGACGGCACGACGTAGCGCTATAAAATAAAATAGTGCTTTTTAAATTCAATTTAAATTATTTGTGTAAATACTGGGACAGACTAACCCACCTGAAAGTCTTACAGTGTTTGCATTTATATACAGGGACAGAACAAAGGCAACATAATGCCTCTCTTAAGCCCCTGTGAAGAGAAGGCAAGCTGTGTGCCTTTGTTTCCCTCTGTGGCATTTACATTTAAATGTAAGGTTTCAGGCGGCCCCCAGTCAGCATATACAAACAAAAGGAGGCCGGATGGCCCCTTAACTTCGGACTAGCTGTAGGTGAAAAAAGGCTCCCTAGCTGCCTGTACGTGGCTGCTGGGAATGGAAAGCAGACAACAGGTGCTGCAGAACTTGTCCCAGTGTCTTACCCAATGACAAGTTCAACATATTTCTGTGGGCCTAAGTTCTTGGCAGGGGGACGGGGTCAACCCTGTAAAAATAGTGGGTGGACGCCGTGTACCTGCATGTACCCCCGACTCGAGCCCTGAAAGGCACCACTTGTGAGGGAAACTTTACAAGTCCATAAATTCCATTTCCAGTTTCACCTGACTTTGTCCAAGCAATTTTCCCTTAATCTGGAGAATACGCTTTGCGCAAGGGAACCATGGCCCATAATGGAAGCACGGTAAACATCCCCTGTGTCCCAAATTCAGATAGAAGCTAATGAGAACTGGGGTCCGGGCCCGGGTGCACCTGCACCTTCTGCACCAATGACAGCTACACCATTGTGCACATTAAACCAGCCTTTAGCGGGGGAAAATATAGCACTGTGCATGCAACATATAATTAAGAAAAGAGCATCTGTGCTTCATTCTTCACAAAGTAAACAACCGTTTTTATAGAACTGAAAAAGTTCTGTGCACAATGGCTTATAACTTAAACCACTTTTATCTAAGGTTTGTGAATGCTGCCTTTTTCCATACACCATACATTTGGCTGCAGTTTAAACGTCCTGACTCACAAAAGATAGGCACACACCTTACGTTTGTCTATCACTGCCGCAATGCTTTCAAAGACAGTAAATACAGACCGAGGTAAAACCTCACTTAATGCACATCTGAACTGAATACAAAAGTAATTACTGACGAGCTCGCTACCGAAGATGCACTGAGCAGTAATTTGCTTTTGGCAACCTAGGGGTTTATTGTCACTTCACCAGACTAGGAATGTCACAACATCAATTATGCTGACAAGAGGGATCAATAACATGCAACTTTCTACCTGCCATGTGTCTTTCTGAGAGCTTTTTCTTTTACAAACTTTTAGAAACAAAAAAGTACGCGCGCGTAGAGAGTGGTAAACATTTCACTTTACATTACACCTTTCTTCAGTCTGCCATCACAGAGTGTGATGCCTTTCGAAACTGTGGAGTGAAAAGTTCCTCACTGCCATTTGACCATAGGAGCTGGAAGTAGGAGGGCGAGGGGGGTGCTGCAGAACCCCCTCTCCCCCCAAAATAGCCATGCTGGAGTTCTATGAGCTATAAAAAAAGCCTTTACATTTTGTTCTAATCTTGTCACATTTGTTGTAGTTCAAAGACAGAGATCAAATGTCAGGCCCTGTCTTACAAATTGCTACTTTTTCTTTCAACATGGAGATTGAAGTTTACATTTTCTTTCTTTGTCTGACTACAAAGTGAGAGGATTTTGTAAGTTAACTATGTGGCAATTTTGCTGGGGTACAGGGAGTGTGAAAAGAAAGGCTGTAAGATGTCACTTTTAATTTAAAACAGATCATTCAAATACCTGTTAATGAACTGTACGAATATTTCGAAATATATCAGCCATTAGGCATATTTTTTCTGGAATTCTGAATTGTGATGGAAACACAAATTTGAATAGGGTCAAAACAAACGAATACACTTTGCTTGGTGATGCACACATGATAAATATTTGCTGGAAATTAATTTGCACATTGTTATGTGCCCATCAGATAGGTTTAGCCATACAACTTCCTGTCTGCGCAAATTTAGTGGTCATTTCAAAGAAAAATGTGCTACCTGCCAGTGAGCTGTATGTATTTAAAGGCTATGGACTCCTCAACATAGTTGTTTAATTCAAAATGGCCGCTTGCTGGTGTGTTCCCACTACCCTATGACAACTGAAAGAGCACCATAGTCCCTACAATCACTAAACAGAGTAATAGGACTCACCAATGCTGGACACTAACAAAGGACTATATATCCGGGCAACAAGTCATACTAAGGATTCGGCCATCTTGGAATGTCCTAATTACATTGCTTTAGACTGATCTCTCACATAGGTACCCCAAAGACTAGACTTTTTGACCACCTCCTGATCCTCACTCTATTCTGGCGGAGTCCGAAACGCATACATGACCGACTCCCGGTGCTCCGACAGCTATAGGGGAGACTGGCTCTGGCACACCGCTATGGCCGTCACCTACCCAGCCGGACTTTGGACATTTTTCTAGTTTTCTTCACCGCTGCTGTCTCCTTCTGTGGTTTACCAGCTTTCCCCGTTCTTTCTGATCTTGATTCTCATGTTCATCTGTTTTTTTGGAACCTTATGTAAAGCCGTTGAGACGACATGGCCATTGCCCGGTGGAGCCGCTTGGTTCGGCTATAGAGTAGTCTGGCGCCCGCGGCCGTCACCTACCCAGCCGGACATTGGTGCATGGCACCCCTCGTCCTTTCGCTGCTGTCTCTTTATATCTTCCTCCGAGGACCTCCTCTCCCTCTCTCAGAATCCCTTTTCTTGTCCCCATCTTCCTTCTCACCCTCTCCTCTGATGACCCTGGCCTGCCATCTTGTTCCGTCCTTTGTCCGTTCCTTTCTCCCTGCTCCCACTCATTCCCACATTTGCCTTCTCTTCTCCCCATTTTCCCTGACCTCTATTTTCCCTCGCTCCCATTGCACCTTAATATCTTTTGTTTTTGTAATGATCTAATCATTAGATGTATCTGTATAACCTTGTTTTACCTCTTTCTCACAACGATCTTTCATGTAAATTTTGTAACGTTTGTAATATGGTAAATGCTAAATTCCTCATGTAACTTGTAACTGGTGTAATTCTATAATTTTGTGGAAACTTATGTAAAGACGTTGAGACGACATGGCCGATGCCCGGTGGAGCCGCTTGGTTCGGCTATAGAGGAGTCTGGCGCCCGCGGCCGTCACCTACCCAGCCGGACATTGGTGCATGGCACTCCTCGTCCTTTCGCTGCTGTCTCTTTATATCTTCCTCCGATGACCTCCTCTCCCTTTCTCAGAACCCCTTTATTTGTCCCCATCTTCCTTCTCACCCTCTCCTCTGATCCTGACCTGCCGTCTTGTTCCGTCCTTTGTCAGTTCCTTTCTCCCTGCTCCCACTCATTCCCACGTTTCCCTTCTCCCTCTTTTCCCTTACCCCTATTTTCCCTGGCTCCCATTGCTCCTTATATCTTCTGTTTTTGTAATGATCTAATTATTAGATGTATTTGTATAACCTTGTTTTTCCTCTTCCTCGCAACGATCTTTCATGTAAATTTTTTAACGTTGTAATATGCTAAATGCTAAATTCCTCATGTAAAGCGCTCTGATACCTTGGGGTCTAGCAGCGCTGTATAAAACTCTTAAAATAAATAAATAAATAAATACATAAATAAAATTCTCCCCACCATCAGTTTAGCAGAGTAGAAAAATAAATCATTAAACCCACTCAATAATTGAATTCTAGATCAGGGGACAAGTTAATAGGTTTTACTACAGAAAAGTCTCAAAAATCAAGTGGGAGAGATTAAATGTGATTAAGGCTCAAATTCAGTTTATTCAGAGTAGTCAAGACCAGAATTACAGGGGGCACCCTTGGTATCCCCTCGCCCACCAACTGTAGGCTGCGGAGGAAAGTTACTATCAGGCAGCCTTTCCATGTCAGAAAGGCCAGCACGGAAAGGCTGTTGGAAACCGTCATCGTAACCCCGACGGTGGAAACGCCGTCCATGGGGGATTAAGGTGCGGTTATTTTATTTATTTATTCATTTAAAGAGTTTTATATAGCGCTGACTAGACCCGGAGGTATCAGAGTGCTTTACATGATAAACAACAATGTAACAGAAAAAGTTCAACAATAACACAATAAATCCCAAAAATTAGGCAATACAATTAGGAGAGGAGAGAAAGGAGATAGAAAAGTAGTGGAGGGAGCAGGGGAGGTGAGAGAGGGAGGATAAGGGAGGAGACAATACGGAGAGACGGAAAGAAGTCTGTCTAAAGACCGACTAGGTAGGTGAAGACCAAGGAGGGAATCCACGGCCCATCTCACCTATAGCTAGCAGGTTGGAACCGCGTCGGAATGTCTGGCCAGTTTACTCTCCACCCACTGACATTATAATTCGGCGGTCGGACCGCAAACTGACCGTGACTAGCAGTCGGAGGCTTTCCGACCAACATTGTAATCAGCCTCTAAGTTTCAAATGAGTAACAAAATCATAAGAAAATCATGCAGAATCCCTAGTAGGAAATCTTAAAATCTTTCCTCATCCCTGAAATCAAGGCGTTCTTATGCACAATACTTGCATAACAAATTAGAAGAAGTGCTCATTCATTGTGGCATGATCACAAGTAACAACTTTCTCTGAAAATTACACATCAATGTCTGAGTACCTAAGCATCCTCCCATTTTAAGAAAGTATCCAGCATCGTCCATGTTATTACCATACTGAGATGTTCAAACTGGTGCACAGACATAATATCGACTCCAAAATATCGTTTCGACATAATATCGACTCCAAAATATCGTTTGGAGAAAATATCGACAGGACAGAATATAGACAGCCAAAATATCGTTTTTAAGGTAAGTGAAGTCAATCAATCAATCAATCAAAGACATTTATAGAGCGCACTACCTACCCGTAGGGTCTCAAGGCGCTGGGGGGAGGGGGGTGCCGTTACTGCTCGAACAGCCAGGTCTTCAGCTTCTTCCTGAAGGAGAGGTGGTCTTGGGTCAGGCGCAGGTCGGTCGGGAGGGAGTTCCAGGTCTTGGCGGCCAGGTAGGAGAAGGACCTTCCTCCTGTTGTCGCTCTTCGGATGCGGGGGATGGCGGCGAGGGCGTGGTTGGCTGAACGGAGGTGGCGTTGGGGAGCGTAGAAGTTGATTCGGTTGTTGAGGTAGCTCGGGCCTTGGTTGTGTAGGGCTTTGTGTGCGTGGGTGAGGAGGCGGAAGGTGATTCTTTTGTTGACGGGGAGCCAATGCAGGTCTCTGAGATGTCCGGAGATGTGGCTAGTTCGTGGGATGTCGAGGATGAGTCTGGCTGAGGCGTTCTGGATCCGCTGGAGTCTCTTCTGGAGCTTGGCGGTGGTACCGGCGTAGAGGGCGTTGCCGTAGTCCAGTCGACTGGTGACGAGGGCCTGGGTGACGGTCTTCCTGGTCTCGGTGGGGATCCACCAGAAGATCTTACGTAGCATGCGCAGGATGTTGAAGCACGACGAGGAGACGGCGTTGACTTGTCTGGTCATGGAGAGGGAGGAGTCCAGGATGAAGCCCAGGTTGCGTGCGTGGTCTGTCGGTTTGGGTGCGGTGCCCAGGTGAAGTAATATCGTTTTTAAGGTAAGTAAAGTAATATCGTTTTTATTTTTAGGGTTCAGGGTCAGTTTTGGGTTTTTGGGTAAAGGGGTATTTTTAGGGTTCAGGGTCAGTTTTGGGTTTTTGGGTAAAAGGGTATTTTTAGGGTTCAGGGTCAGTTTTCAGTTTTTGGGCAAAGGGGTATTTTTAGGGTTCAGGGTCAGTTTTCAGTTTTTGGGCAAAGGGGTATTTTTAGGGTTCAGGGTCAGTTTTCAGTTTTTGGGTAAAGGGGTATTTTTAGGGTTCAGGGTCAGTTTTCAGTTTTTGGGTAAAGGGGTATTTTTAGGGTTCAGGGTCAGTTTTCAGTTTTTGGGTAAAGGGGTATTTTTAGGGTTCAGGGTCAGTTTTCAGTTTTTGGGTGAAGGGGTATTTTTAGGGTTCAGGGTCAGTTTTCAGTTTTTGGGTATTATTTTATTATATTTTATTACTATATATATATGCTTAATAAATATGAAATAAAAAAATATTTATTTAACTTTCATTAATTATTTAATTATTATAAGTTAATTTAAGTAATTTTAAGTATATTTTAGTAATTAATTATTAATATTAATTTAATTTAACACTGTTTTTAGTAAATACGATATTTTTTACAACTATATTTTTGTAAACGATATTTTTAACTCGATATTTTTGTACTTACCTGTTTGTAGATAGAAACTCGATATTTTGACTGTCGATATTTTCTCAACGATATTTTTGATGGTCGATATTCTGTCCGTCGATATTCTTTCAGTGATTCGTTCAAACTTAATATGTAAATTTTAAATAGTGACTATTCACGAATGAAGAAGACTAGGCCAGCAATGGAACTACAGAGGAAGGGCCTTGGGAACTTAAAACAGTCTGAAAGACTGGGAAGTTCATTCAGAGCACATCAGTAAAAATCCATGGCATCAGCCTGTCTTCATTCTGCAGAACTTTGCGAGGAGAGAAGATACACTAGGGGACCAGATGGTAGATACAGGAGTGAATGAGCAGCATGAGAACTTCATCCATTTTATCCGACATAGAGTTTTCCTAAAAATGTGGCACAACTAAATTACATTATTAAACACACTTCTGTTTATCATATTAAACTCGTTTCAACTGCATTGGCATTATTTTAGCATTTGCGTACTGGATACAACATATACCAAGAATTATTAGTTATTAATATATTTCCTTGTAAATTTAAACCAAGAAAAACACTACTACACATGCTTCAATGTGCTTTAGGACTTCAGCCTTTAGACAATTGATTCGTAGGCATCAATGGCTGAGAAGAAATGTGTTGGCAGGTAGGATAGGCTGAGGCAGCACATGGACAATGCGCGTTTGCAGCAACCTGACAACAGAGGAGGTGGGAGGAAAGGGCTGAAGCAGCGCATGAAAACGAAGGGCAGGCAGGCAGAAGGGTTAAGAGCATCAAGCTGAAAAGGGAAGGCTGGGGAAGCACACCGAAATTGGAGGGGGGGGCTGCAGAATCAAATGAACAATGATTCGTGGACAGGAGAGGTGAAGGCAGCACACAGACAATGGAGGGCAGGTAAGAGGGAATGGTAAGCATCCTTACAGCAGGGGTGGGAGGGATGGAAAGGAAGGAAAGTACGTGAATTGTGGGCGAGAGGGGCTGAGGCAGCACACAGGCAATGGAGGGCAGATGGGAGAAACTGGGGAAACAAGCTGACAAAAGGGGGTTGAAAAGGGGGCTGGGGAACACAGGAACAACTGAGGGTGAGTGGGAGGTGTCATGGAAGCACAGGGGCAACAGAGGGCTGGAGAGAGAGGATGCTCATAAACAAGAGAGGGTGATTGGAGGCGGAACAGTGAACACACAAATTAATAGGACAGATGGGAGGGGCTGTTAAAGCACACAAAGTAGAAGTGTGGGCTGGGGCCTGAGACAGCAAGCCGACAACAGAGTGCATGTGGAAGGGTATGGGGAGTACACTGACCTCAATTTCTTCTTAAATTAAATTATGCATGATTTTTTGTATTAAACATGTAGAATACATGGTTACAAGGGACATAAGGAACTCTTCCCCACAATTATTGAGTTTGTTCCGTAAACACTTTGCCACTGATTCCTCTGTCACAAATAGTAGGTGGGTTAAATGAGTTATGCCAGGGTGGATACATTCTCTTCTGGAGCTGATACAGAGATGGGTGAAATCGTTCTAAAGGCTTTTCAGCAGAAGCCAGACTAGAGACCAAGCTCAGGTCTGCTGATTGTTCCAGAGTACTTACATTTGTCGGTGGTGGAGATGCTTTTAACACGCATAACAGAACCTATGGTCTTATGATAAAAACGATTAACTGAATCAAACTCTTGATTTTATTACAGAAACAGAAGTGCAAATTTCCCCACCACTTGTGAACATCCCTTCCATGCATGTGAATGTGATTATTTTTTCTTTTCTGTTAGTTCCAGACTCATATGCACCAGTAACATCTTGAGGTTTCTTTGAAACATTCTTTGCTGAAGATGTGGCCTCTTTATCAAAGGGAAGCAATGGATATATGATTGACTACACAAGAGGCAAAGTTACACTTTATTCATAGACTAATGCTTTTACTATCAAGAAAGTGCTTGATATGTGAACTATTTATGCATTTCGAGGAGCCTTTCTTTGGATTTCCTATTCCTTTTCAGGAGAAGAGAATTATGATTTTCATACCTTTTCTTTGGATTGGGCTACTAAATCGCCCCTCTGTCTGTAAGAAAATCAGGACATTCCTTCACTAATCAGTTAAGAAAATCAGATTATTACATTTTGACACAGCACAAAAATACACCTCCACAAAGATCTATCATAATCTCTTTTAAGTCCATCGCTAAAAAAAAGCTACCCTACTTACTTGAGAAGAATTCACACAACCATACTTGGTGAAAAGTTGGATTATTTTACCTATATTTGAGTCTTCATAAACAAAAACAAAATCAGCAAATCATAGACGAAATAAAAGGTGTGACAATGGTGAGTGCAAAAATCATATACTCCATTTGTGGGTTGTGTCTATCTTTTTCAACCCATCATTTTAATAGCTCACTCCATTGAGAAGAACCCTGCATATACTATAAGCAAGCCGATCACC